>NC_136263.1:4426731-4544231 GCF_964187855.1 Myxine glutinosa | reverse complement strand
TTCATTGTTTTGGGGTTGGTTTCACACTTCCATGGTGTAGTTCATTGTTTTGGGGTTAGTTTCAAGTTTCCATGGTGTATTCCATTGTTTTGGGGTTGGTTTCACACTTCCATGGTGTATTCCATTGTTTTGGGGTTGGTTTCACACTTCCATGGTGTATTCCATTGTTTTGGGGTTGGTTTCACACTTCCATGGTGTATTCCATTGTTTTGGGGTTGGTTTCAAGCTCCCATGGTGTAGTTCATTGTTTTGGGGTTGGTTTCAAACTCCCATGGTGTATTCCATTGTTTGGGGTTGGGTTCAAGCTGCCATGGTGTAGTTCATTGTTTTGGGGTTGGTTTCAAGCTCCCATGGTGTAGTTCATTGTTTTGGGGTTGGTTTCACACTTCCATGGTGTAGTTCATTGTTTTGGGGTTAGTTTCAAGTTTCCATGGTGTATTCCATTGTTTTGGGGTTGGTTTCACACTTCCATGGTGTAGTTCATTGTTTTGGGGTTAGTTTCAAGTTTCCATGGTGTATTCCATTGTTTTGGGGTTGGTTTCACACTCCCATGGTGTATTCCATTGTTTTGGGGTTGATTTCAAGCTCCCATGGTGTAGTTCGTTGTTTTGGGGTTGGTTTCAAGCTTCCATGGTGTATTTCATTGTTTTGGGGTTGGTTTCACACTTCCATGGTGTAGTTCATTGTTTTGGGGTTAGTTTCAAGTTTCCATGGTGTATTCCATTGTTTTGGGGTTGGTTTCAAGCTCCCATGGTGTAGTTCATTGTTTTGGGGTTGGTTTCAAGCTCCCATGGTGTAGTTCATTGTTTTGGGGTTGGTTTCAAGCTCCCATGGTGTAGTTCATTGTTTTGGGGTTGGTTTCAAACTCCCATGGTGTAGTTCATTGTTTTGGGGTTGGTTTCAAGCTCCCTTGGTGTAGTTCATTGTTTTGGGGATGGTTTCAAGCTCCCATGGTGTAGTTCATTGTTTTGGGGTTGGTTTCAAACTCCCATGGTGTATTCCATTGTTTGGGGTTGGGTTCAAGCTGCCATGGTGTAGTTCATTGTTTTGGGGTTGGTTTCAAGCTCCCATGGTGTAGTTCATTGTTTTGGGGTTGGTTTCACACTTCCATGGTGTAGTTCATTGTTTTGGGGTTAGTTTCAAGTTTCCATGGTGTATTCCATTGTTTTGGGGTTGGTTTCAAACTCCCATGGTGTATTTCATTGTTTTGGGGTTGGTTTCAAGCTCCCATGGTGTAGTTCATTGTTTTGGGGTTGGTTTCAAACTCCCATGGTGTAGTTCATTGTTTTGGGGTTGGTTTCAAACTTCCATGGTGTATTTCATTGTTTTGGGGTTGGGTTCGAGCTCCCACGGTGTATTTCATTGTTTTGGGGTTGGTTTCAAGCTCCCATGGTGTAGTTCATTGTTTTGGGGTTGGTTTCAAACTCCCATGGTGTAGTTCATTGTTTTGGGGTTGGGTTCAAGCTCCCATGGTGTATTTCATTGTTTTGGGGTTGGTTTCAAACTTCCATGGTGTAGTTCATTGTTTTGGGGTTGGTTTCAAGCTTCCATGGTGTAGTTCATTGTTTTGGGGTTGGTTTCAAACTTCCATGGTGTAGTTCATTGTTTTGGGGTTGGTTTCAAGCTTCCATGGTGTAGTTCATTGTTTTGGGGTTGGTTTCAAACTTCCATGGTGTAGTTCATTGTTTTGGGGTTGGTTTCAAGCTTCCATGGTGTAGTTCATTGTTTTGGGGTTGGGTTCAAGCTCCCACGGTGTATTTCATTGTTTTGGGGTTGGTTTCAAACTTCCATGGTGTAGTTCATTGTTTTGGGGTTGGGTTCAAGCTCCCACGGTGTATTTCATTGTTTTGGGGTTGGTTTCAAACTCCCATGGTGTAGTTCATTGTTTTGGGGTTGGGTTCAAGCTCCCATGGTGTATTTCATTGTTTTGGGGTTGGTTTCAAACTTCCATGGTGTAGTTCATTGTTTTGGGGTTGGTTTCAAACTTCCATGGTGTAGTTCATTGTTTTGGGGTTGGTTTCAAACTTCCATGGTGTAGTTCATTGTTTTGGGGTTGGTTTCAAACTTCCATGGTGTAGTTCATTGTTTTGGGGTTGGTTTCAAACTTCCATGGTGTAGTTCATTGTTTTGGGGTTGGTTTCAAACTTCCATGGTGTAGTTCATTGTTTTGGGGTTGGTTTCAAGCTCCCATGGTGTATTTCATTGTTTTGGGGTTGGTTTCAAACTTCCATGGTGTAGTTCATTGTTTTGGGGTTGGTTTCCAGCTTCCATGGTGTATTTCATTGTTTTGGGGTTGGTTTCAAACTTCCATGGTGTATTTCATTGTTTTGGGGTTGGGTTCCAGCTCCCACGGTGTATTTCATTGTTTTGGGGTTGGTTTCAAACTTCCATGGTGTATTTCATTGTTTTGGGGTTGGGTTCGAGCTCCCACGGTGTATTTCATTGTTTTGGGGTTGGTTTCAAGCTCCCATGGTGTAGTTCATTGTTTTGGGGTTGGTTTCAAACTCCCATGGTGTAGTTCATTGTTTTGGGGTTGGGTTCAAGCTCCCATGGTGTACTCCATTGTTTTGGGGTTGGGGTGGCACTTGTTCTTTTGCTAACAGACTTGTGAGTTGAGATTCCTTTCACTCTTTCACATTTTACTATGTTCATGCTCTGCAGGATAGCGCAGTGATATAGACTAGACGGGTTTATGGGAAAAGGCCATGTATAAGCTTCTCGGTGCATTTTTGGGTAAAAGTTGGGAACCTTACTTTTTAATATAATTAGGGTATGCTGAATTCGATTAACCCGGTTCCCAAGTCGAATTTTGAGGGTTTTCTTTGAGTTTTGAATAAACTGCTGAAGAACTTGGGCATTGGTGAACTCACAGAGGAGACAATCAAATCTGCAGAATGTATAATGTCCACAGAACAACCTCTGTTGATTCAGCACGACATATGTTGTTCTCCAAGACTGGTAAACCAGAAGCAATGTCACCGACAAGTGCTTCTCCTCATTTCCATTTGATGCGAGTACACTATCAAGCCATGGTATGGAGAAATGCTCATTGTGCCATACCTGACCTGCCTGCACCTTTGGAAATGGGATGGAAACGTGGTGATTCAGGACTAGAGCCTATTCTGATGTCACCGAGTCCAATCCCAGAAAGTTACCTTAAGATGATTTGTTGTGCACGCCAGAAGTAATGAATGAAAGACTCGACGCTGCAAATGTCGCTATTCAGAGTTGAGGTCCGCATCAATGTGTGCCTGTCAGAAACAGAGTGATGATCAGATGATCAAACAGAGTGATATGAATTTGATGTAGTTTGGCAAAACAACATGTGTGACATTCCTGAATGTTTGTGCTTCATGGCCATGTATATTTAATTGTAGAATAAATGGTTGAATGAAACATTGTCTTATTAAAACCATTTCCCATTTTATAATGTCCAATTTCAATATCACTTTGAATGTCTCTTTCAATATGTCGCCAACCATAATATAGACTAGATTCCAGACGGATTTATGAAAAAAGGCCATGTGCACTAACAATAAGTTAGGGATATTGTGGGAGTGAGTTAATTTTTTATAGGGCTTAGGGTTATGGTATTGAAATCGAGAATGCTGTGTTTTTTCACACTCATTAATAACAATAGAATTAGGACCAACAACTTTTTTCAACATAATTAATACACAAAATCAACCACACCGAAGAACCAGCCAATATCCCGAACTTATTGTGAGTAGTGTATAAGCTTCTAG
The DNA here is from genome assembly GCF_964187855.1 of Myxine glutinosa. Taxonomy (NCBI): domain Eukaryota; kingdom Metazoa; phylum Chordata; class Myxini; order Myxiniformes; family Myxinidae; genus Myxine; species Myxine glutinosa. Next base: position 4,540,485 of record NC_136263.1, on the reverse strand, counting down.
GTGCATTTTGGGGTAAAAGTTGTAAAGTTAAAGTAAAAGAGCTGCATGTATTTACATGATATATAAATGCTTGTTCAAAGAAATTGGTCCAAAAATGGCAAGTTTTCGGCCATTTTGTTTATGCTAATTAGAAGGTGAAAAACTCAAAATTTGGCTTGGGAACCGGGTTAATCTAATTCAGCATACCATAGTTATGTTAAAAAGTGAGGTTCCCAACTTTTACCCAAAATTGCACATAACATTCACATTTCTCAGATATCCGTCTTGTCTAATATGGCACCTTTCGTTGTTCTCATCTACATATGATTCCCGACCGGAATGAAGATCCGACGGTGTCTTTCCTAAGGAATAGTCGAGTTATCGCCGAAATTCCTAAACACATTGCAAATTCCTGCCCTGACTTTTACCGCTTAGAAAGCAATGGCAAATCAACCAAATACTGCATTTCCTCACCCCTGAAGTTGCTTGGGCAGGGCAGTGCAGGTGGCACCTTGGGAATTGATTTGAATGTGCGTCGACCTTTCATCTTGTTCTGTTGTTGATGTTTTCTATAACGAGTATTTTTTGTTGGTGTCCTTACATATTTGTATCATCAGCATGAAAGACACTTCAATGTCGCGGCCATTGAAGAATTTAGGATGTCGATTTAAAGATGGCGATAGTTCGACAGACCTGCCTACTTCCGTTTACCTTTGCATGCAATTTATTTTTCCCGTTGTGCAAGATTCCATGTTTATGTAAGATATCGTTCACAAAACATTACAAGAACAAATATTGTTTTAATTCCCAGTGCCAAGTATTCTCATGTAATGTACATTACCTGGGTCGAACACAGTCACACCTTGAGAGCAACTTTCATCACAGGTGGGGTCCAACTCGGTCTCCTCTCCCCCAGGCAATGCCATCTGATTTCAAAAATCCTGGAGTGAGCGATTTAAAAGTCTCTGCAACAATAACGACGGTGTGTGTATAGAATGTCCAGACCTGGAGCCTCAAAGCTCGGATTATATGTACAGGTAACAAAGGACCAGACCAGGTGTTCTAATGGTTAGATCAGCTACTCTGGGAGTTCGGCGGTTCGAACCCCGGTTGAGTCGCACCAAACACTTTAAAAATGGTCCGTGCTGCTTCCTTGTTTGATGTCAGCATTTATAAATGATGGAGCACGGACAAACAACCATAGGTTGCCAACCATTGCATCGGCTTGATGGGCTTAACTACTTAAATTGAGCATTCAAGTCATCGTGATGAGAAGGTGCCCCATGGGGGCTCGATTCACTTTAAGTTGTTAATCTCGGCCTCCTCCTACCTCCAGGTTTCTTGTAAAAACGATTATTATATTTTATATGTATCGTTTCATTGTATTGCGCAGTTTGTGCGGTGTTGGGCTTTGTTGGATCACAGGGCGAGTCTCAATCCTTTTCGCTTCGACGTCATTTTATAAAATGACAAAAGCATAAGCAAAACTACATATAAAACTACAAATAAAAACAAGCTAAACTATTTTGTTTTTTATATCTTACTGAAATTTCTCGCAAAGGATTGGCACATATTGACGATTGGCACATATTGACGATTGGCACATATTGATGGAGAGATCATATTGCCGTGGAGAAAAGGAGCAGTTTGGGGTGATTTATTATATGAACTAGTGTGACTCGGCGTGCTCCGCATGCCTCACCACACGTCGTTTCAGAGGGATATGCATATTTGACCATTTCGGTGTCTTTTTTTTTTTTTTTTTTTTTTTGTATACAAGATCGAGGCTCGTGAAAGAGCGAACATTAATCACACAGAAAGACAAACAGACACATAAAACAAATAACATCGGGAGCGGTAGACAAGATGGGGAGAGAGGGGGAAGGACACAAACACAACATTTGAGAGCAGGGACCGAGAGACATGGAGACATCGAGAGATCTGTGGGAGGGAGAGGGCTTTGGGGGGAGGCATGTGAAAGGGGGGGGGGGGGGTGGGAGAGGTATAAACATATGGACACTGCCAGGATTTCCAGGAAAGAAGTTGGAATTTCAAACAAGGTGGATCTGGGGTGAATTAGTGGGGGTAGAAAAGATCAAGGTTATGGATGGGGGAAGATAAGAGATGGTGGTGAACAGCTGTTTTAAAGACCTGGAGGGAGGAGAGGGATTGAAGGGAGTGTGGGAGTTTGTTCCACAGGCGGGAGAAAAGAGGAATGAAAGAGTGAAGGTGAGCAGAGAGCCGAGATTTCGGCAGTTTAACCATCAGAGGGTTGCTGGCAGATCTTGTGCGACCTGTAGGAATATTTGGGGGACAGAGCACAGAGAGAGCTGGGGGAGCAAGGCCGGAGAGGAGTCGGTAGAAGACAGAAAGACCACCTACCTGCCTGCGGTGAGGGAGTGAAAGGCCCTCAGAGATAGCTTCATCGCGGGAGATTCCAATGATTTTGAAAGCTTTGGATTTAACAGCGTGAAGCCGAGCCAGGTGTGAGGCAGGAGCACTAGCCCATAGGGGAGAACAGTATTCCATTGAGCTGCGGATGAAAGCCTTGTATGTGGTGAGGAGCTCAGGTGTGCCAAGGAAGGACTTCGCACGACGGAGGATGCCCAGTCGGCGACTGGCTTTGGAGGCCAGATTGGAAATGTGGTTTTCCCAAGAAAGATCATGGCAGATAGTGAGACCCAAAAGCTTGAGTGACAGAACTTCTTGGAGAGGATTGTTGAGAAAGTAGATGGGAGGGTTTTCCAGTCGGTCTTTTCGGAGAGACATAGTAAGAGTGTTTTGGACCAGGGTTTAGGATTTCCATCATCATCTAATATTTTATCCAAGTTTGTTCCTGGACCACAGAATATCCTCGAAGGTGTAATTCCCCCAGATTTACAGTTGTTGTAAATCTGCTTTCTGATAAAAACTTTCGTATATCTCTCCCACGTTTTTGTTTGGAGATGAATTTGCTCTTTTTCGTACCACACACCAAACATATCCCCTTTTTTTCAGTATAACCCTATTATTTTTCACTTTTCGCACATGAGATATTTTTTTATATCATTTTTCTTTTTACACTTGAAACAATAAATTAATTATTGTTCATTGTTTTTATTTATGAGTAAAATTCATTTCATTTAAATGCGAAAACCTTTTTCGTTTCCAACATACACATTTTAATCTTGATTTTTAAAACATAAAGTATCCTTAGAAAAGCCTTCACTCTCTCTATTTAGGAAAAAATTGTAAAGTTTTAACCAAAGTTAATAACAACAACATCATCAACTACATAATCTTTCTCTTCTTCATCTCCACCTTTTCGTTTATATGTCCTCCACAAAATTGAAGACATTGAAGGTATTATTCTTGTCACTAATATTTTCATTAGACTTGTTAATTCTTTTTTTCATCCTCATTTTTTTTCATGATTTTCTCATCAGCATGATTTATTTTCTTTAATACCTCCAATCCTTTTTCTAATCCCACTGGTTTCTATCTTCCTATATTTTTCCTCCCTCTTCTTCATCCCCTCTATCTCTCTCCACCCTCTCCATCATCTCTCTTTCTGTCCTCTCTCTCCTTCTCTTCTTCAACTCTTTCCTCCTCCTCTTTTCAACTCTTTCCTCCTATTCTTCAACTCTTTCCACCTCCTTTTCTTAAACTCTGTCCTCCTCCTCCTCTTCTTCAACTCTTTCCTCATCATCAGCATCCCTTACTACCCTTGAACGATCTCACCATAGAATATCAAACATAAATTTATCTGGATTTCGAGATATTCCTGTGTACAAAATTGTTTGTTTTTTTAATAACAAAAAAAACAATAAAATTTCTTCTGAATTTCTAAGAGCTTTATATTTTATCAACTTTAAAACCTTTTAATTATTTAACATTTTAGTTAAATCTACATTTGTAGGCTTATTAAGATTAGTATAAAGCCAATCTTTTATTGAAAAACTTCCATTCTTATGTTGTATAACATATTTATTAAAATACCAAATACCCTTTTCATGTAGGTATGCTTGGATACGGAAATGATAATTTTCTTGAAGTCTTCTTGTTGTCATTGATGTATCAGAAATATATGAGAGATTCATATGATGACAAGTAATACCTCCCCATCTTCCTGTTGTTAAATCAGTTTGTATTCCCCGGTTTACTATTTTAAAAAATCCTGTTCTTTGAGTTTTCATTAAATAAACTATGGTGAAACTGTTGTTTGATCTTAGCTTTATTAAATCCCTTTATTTTTTGATAACTAACAAGTGGTTCCACATATCTCATTATCCTCACCAAGTGGACAATATTCTTCTTTACGTGATTGATATAATTCTTGTAGGTCTTGTAGGGTTATTGAAAAAGATCAGTTATACCCTAAATCAGACATCATACCCCCAATGTTCTATTCTCATAAAAACTATACGTCCTTTATGAAAGTTAATTTTAATTGTAACTGTGAATTGTGTATAACCTTGGGATGTATTCAACATATCTACATCTTTTGAATATATAGCCATTTTATTTAAAGATATATATTGTGATAAATAATTTAATCTAACCAAGTCATTCGCATCTGTGGGGCTTGGATAATTGATTAATTTATAATTATTTTTCATATTAATATTTTTTGTTATATTATATTTTTGTCGTTCAGCCTGTGCCTTTGCATAATAATTTAATAAATCAATATCCAACTCTCGGGATACTCCAAAGATAGAACCATCTTTTCCAACATAAGTCATTTATATTAGATTTAAAATGATATCATAAAAATTTTCATTATTGTTGAGTTGAAATAATACATATAAACACAATTGACCACAACATTTAGAATTAATGTCTTGGACTTGAAATGTTTGATAACCACCATTCTGTAAGAATTTTATTACTTCAACAGGTGGTGGCATACCATAACTATCAAAATAATATTTATCCCGACTATCATGAATACAAACCCAATGAGAACCATTCCCATTATTATCTTCTAAATTCATAATAATATTCTTTGTATTCTTGGACAACTTTGTTAATTCATCTCTCATACAGATTACCACATTATCAATTTTTAGTTTTTTACAATATTTAGCAAGTTCTACATTTGACGTATTCTTTCCAAATTGTTTAAATCATTTATCCATTTATTTATGAGAAAGATATAATCCATTACCCCTTTTAGTTAGTTTAACACCTGCTTGAGCGATAGAGGCAAGCATATCTCCAACCAACAATCTAGCTTTATCAGGTAGACTTTCAAGCTTTTCATCAAAATCTACAATTACACCACTTCCACTAATTTGTTTCTCCAACTCCTTGTTATGTCTTTCCAATTCTTTTTGAGCCTGTATTTGAGCCTTCCTTTCGTTAGCAGTTTTTACCGCTGCTGAAATACCACCCGTCAATGCTCCCGCCGCAATAAGACCTGCGATTAAAAGAGGGAGGGATATAATAAATTGTGTTGTGTTTCCTGGGCACGAACAAGGGTGGTTTCGTGTCCAGGTTGGATGTGATGAGGTGTGGGTTGTGTGATTGTTAGAGTTGCCGTTGGGTGTTGTGTACACGCTTGGGCACTGTGTACTGCCGTACTACCCGGGCCTTTCTGAAAGGATTGGCAAAGTAGTACGCAGCCCATGGATTGCTGAGGCCTTCAAGCCTCTACACACCATCCGCAATGTCATTTCAAAACTGAACGACACAATATCAACTGGTGATAAATCCGGAGTAGTTTACCATTCATCATGCAAAGACTGCGACCAATTCCACATTGGTGAAACTGGAAGAAATTTGAAACAAAAGCAAGATGAACATGACAGAGCAGTTAGACTGGGAAAGATGACACAGTCAGCCATAGCACGTCATTGCCTACAATGTGGGCACAAATTTGACTTTGATGGGACCTGTGTTCTAGACACGACAAACAAACGACACAGATTGCTACTGGAAGCATGGCATGTGAAGAGCCGAGAGGGTGGTCTAACTGGGGAGACAGTGGACATATACACACATAATACACACCTCTCATACAAATGTCAAAAAACAGGATGGTACAAACAGCTGGATAAGGTGAACAAGAAACTACACTCGGTCCCAAACACCACACCCACGTATGAACAACATGCAACGGAAACTCCAACAATCGCACAACGCATACCTTATCACATCCAACCTGGACACAAAATGAGCAATGTCCGTGTGCCGGAAACACAACAACAAGCGCACACGTGCTCACACGTACTCGTACAACACCAGATCACATGTAAGTAACAAGAAAAAGAGCAATCAGAGATTGCAAACCCTCGCCAGGATGTATATTCAGTGTTTTTTCAGGCTTTTGTGTTAAAACAAATATGGCGGCCGAACTACGTGACCGATGACGTCATCATTATTCCTTTTCTAAACTAATTTATTCATAGATTATGCTCAAGAAATTTCATCTCGATCGGATGGTTTTGTACTTGTCGAATTATGACATCACAATGGAGGCACCTATGACATCATCATTAACATATTTTATTCCCCATGGAGAGTTATTTACAATTTCAGCCATGTCTCAATTTTTTCTATTCAGCGCTTTCTGCGATATAGAGGTGCAATGTTTTTCGTTTATTCCAAGATGGCGGCCAAACCACGTGACCGATGATGTCATCAATATTTTTTTTCTCCACAAGTTTATGCCGACATGGCGCACAAGAAATGTCATCTTCATCGGATGAAGTTTTGTACTTGTCGAATTCTGACGTCATAATGAAGGCACCTATGACATCATCATTAACATGTTTCATTCCCCATGGAGAGTTCTTTACAATGAGTCATGTCTCAATTTTTTCTATTCAGCGCTTTCCGAGATAGAGGTGCAAAGTGTTTCGATTTTTCCAAGATGGCGGCCAAACCACGTGAACTATGACGTCATAATTATCATTAAAAATTATACAGGTGGCGTTACACCTAAGGTGAAAATTTCCTGTCAATCGGACCAATGGTTGCAGAGAAAATCATATTTATTCTGTGCGGACAAACAGACAAATGAAAAATCACTCATAGAGCGACACTTGGCAAAACAGCTCAAAGTGGAATTGCACTCAGTCGAGCATCCCTTTAACCTCAAAAATAGTTGGTGGTTGAATTCAGTTGGCTGATATGAAAATCCTATTCAAATTTCAAGTCAATCGGATGAAAATTGAGGCTTTTAGAAATTTGAAAAAAGCTGTTGACCTTGGGCCTATGTTGACCTTTTGGCTTATACTGATCTCAAAAATAGTTGTTCGTTGAATTCAGTTAACTGATGTGAATATCCCATTCAAATTTCAAGTGAATCGTATGAAAATTGAGGATTTTAGAAATTTGAAATTGTTAACTTTTGGCCTATGTTGCTCTTTTGGCCTATGGTGATCACAAAAATAGTTGCTGGTTGAATTCAGTTTGCTGATATGTAAATCCCATTCAAATTTCAAGTGAATCGGATGAAAATTGAGGATTTTAGAAATTTTAAAAAAGTGGTTGACCTTTGGCCTACGTTGACCTTTTGGCCTATGCTGATCTCAAAAATATTTGGTGGTTGAATTCAGATAGCCGATATGTAAATCCTCTTCAAATTTCAAGTCAATCGGATGAAAATTGAGGATTTTAGAAATAAAAAAAGTGGTTGACCTTTGGCCTACGTTGACCTTTTGGCCCACGCTGATCTCAAAAATAGTTGGTGGTTGAATTCAATTCGCCGACACGTATATCCTATTCAAATTTCAAGTCAATCGGATGAAAATTGAGGATTTTAGAAATTTAAAAAGTGGTTGACCTTTGGCCTATGTTGACCTTTTGGCCGATGTTGATGTCAAAAATAGTTGGTGGTTGAATTCAGTTCGCCGATATGTAAATCTTATTCAAATTTCAAGTCAATCGGATGAAAATTAAGGATTTTAGAAATTTGGAATGGTTGTTAACCTTTGGCCTATGTTGACCTCTTGGCCTATGCTGATCTCAAAAATAGTTGGTGGTTGAATTCAGTTTGCCGATATTTATATCCTATTCAAATTTCAAGTCAATCAGATGAAAATTGAGGATTTTAGAAATTTGAAAAAAGTGGTTGACCTTTGGCCTGTGTTGAACTTTTGACCTTTTGACCCCAAAAATATATAGGATTTTGTCGGGCCACGAACTCTACCTTTTGGTAAAGTTTTGTGAAGATTGGTTTAAAATTGAGACCTGTAGGCAAGTATAAGTGAGCGGACAGACAGACAAACAAACAAACAAACACACACACAAACAAACACACACACAAACCGGAGTGATCAACATACTTGCAAAAAAACAATTATTTTTTGCCAAGTAACAAACAGACAAACAGACTCAAATGCAATACCCTCTCCTCTGGTGAGGGTAATAACAAAAAAGAGCAGAACAACCCATCAATTATGTGCTTTGATGTTTATTTTGCTTGAGTTTTGCAAAAATAAAAAAAACTCCTCCATCTGAGCTGGAGCACCAGCACGTGACCGGAAACGGGCCGAAACCGGAAACGAGTTTTTGCAGGCAAAGAAAGTTTTCACTATGTTCCAACTTTCTTTCTTGAGGGGGGGAAGTGTTACGGATTCGTCACTTCCGTTGTTGTGGTTTTTAATCGACTGTAAACATTTTTGATTCCATGTACTATTATTATTGTCGTTTGAGGGAAATAGATATTGCTAGTTTCAAAAGGTAAAAAAGTTAATGTTTTAAATGAAACCGGAACCGGATGACGATGAAGAGGAAGAAGAGGAGGAAAGAAGGCGGAGCGAGTGAGTCGGACAAGAAGCCTAGCTGCTTCGAGGTCTGGAGTGAACGATTGGCGAACGAGAGTCACGAGTGCACTTTGGGTTTCCCAGGAAAGGGATTCCTGCGACAGAGTTGTTATCGCTGTGACAGATCAACCTGCGTGTCAGGTTTTGCGGTTGATTCCGAGGAGAATCGTCGTAGCGCCATTACGCCTCGAGAACGGGCCGTCGGCCATTTTGACTCACGCACTTTGCGCGTCGCTCAAGGTTTTTCGCCTCGCTTTCATCATTGTCACCGCATTCAGACGTGGATCTGGTGTGTGTGTGTAACGTGGCTTTTGAGTGGGAGGTCTGCGGTTCGCCGATTGGGAGCCGTCGTGCGTCCATACCTGAAGGTGTGATTTCCCCTTCGCTTCTCGAGGACACCTTCGCCCATCTTTGGCAGGGTAACTGCCAACCCAACGGGATTCTGGTCTCGATACGACATCGTACGGACGATCACTGGAGTGGATCGACTTTGGCTTGAAGCCGGAAGCAACTTTGGCTTGAAGCCGGGAATAGAGACATTGGGAATGTTCTTCTTTTCGCTCACTTGGAGCACAGTGAGTTATATTGTACGAACCTGATGGTACCATCAAAGGAAATATATATTGGTTGTACAATTGATTACTATTGTTTTTGTGTTGTTATTCTTGTGTGACCTTAATACAATATTTGTTTGTTGGTAACAATTGGTGTGGTTTCACCATTGCTCTTTGACACAGAATAACACATCTTTCTGCCATGACTCCTCTCGGGGCTCGGAGGTACTGTTACGGATTCGTCACTTCCGTTGTTGTGGTTTTCATCCACTGTAATCATTTTTGATTCCATGTACTATTACTGTTGTCGTTTAAGGGAGATCGAGGTTACTATTTTCAAAAGGTAAAAAAGTTAATGTTTTAAATGAAACCGGAACCGGACGACGGCGAAGAGGAAGAAGGAGAAGGCGGAGCGAGTGAGTCGGACAAGAAGCCTAGCTGCTTCGAGGTCTGGAGCGAACGTTGACGAACGAGTCACGAGTGAACTTGGGTTTCCCGGGAAAGGGATTCCTGCGACAGAGTTGTCATCGCTGTGACAGATCAACCTGCATGTCAGGTTTTGCGGTCGATTCCGAGGAGAATCATCGTAGTGCCGTTATGCCTCGAGAACGGGCCGTCGGCCATTTTGACTCGTGGGCTTTGCGCATCGCTCAAGGTTTTTCACTTCGTTTCAACCATTTTCACCGCATTCAGACATTAATCTGGTGTGCGTGTGTCACGTGGCTTTTGAGTGGGAAATCTGCGGTTCGCCGATTGAGAGCTGTCAAACGTCCATACCTGAAGGTGTGATTTCTCCGTCGCTTCTTGAAGACACCTTCGCCCATCTTTGGCAGAGGAACTGCCAACCCAACGAGATTCTGGTCTCGATTAGACATCGTTCTGACGATCGCTGGAGCGGATCGACTTGGGCTTGATGCCGGAATAGAGACATTGGGGAATGTTCTTCTTTTCGCTCACTTGGAGCACAGTGAGTTATATTGTACGAACCTGATGGTACCATCATAGGAAATATATATTGGTTGTACAATTGATTACTCTTGTTTTTGTACTGTTATTCTTGTGTGATCTTAATACAATACTTGTTTGTTGGTAACAATTGGTGTGGGTTCACCATTGATCTTTGACACAGAATAACCCATCTTTCTGCCGTGACTCCTCTCGGGGCTCGGAGGTACACCGTGACCGGGGTCTGGGGAGGAGCACGTAACAGTACACCGTGACCGGGATTTGGGGAGGAGCACGTAACACATGTATATGTAGTTGTTGTGGAATGGCTGGCAGACATTCCATGTACATGTAGTTGTTGTGGAATGGCTGGCAGACATTCCATGTACATGTAGTTGTTGTGGAATGGCTGGCAGACATTCCATGTACATGTAGTTGTTGTGGAATGGCTGGCACACATTCGATGTACATGTAGTTGTTGTGGAATGGCTGGCACACGTTCCATGTACATGTAGTTGTTGTGGAATGGCTGGCACACGTTCCATGTACATGTAGTTGTTGTGGAATGGCTGGCACACATTCCATGTACATGTAGTTGTTGTGGAATGGCTGGCAGACATTCCATGTACATGTAGTTGTTGTGGAATGGCTGGCAGACATTCCATGTACATGTAGTTGTTGTTCTTTTTAAAAATAACTTCGCCGGGGTCCTGACAATTCAAGAGGAATCCCAAGGTGTGTTTTCCATCGTTATTCGTGTACTTGAGCATCAGTGAAAGGAGCTACTTGTTTATGCTCCCCGGGTTCAGACAGAGGATAACAGAAGGAAATCTTCTCCGAGTGTTCAACAAAACATCGATTTTGTGTCCGTGCTCAGCAAAGCTGTGCAGCAGTTAATGCAGAAGATTCACATTCACAAAAATGCAGCTCACATTCCGGGAAATCAAGGCCCGAGACCTGTCGGATGTTTGTGCCGAGATGCTCAAGGCGCCTTTCGCTGCCATCCTGGAGGATGTTCGTTTTCTGGAGCACTTTGGGACTATGAATGGTCCCTTGATTGAAGAAGTTTGGTTTACTTCACTACCTCCACGACCGAAGGTGGACGGAAGTTATGTAATCACCTCACTGTTTGTTTGTGGGCAGAATATCTCAAAAAGGTATGGACGGATCCAGGTGAAACTTAATGGAGGTGTTGGGATTGTGACGACGATGAATTGATTCGATTCGGATTCAGGTGAAACTTAATGGAGGTGTTGGGATTGTGACGAGGATGAATTGATTCGATTCGAATTCAGGTGAAACTTAATGGAGGTGTTGGGATTGTGACGAGGATGAATTGATTCAATTCGAATTCAGGTGAAACTTGATGGAGGTGTTGGGTGGGTGACGAGGATGAATTGATTCGATTTTGGTGAAGATCCAGATCTGGATACTGACATTTACTTGAAAGTGATTCTTGACAATTGAGGTATAGGGTCAAAAATCATATATGGCACGAAATCTCAAAAATGTTGTGGATGGGTTATAACAAAACTTGGTGGATGAGTTTGTTCGGAGACAAGAACAAAACGATTAGATTTTGGTTCAGGTCCGAATCCAGATCTGACCTATCAGTGGGATACAAAACGTAAACTGTTCAGTTGTGCGCTCTACCGAGTACTGTTGTAGTTTCTACGTCGATAATCGATAATCTACGACTTTCAGCAGGATAGAAAATGTAATGATAATAGTTATGGGTATTGTGGGTGTCTTGTGATACCGCAGGGGGGTGGATGCCCCTGCCTTGCATAATCCCAGGTCACATGTGGGCAAGGTGTAGTACCTGTCAGTACCAGGGTAACGGTCGGCAGCCATGTGGTTTTAAATGGCAGATGGCTCTGCACATCCCGTGGATGAGGGTCCAGTCGACTCCAACAGCACGGGCGGAAAAAGGTGAATTCCCCAACGGCAGAGGGTCGGAGAGGAGTGGCGAAACCCCCCCCCCCCTCCTCCCCCTCGCCCCGCCCCATCTATACCACACACTTACCTGTGTGTACCAGCCACAGAAAGACTGCCATCATTGCCCGAGGAGACTCGACATCATCACACATAATTTCTGAAAGTAGTATATCATGGTTCAGGTGCACCCTAATTTACCTATAACCATTATACCTGGAATGACTCGGTGGTGGAGCAGGTGAAACCCTATTGCCTTGTCCTAACTGGAGTAGGTAGGTTCATTCCCATGGCTGCTCAGGAGATATGCATCAGCAAGTATGTTTGTCTCTCCAAACATCAGCTCGGTGCTCCCAAAGCTTGCATAAAATAATGGGATTGCCACCGGAATCCAATGAAAAATTCCTGGATCTCTTCAACACTGATCCATGGAATGTTGGTATCATGCGGTTACAGCTGATGAGACACGGGTTCATCACTGTGACCGTTATACCGACACTGAATGGATGGAAGTATTGGGTACGTCTTATTGGGTACGTATCTTATTGGGTAGTATTGGGTACGTCTTATTGGGTACGTATCTTATTGGGTAGTATTGGGTACGTATCTTATTGGGTACGTCTTATTGGGTACGTGGACTTATTGGGTACGTCCACCCTCGAAGAGTCTCTGCATCCGGTCTTCAACCGCAAGGATTATGGCCGACATGTTCTGGCATTTAAGAGGGGCGATGTTGATGGATTACATCCCTTGCTGATCCAGCTTCATGAAGCCATCGGTACAAAAGGCTGTTGGGTGTTGGTGCTTGGTGGTTGGTGCTGCACAAGAATGCACCATTTCACAAGTGTCGAGTTGCACAGAGCATCATTCATTCGTTCATATTTGTGGGTTTGAACAGTTGAATCATCCACCCTCCAACCCAGACCTGACCTCCAGTCAATATTCTTCTTTCCCGACATCCGAAGTACTATATGAGCTGCATGTCAAACGGTTTCAAGTCAATTATCCCACGAAATAAACCATTTACAAATGGTTAAGGTACGGATGCACATCGGCCCATCTGTCCTACTGATTGGCCGGATCTGCGTCTTTTCTTGAACCAAAATCTAATCGGGTTCTCATCACCGACCCAACTCTTCCACCAGGTTTCGTCCGAATCCCTCCATAACTTTGTGAGACATCCTGCTCACAGACAAACAAGGGTGAAAACATAACTTCCGTCTACCTTCGGTGGTGGAGGTAATGAATTTGAAAACTTATCTCATTTCTATGTACCTGAGTTGCAACACTTTTTGAACGCCCCTCCAAGGATAATGCTAGCAGATGGAACAGCCGGTTTAACTTCCTTGAGGCCTGTGCTTTGCCTATGAAGCACCATGACGACGGTTTTGGTTCGGGTCGGGAATCGAACCCGGACTGAATAGCTCCAAGGTGAGTGTGTTACCTATAGTTGTTGCAGGAGAAAATAAAATAACGTTCACATAAAAATTTGTACACTCCAAAATTGTTACCATAAATATTTTACTTTTCATCCCCCATACAAATATCATACATGATCCGGACATGAATATAACATGAACATGATGATGATTCATGTGATGAATATAAACTCATATTTTATTCACATTTCCTTCAGGTAGTCACATTGGTCGGTGGTTGCATGTTCACCTCTGAGCTAATGGAAGTAGTGTATATATGTTGCTTCTGGGACACTCATTTTCCCATGGACTTACATGTTAATTATCCTCTTAACCTCATTGCCCATTAACACCTCTATTTCTCCCACCCTAATCTTTATGAACCTTTTGTCTATAGTACCTATCCTTAATGTTGTTCATTAGACCACTCAAACACTACAAATATTTGTTTTCCCTTATAGACCTATAATCCTTCTTCTACAATATCATCTGGCAGATTATCTTTGACCCACTCAAACATCGACCCATTCACTTACATGTTAATTTTCCTCTCACCTCTTTACGAACCTTTTAGCCTTTTGACACTCAAACAATGATTCCCCCTTGGTCTTATGGTACTCTTACTATCAATGATCCCGAGTAGACCACTCAAACATCGATCCTACAAATATTTGTTTATGCGTGGGAAATAATTTAATTCTCTTGCCACTCTCTTCACCATCTAATATAACAAAAAAGATGTTTGAGTTTGGTTCTTTATTAAGATATTTTAACTGAGCTAAGATAAAATGGTAAACCTCCCTCAATGTTCTTGTTTGAGTGCCTCCAGTGCCACATACCATTTTAAAATTAAAGTATATATTTTCCTGACAACCATCAAAGTTTTCCGTCCACTCAAAAATATTTCCATCTTTTTTACCCAATTCACCGGTATTTAAATTAATTCTCTTATTTGTTTTGTAAATTTTTTTACCAGTTGTCTTTTCAATTATACCTATTTGATATTTTTCACATTTGTTATGTTTACCATTTATATACCAAGGTTGATTACACCTCCACTCTTTAGTCTGGTTGGTACTTGGTTCTATCATTTATATAATAGTAAAAAGGCGGCTGTAGCCCGTTAAAATCCCTAACCCCCCTTTTTAACTTATCACTTATATACTTATATAACCATAAGGGAGACTATCAATTCCATTTTCTAAAATAAACCTCTTATCATCAAAAGCCCCCAATGCTTTCATATTCACCTCTTCTGAATATAATTTATGTTTATAACTTCTTATTCCATTAATCTTTCTAAACTCTTCTTTCTTTGTTGTTAAACAGTTATAATAATCCTTAAAGTTTATTGTTTCTTTAATAACATTTTTCTTTACACCTGTTAACTTCTTATCAGTCTTTTCAACGTTATTCACAATGTATTTATAAGCATAAGCCTTGGACCTCAATCCCACAAATTCACTCATTACATTTCCTCCTAATTCATCCTTGAACTTTCCAATCACCTTTTTATTTATAGAAGAGAACAACTCACTCTCTGGACTGTAATTACTAGTGTCATAGATATTAATGTCCTTTTTCATGTCTGAATAAACATCATCAGTATTAATTTGGAAAATAAAACTATCTGTATCCATATAAAGTAGATTAACATCATTTTGATATTTCTTCCTCAAGTTATTATAAAAGTAATCATACATTAATGACTTTGATAAATCAAGAATTGATGTTCCAATATAAATAGGTTTGTTCATTTCAATACTCTCTTTAATCAAATGGATCGCACAAAAGTTCTCAGTAAAGACCTCAGCTCTAGTAAAACTCGGTCTATTAATTAATTTTGATGCTTGTTTCCAAGATGTTGATAGTCTGATATTTTGTCTTTTTCTCACATTTTCCATGGTCTTACCAAAGACCGCATTATTCATCAATTTATAAAAGTCTTTCTCAAAATCTGTTTTTGACTCTGTTCTTCTTTGTGTATTAAAATCAATGTAGCCCTTTAACCAATGCCTTTGATTGAACTTTAGAACCCTATGGATCTTCTCTATTCTTAGACCTTTTGATAAATATTGTCGCAAATTTCTTTGGTGTAGAACATAATTTTTCTTGTTATATAATGTAGTAAGTAATTTTTCTGTTGATTCACCTATATTAAATGATTGTTGATAATCACTTAACCACTCCTTCTTTGGACTTTCCTTTTCACAAGCAAATGGGAGATCTTTGTGTAGGTTATGAAGTTCCTCTGGATATTTCAAATCGACCTCAAAATAATAACCAACCTTTGAATCATCCAATTCTTTTTGTGTAGAGATACATACATCTTGTAAAACCTTTTTGTAGTCTTTTTCCTTTACCCATCTAAGTTTTCCATAAGGAAGAGCCTGAGACATTGCCCAGCCATACAGGTTGTTCGCATCATAACACATCAAGTAGGAGCTCTCTACCGATGGATCATAATTTGGAATGTACTTGTTATTTGCTTTAGCATATCTCTTTGAACAGACTTGTGAAATTCCTCCTCTCTTTGCCTTTTCAATCATTAAAAGCATATCAACATCGGTTATCAAATCCAAACCTTGTTTTGTCATTTTCAACATCGCGCTCCAAGCCAATCCAGGAGCGGTGTAATAGTGAGCAGGATCCAATCCATATCCAGAATGACAGATTGTTCTGAAAGCCTCAAACACATCAGCCAACAAAAGCACATCAGTTTTGAGGTACAAATCGTGATACTCACCAAGATTCTTAATGTTATATTTTTTCCAAACATTTTGTGCGTGTACATAATCTTTATCAGATATATGACTATTATTTAATTTGTTATAGAAATTTTCTTTTGAAGGAAGTTGTGTTTCATTGAATCTCTCAAATGAGTTCATATAGTCATAGGGGTAAATTCCCTTTTGTGTTAGAAAATCTTTATCTAAAAAATACTCTGAAAGACATGGAAACTCTTTTAGATTTTGAACCAAGTTAGCCAATGGACTTGCCATGAATTTGAATGTATCAAGAAATCTGATATGAGTAATAGGAGATGTGTGAATTGTTTTTGTGAATGAAATGTATTTCTGATCCGTGTTTGGAATTGCTGAGATACTTCCAGAAGTCTTTGAGAGTTCCTTGATAAATAGATGTGTATCATAATGAGCGTTGTTATGAAGAAAGACAGGAATGAAAGAGGGGAGTTGATAATTAATATTACAACTTTGATGAGCCGGACCTCTATATTTACCAGTGAGATGACAATGGTCTCTAACCTTTAGACCTTTACCAATTTTATTCTCACAAATATGACAGGCAACCTTTGGCTGTCTAAATTCTCTTTTTTCTTTACTTGTTAAGGACATTGGTTTATTGGTTTCTCTCATTATCTTGGTTAATCGGACACAGTCTTTTTCTAGTCGTTTCACAAACTCCTCTGGGGTATTTGAGCCTCTATACACCTCTAACTTGTTATATTCATCACCAACGGATGATTTGATATAATAACAAAAACCACAAGGAGTATGTTTTTGATATTTATTTGTGTATGATTCTTTTGGATCTGGAGAAGCAGTATCAATTTTTTCTAAAATACTTTCAAAATCAGCATATATAACAAATGGATGTTTTATTGTTTTCTTTTCATCTTTGAATGTGATATTTGAGCCTTTTTTAGGCATGTTGATTACCGTTGATTTATGTTCACCACAATAATTTGAATGTTTATCTAATCTTTCTTGTGCATGGAAGAAGTTAAGGCAACGCATACAAATATATATTTTATTTGTTCTTTTACATACTTGTGGTTTTATTAATTTTGTAATATCTTTGATGTATGTATAATGTGAATTTTCGTCTGAATTAAAATATAGAAGATTAATATGAGTTTGTTTACAATTGTCAGAAAGCTTTAAAACCTGAATGTTGTTTGTTTCTGTTGGACCATAAACATTAACTGATAAATTATTCAACTTTTCAAATTTAGGAATATCATTTAAAGTCATCGGAAACTTTAGATCTTTCGTATTTAATGTATTCTCATATTTTTTATAATGAGATACTCTTTCATCATGAAAATGTGGAGGATGTAAGTGTGCTAGAATAGACCAGAGAAAACATTTATTGTCTTTATTTTTGATATTGATAACTGCTTTTCTATTTTTGATAACACTGGGTAAATCAATGTAAGAAGAAGCTTTTAGAGGATCTGATTTAAGAATATGAATGTCTATGTAAATAATTTTTCCTACATTGAATCCACTTCCTACGATTGAATTATCCACATCTTGCTCTTGTTTAATAAGTTCATCATAGACTCCTGATGTTTTAAAATCTTGATATGAAGATATAAAGTGTGGCTCAGTTCTCATGTATGGTGTATCTATAACTCCTTCGTCCTTTGTCATTTCTAATTTTACTCCCATATAAAATTTAAGTGGTTTCATTTCTTTTAGTGTTTTTTCAATCAACATTTGAACAGCAGGTTTAACTATTTCTACAGCATCAACTATAGACTCTGGTTCAGGGGGTTTGAAGTTAAAGACTTATTTTAATATGTCCTTTGAATGCACCATCAGAGTTTTTAGTTGTGATAAAATTTGATAAATGTAGATTTGTTTTAAGATGTATTTTGAAGCCTTTCTTGAGGATATTTTTATTACATGCAGAACAGTGTTTTGTTTCCTTCTGAATAGGAGTTAGTAGGTGAAGTACATTAAATGTGTGTTTTTTAGTTTTATGGTGTCTTTTGTATTGTTTATATTCTTGTTCACAAACGTCGCAATACATTGCTTTGATCATATTTATATAGCAAAATTATACTTTAAGGCTTTAAGGCTTAGAGGCTTTTAAAAAGATGAAACTGTGCTTAAAGTAAAACACTTATAGAAGAAAGTGCCTTTTTACAGGCTTTTTATATATGTAACTATACTTAAACTAAAACACTTTTTCACTCAGAATCATCTGAGTCATAACTATCACATGAATACTCAGAATCATACTCAGAGTCATCAATAAAGCTACTCTCATAACTATCATTTGAGCACAAACTATTAGTATCATAACTATCATCTGAGTTCAATGAAATACTATCATCACTATCGTCCGAGTTCAATAAAATAGTAAAATCTTCACTGCTGTAATGACTCATATTTAATTAGCAGGAAAAATATTCCCATCAATATCTATATACTTTCTTTCATTAACAGATTCAATCTCTACATTTTTAATATCAAAAGTTATCTTTAAATAATCTCTAACTATCATAGAACGAAATGACATTTCACCAGAAATATTAACATCATTCATTTTACTTAGATCTACACCCTTTGGATTATTAAAGTAAATACAAATTTCTCCACGAGTATTGTTGATGTTCTTATCATTCTTTTTCAAAGTATCGCGATCGATCACTTTTTCAAGCTTTGAATAAATTGCCAGGAGTAGAGGAGAAACTTTTGTTAGATTTACTTTAATGGATGTCTTTCCAGGTATAGTTAGAGCTCTTCCTTTAAATGAAATAGAGGGGCTCATGTTATTTTCCATAACTGGTTTTACCCAAAAATTTCCATATTTATCTTTGTTCAATTTAACATCTTTGACATATTTTTCTATATCTTTCACCGAAGTAGAGATTGATTGAAATTTGTCTTTTGTGCTTTGAAACATTGTATTTATTAATGAATAAACTTGCGTTTAGTTTAAGTAAAAATTTACCATATAAATATGATAAGTTCTGAAGGATATTTAGAATTTCCAGACTCTCCATATGATAAATTAGAGAATTGTCCGGCTTGTGATAGAATAGGGCTTAATAATGACGGTTCATATAAACAATGTATTTTCTGTGATTTAATTTTAATTAATGATAATAAAAAATATAAAAAAATATATAACTCTTTTAAATTAGAACCAAAAATGAATTACTTTACAAGATTAATAAGAGAGATGAATGTTAAGTATTGTGATGATAATACACCATTTCTTTCAAGGGAAGAGACTATTTGTATTGAGGAAATGTATAAGGGTTTAATGATATTTATTATTCAAAATAATTTTAATGGTAATGTCAATACAAGATACTATATAAATAAAATAATGAATTATTTTGAAATTAAACCCGAACTCAGGATAAAATATAGAGTTTCTAAAATAGCTCAAAAAAAGTTAGATGACTTGTTTTCCAAATATATAAATGAATGATTTTTTACCCGTTTGGGAAAATAAGATAAAATTTAATAACCATAAAAACATTCCAAATTCATTGAGATGTCTAATAGTTGGTTCAAGTGGATGTGGAAAAACCTGTTTACTTTTAAAGATGCTCCTTGGTCCTAATTTTTTAAGATTATGATAATTTAATAATTTTTACAAAGTCAAGTTTTCAACCCGAGTATCAACTACTCTCACAGGGTTTTAATGCGGGTCTTAAAAAGGAAGACATTATCGGTTTATTTAAACTTCAAAACAAACTAAATGATTATAATATTGAAGATATAATACAATTATTTTGTGATACACAGAAATCAAAATCGAAACCAAAACCCATAACTTGTATTCTCAGTGATAATACAGATGATATACCTTCACCTCAAGATTTAGATAAATCAAAAAAGAACCTCGTTATCTTTGATGATTGTGTTAATGAGAGAAACCAAACAGTAATGGACAGCTACTATACAAGAGGGAGACATTCTTCTTGTAATTGTATTTATCTTCGTCAGTCATATTTTCAACTCCCTCGACGCTCAATAAGAAACAATGCCAATACTTTTATTTTATTTAAGTTAAATTCAATAGATGTAAATAATTTTTGGAGAGATAATTGCTCTACGTTATGTAGTAAAAAAGAATTTGAAAATTATATGAAACACACGATTGGAAAATATAAATATATTGTTGTGAAACAAGATGAGATATTAAAGGATGTATTTTTATTTTAAACATAATTACATATATAAATGATAACTATTATTATTAATCTTGTGGGTAAATCTGCTTCAGGAAAGAACTTTCATAAATCTAAACTCTTGAATAGTAAAAATGAAAAGATTGTAAGTTTTTTTTAAAAACACCCTATGATTCGTTTTGTGAGTACTACAACCAGAGCAAAGCGACCAGGAGAAGTAGAAGGGAAAGATTATTAACTACATTTCAATGGAGAAACATATGCGATTGAGGAACGAAGGTCAAATATTTGAGGAGGTCTCTCTTGGTTTTACAAAATATTCACATTATAAGAGTGAGTTAAATAAAGTAAAATCTAATGGTCTTGGGATTTTAGAAACTAATCCTGAAGGAATGAGACAAATTATTAAACAATTGTGTGGTGATGGAGTTAAGATTTTATCATTCGGTTTTGATATCGATGAGGAGACCCAACGCAAACGTATGAAAAGCAGAGATACAAGTATTAGTGAAGAAGAAATAACAACTCGTATTAATACCAATAAATAATTTAATGAAATATTCAAAGAAAAGGATTTATTTCAACACATTTACTATAATAATGAAGAAAAGGAAATTTTTCCCATTGACCTTTACAATTCATTAAATGATATTTTTCAATACTAAATGAATGCCGAAGAAAGAGCAAGAAAGTTTAAGGAACATCAACAATTAGTTTCAAAAGTTGTTAAACAACAGGAAGGGATAAAGAAGAAACGGAGACAAAAACTGACTGGCGAAGAAGTCTTTGAAAGAAAACAAGAGAAATTCTTTAAACCACTTTTGAAAACTCAACACTCACCTACAGTCCCCACGGTAGAATTTACTCCAAAAAAAACTTCAAATGATCAAAGATTTTCGTCAAATGACAGAGCAAGAACTTGGTAAATTAGAATATGATGACGAGGGATTATTTCGGAAACTTGAGGAGGTAAATCAACCCCCTAATTATGTTGTGGAAGCTCTTCAAAACAATGAGTATTCGGCGGGTTCAAAAACCAGAGCAGGTCTCATTCCAACAGAAGAACCAGCACAGTTCCTTCTCACCTCCAACTCACCTCCATCTCCCCCAACCTTCTGCCTCGCTCTTCCCCCTCCTCAAATAACACCTCATTGTGGCTCACCCAATCACCATCAAACCTTTTGTCCACCCCATCCTTCCCTTTCTCCGAGCTATTCTGAAATCTCTGACACACCTTCAACAGCTCTCCCTACCTCTTCCACCTCTTCCACATCTTACCCTACCCCTCCTCCCCCCTGTTCTGTATCTGATGCTCCCCCTTCCTCTTCATTAACGGTATGGACCTCAAACATCCGGGGCCTTCGTTCAAACTTAACTGATCTCTCCATACAGGTTGCTTCTGTCAAACCAGACGTGATCTGCTTAACAGAAACTTTCCTCCTTTATGATGTCTCTGATTCCATAGTATCTCTCCCGGGCTACTCCCTCCTCCGGTATGATAGACCTGAGCCTCGTCCTGGAGGCGGGGTTGCTATCTTTATCAAAAACTCTCTTCCTCACTCGCCCTGCACTGCACTCTCTCCACCTCACCCCCAGGAATACCTCTGGCTACGGCTTCCCCTTCGCTCCCACCTCTTGTTCATATGTGTGTTGTACCGTCCACCAAACAGTGATGACTCCATCTACATCTCGCTGTCTGATGATATGGACCAACTTCTATCTACTCATCCCAACTCTCTCTTCCTCATATGTGGTGATTTCAACTGTCATCATGCCAGTTGGCTGGGTGTGGGTACCTCTCTCACCAGCCATGGCTCCTCAGCAAAGGACTTCTGCGACTCACTGGGACTGACACAATCTGTCAATTTCCCGACCCGGATCTCAGTCAACGGAACATCTTCTCTTCTGGACTTGGTTATGACTAACTTCCCTGAAAATGTCTGCTGCTCTTCTTCTGCTCCGATCGGATCATCTGATCATGTCCTTGTTAAAGTGGACATCTCTCTGACCATCCTCAGGGAGCCTGCTCAGCGTCGACGAGTCTGGCATTTCACTCAGGCCAACTGGCACGGTCTTCAAGCAGCCATCAATCATCTGGACTGGTCTCCCATCTCTACCACCTCTGACATCAACTCATCCTGGGAATTCTTCCAAAGTAAATTGCTCTCTCTCATGCACAGATTTATCCCATCTCGTCTTCAGTTGTCATACCCTTCCTCCCGTCCATGGTACACGGAATCTTGTGGTGAGGCTGTTGCCCAGAAACAACTTGCCTTCGTCTCCTGGAAAGCAAATCCAACGGAAGGAAATCTCATTTCCTTTCACAAAGCCCGAAACAAGTGTGTGTCCACCCTCAGGAGAGCCAGGAAACAATATCTCTCCGTTCTCAAGACCGAACTCTCTTATCTGTCTCCCTCTTCCAAATCCTGGTGGCGTCTGGTCAAATCCGTTTCTGGTGTTTGTTCCCCCTCCATCCCCTCCCTTACCTCAAACGGCTACACAGCTGACTCCGCACGTGAAAAAGCTGAATGCCTCAACTCTGTGTTTGCCTCTAAATCTTGTGTCCCAAACCCATCCCTCTCTGTACCCACCATACCCAGTCGTACCCTGCTGCTCCTGGACTCCGTGTCCTTTCCTCCTGACAAGGTGGAAAAGTTTCTGTCAACCCTCGACTCTGATTCTGCAACTGGACCCGACGGCATCAGCCCACGGGTCCTAAAATCCTGCTCTGCTGCTCTATCTCACCCTCTCTCTGTTCTCTTCACCCTCTCTTTTGCTCAAGGTCAACTGCCATCTGCTTGGAAATCAGCCAACATCACCGCTTTGCACAAAAAAGGTGCAAAAACAGATCCTAGCAACTACAGACCAATCAGCCTTCTCCCAATTATCAGCAAAGTCATGGAATCCATCATTGCTTCTGATATGAAATCTTTCCTCTTCTCCAATGGCTTGATCTCTGATCATCAATTTGGTTTCAGACCAGGTCACTCTACTCTGGACATGCTGCTTCTGCTGTCTCAACAATGGATGGAGGTCCTCAATGCCAAACAGGAAATTAGAGCTGTCTCCCTCGACATATCACGTGCCTTCGACACGGTCTGGCACCCCGCTCTGCTCACCAAACTCTCCTCCTTTGGTATCCATGGAAATCTCCACGCATGGCTCGCGGACTTCCTCTCTAGTCGTCGTCAACGTGTGGCCCTGAATGGGTTTCTCTCATCTCCTCTTCCTGTTCAGGCTGGAGTTCCCCAAGGCAGTGTTCTGGGCCCCGTGCTTTTTCTGGTCTTCATCAATGATCTCTCTGACTCTCTCGAAAATCCTCTCTATCTCTTTGCTGATGACTCCACTCTCTGCCGCTCCATTCCTCTTCCCTCAGATCGGCAGTCTGCTGCCTCCTCACTCTCTGAAGACCTGGACAAAATCACAGACTGGTCAAACAAGTGGAACATGTCTTTCAATCCTGACAAATCTCACACTCTTACTATGTCTCTCCGAAAAGATCGACTGGACAACCCTCCCATCTACTTTCTCAACAATCCTCTCCAAGAAGTTCTGTCGCTCAAGATTTTGGGTCTCACTATCTGCCATGATCTTTCTTGGGAAAACCACATTTCCAAGCTGGCCTCCAAAGCCAGTCGCCGACTGGGCATCCTCCGTCGTGCGAAGTCCTTCCTCGGCACACCTGAGCTCCTCACCACATACAAGGCTTTCATCCGCAGCTCAATGGAATACTGTTCTCCCCTATGGGCCGGTGCTCCTGCCTCACACCTAGCTCGGCTTCACGCTGTTGAAACCAAAGCTTTCAGAATTATTGGAATCTCCCGCGATGAAGCTATCTCTGAGGGCCTTTCACTCACTCACCGCAGGCAGGTAGGTGGTCTTTCTGTCTTCTACCGACTCCTCTCCGGCCTTGCACCCCCAGCTCTCTCTGTGCTCTGTCCCCCAAATATTCCTACAGGTCGCACAAGATCTGCCAGCAACCCTCTGATGGTTAAACTGCCGAAATCTCGGCTCTCCGCTCACCTTCACTCTTTCATTCCTCTTTTCTCCCGCCTCTGGAACAAACTCCCTCACTCCCTTCAATCCCACTCCTCCCTCCAGGTCTTTAAAACAGCTGTTCACCACCATCTCTTATCTTCCCCCATCCAAAACCTTGATCTTTTCTACCCCCGCTAATTCACCCCAGATCCACCTTGTTTGAAATTCCAACTTCTTTCCTGGAAGTCCTGGCAGTGTCCATATGTTTTATACCTCTCCCACTGCCCCCTTCCCACGCCCCCCCCCCCCCCAAAGCCCTCGCCCTCTCTCAGATCTCTCGATGTCTCCATGTCTCTCGGTCCCTGCTCTCAAATGTTGTGTTTGTGTCCTTCCCCCTCTCTCCCCATCTTGTCTACCGCTCCCTATGTTATATGTTTTATGTGTCGGTTTGTCTTTCTGTGTGTTCATGTGATTAATGTTCGCTCTTTCACGAGCCTCGATATTGTATACAAAAAAAAAAAAAAAAAAAAAAAAAAAAAAGTTCTATCTTGTGAAAGAAAAGTTATTGATATTTAATGATAAATTGGTGTTCTTAAGTTCTGCTCAACCAAATGTTGAATTAACTCCAAGATTAATGTTTCTTCTAACAAACTCTGGATTCAGCGGTTCAAAATATTTTGAGGAACCACTTGATATGGAAAGAGAGGAAGATAGTGTATATATTGATTTACTAAACGCACTTGATTATAGAGTTTCTGTTGCTGGTAAAAGTAAGAAGAATGAGAAGGAGAAACATATTATTGATGCTTTAAGTAAGCTTGGTTCGGGTGTTAGCTTTCTTCCAAATGACCCATCACAATTAGTTAATAGGTTATTATTATTGTTAGGTAGTAAGAAGGCTGGAAACAACAATTGTTTTAATGAAGCATCCGCCATTTTAGATCGGTTAATGAATATGAAAATAATTAATAAATGTCAATGCAAAGATATTTTATTAGATATTAAATAAGATGAGAAACACAATTCTTAGTTTTAATTTTACAACGAGTGATTACACAGCATCATTCCCTTACCCACTACAACTTGACCCCCTTACCTCATATGAGGCTTCTTTGTTGTCAATGGAGACTTACAATACACTTTTTAATATCACAGAGAAAAACAACAAGTTTAGTTATAATCCAGGAAGTGGGTACAAAACTATAACAGTTTCACCCGGAGCTTATGAGATTTCTCAAATATCTTCAGAAGTCTCTCGCCTTATGAAAGAAAAAGGTGATGATCCAAAAAATATGGTAATAGATATTCAAAAACACACTTCAAAATCAACGATTAAACTTTAAAATAATTATAAAGTTGATTTCACGATTGAAAATTCGTTTAGAGAGCTATTGGGTTTCTCTTCAAAAAAGATTGAAACTAACGGGACGTCTTACAGTGATAATGTCATTCAAATATCCTCCGGAATAAATTCAGTATTAATTCATTGTGATTTGATTGATGGTCTCGCGAGAGATCTCGCGAGATCTCGGAGACGGTGGGAGGGATTTTCGAAGCTCCACACGGTCTCCACGTTTTTCGAAGTTAAGTCTGTTCACAATTGTATTTTGTCGAAACTGTATTTATCTTTCGGGGTGTGAAGTTATTGTGTGCAACTTTGGTTGTTTCTCGGTGTTTATCTTTCATAAATTGATCGTCTGTTTGCCGTGTCGTGTCTTGAGGCCTTGTACAGTGTGCACTGTACAACCTTGAGGCTTTGTTTTTCTCTCAGCGGTCCGTCGTTTGTGATCCAATAACTTTCGTTCTCTGTATTCCCAGGCTTTTCACCCATAGCCTACTTCCTTGTGTAAATCTCAACTCAAAAAAAATAAATAAATAAAAATAAAATACATTTCCTTCTCTGTTCTCATTCGTTTATTCATTCTTATTCGTTCGTTCGTTCTTCGACCACGTGTTTCTCCCCCATTTCCCCAGATAGTTTTCACTCATTAACCTTCAATGTTTACACTTTCCCCTCAAGTTATGTATTCCGTCATATTTTATAACACCTTTTTCTTCTTCTTCTTTAAAAGGCTGCTTTCGACTTGCTCACCAAATCAATTCATCCCAAAAAAAATATCCATCTCCTATAGTGCCTTTTTTCTACATTCCCTAAACTCTCCTGCACTCCATCCTCCATCCAGCGTCCTTAAACGTATTTTTAACTCGAAGGTCACAAGAAACTCATTTTGCAATAAATGTTCGTTTCCCATAAATCGTACACTTTCAAAAATCCAATCTCACCCCTCCCCTCCAAATCTTCCCCATAACCCCTCCCCTCCAAATCTTCCCCATCACCCCTCCCCTCCAAATCTTCCCCATCACGCATCCCTTTCAAATCTCCCCCCTTGCCCCCTCCCTCCTAAACTACCCCCTCACCCCTCCCCGCCAAGACGCCCCCTCGCCCCTCCCCTCCTAGACTCCTGCCTCACCCCTCCCCTCCAAATCTCCCCCATATCCCATCCCTTTCAAATCCCTCCCCTTGTCCCTTCCCTCCCAAACTCCCCCCTCACCCCTCCCCTTCAAATCTCCCCACCCTCATTGCTTCTCAATTTCCCCCCTCTCACTCCCCCTCCTCAAAGCGTCCTCCCCGCTTCTTCCCCCTTCAAACTCTCACCTCCATCTCCCCCAACCTTCTGCCTCGCTCTTCCCCCTCCTCAAATAACACCTCATTGTGGCTCACCCAATCACCATCAAACCTTTTGTCCGCCCCATCCTTCCCTTTCTCCGAGCTATTCTGAAATGTCTGACACACCTTCAACAGCTCTCCCTATCTCTTCCACCTCTTCCACATCTTACCCTACCCCTCCTCCCCCCTGTTCTGTATCTGATGCTCCCCCTTCCTCTTCATTAACGGTATGGACCTCAAACATCCGGGGCCTTCGTTCAAACTTAACTGATCTCCCCATACAGGTTGCTTCTGTCAAACCAGACGTGATCTGCTTAACAGAAACTTTCCTCCTTTATGATGTCTCTGATTCCATAGTATCTCTCCCGGGCTACTCCCTCCTCCGGTATGATAGACCTGAGCCTCGTCCTGGAGGCGGGGTTGCTATCTTTATCAAAAACTCTCTTCCTCACTCGCCCTGCACTGCACTCTCTCCACCTCACCCCCAGGAATACCTCTGGCTACGGCTTCCCCTTCGCTCCCACCTCTTGTTCATATGTGTGTTGTACCGTCCACCAAACAGTGATGACTCCATCTACATCTCGCTGTCTGATGATATGGACCAACTTCTATCTACTCATCCCAACTCTCTCTTCCTCATATGTGGTGATTTCAATTGTCACCATGCCAGTTGGCTGGGTGTGGGTACCTCTCTCACCAGCCATGGCTCTTCAGCAAAGGACTTCTGCGACTCACTGGGACTGACACAATCTGTCAATTTCCCGACCCGGATCTCAGTCAACGGAACATCTTCTCTTCTGGACTTGGTTATGACTAACTTCCCTGAAAATGTCTGCTGCTCTTCTTCTGCTCCGATCGGATCATCTGATCATGTCCTTGTTAAAGTGGACATCTCTCTGACCATCCTCAGGGAGCCTGCTCAGCGTCGACGAGTCTGGCATTTCACTCAGGCCAACTGGCACGGTCTTCAAGCAGCCATCAATCATCTGGACTGGTCTCCCATCTCTACCACCTCTGACATCAACTCATCCTGGGAATTCTTCCAAAGTAAATTGCTCTCTCTCATGCACAGATTTATCCCATCTCGTCTTCAGTTGTCATACCCTTCCTCCCGTCCATGGTACACGGAATCTTGTGGTGAGGCTGTTGCCCAGAAACAACTTGCCTTCGTCTCCTGGAAAGCAAATCCAACGGAAGGAAATCTCATTTCCTTTCACAAAGCCCGAAACAAGTGTGTGACCACCCTCAGGAGAGCCAGGAAACAATATCTCTCCGTTCTCAAGACCGAACTCTCTTATCTGTCTCCCTCTTCCAAATCCTGGTGGCGTCTGGTCAAATCCGTTTCTGGTGTTTGTTCCCCCTCCATCCCCTCCCTTACCTCAAACGGCTACACAGCTGACTCCGCACGTGAAAAAGCTGAATGCCTCAACTCTGTGTTTGCCTCTAAATCTTGTGTCCCAAACCCATCCCTCTCTGTACCCACCATACCCAGTCGTACCCTGCTGCTCCTGGACTCCGTGTCCTTTCCTCCTGACAAGGTGGAAAAGTTTCTGTCAACCCTCGACTCTGATTCTGCAACTGGACCCGACGGCATCAGCCCACGGGTCCTAAAATCCTGCTCTGCTGCTCTATCTCACCCTCTCTCTGTTCTCTTCACCCTCTCTTTTGCTCAAGGTCAACTGCCATCTGCTTGGAAATCAGCCAACATCACCGCTTTGCACAAAAAAGGTGCAAAAACAGATCCTAGCAACTACAGACCAATCAGCCTTCTCCCAATTATCAGCAAAGTCATGGAATCCATCATTGCTTCGGATATGAAATCTTTCCTCTTCTCCAATGGCTTGATCTCTGATCATCAATTTGGTTTCAGACCAGGTCACTCTACTCTGGACATGCTGCTTCTGCTGTCTCAACAATGGATGGAGGTCCTCAATGCCAAACAGGAAATTAGAGCTGTCTCCCTCGACATATCACGTGCCTTCGACACGGTCTGGCACCCCGCTCTGCTCACCAAACTCTCCTCCTTTGGTATCCATGGAAATCTCCACGCATGGCTGGCGGACTTCCTCTCTAGTCGTCGTCAACGTGTGGCCCTGAATGGGTTTCTCTCATCTCCTCTTCCTGTTCAGGCTGGAGTTCCCCAAGGCAGTGTTCTGGGCCCCGTGCTTTTTCTGGTCTTCATCAATGATCTCTCTGACTCTCTCGAAAATCCTCTCTATCTCTTTGCTGATGACTCCACTCTCTGCCGCTCCATTCCTCTTCCCTCAGATCGGCAGTCTGCTGCCTCCTCACTCTCTGAAGACCTGGACAAAATCACAGACTGGTCAAACAAGTGGAACATGTCTTTCAATCCTGACAAATCTCACACTCTTACTATGTCTCTCCGAAAAGATCGACTGGACAACCCTCCCATCTACTTTCTCAACAATCCTCTCCAAGAAGTTCTGTCGCTCAAGATTTTGGGTCTCACTATCTGCCATGATCTTTCTTGGGAAAACCACATTTCCAAGCTGGCCTCCAAAGCCAGTCGCCGACTGGGCATCCTCCGTCGTGCGAAGTCCTTCCTCGGCACACCTGAGCTCCTCACCACATACAAGGCTTTCATCCGCAGCTCAATGGAATACTGTTCTCCCCTATGGGCCGGTGCTCCTGCCTCACACCTAGCTCGGCTTCACGCTGTTGAAACCAAAGCTTTCAGAATTATTGGAATCTCCCGCGATGAAGCTATCTCTGAGGGCCTTTCACTCACTCACCGCAGGCAGGTAGGTGGTCTTTCTGTCTTCTACCGACTCCTCTCCGGCCTTGCACCCCCAGCTCTCTCTGTGCTCTGTCCCCCAAATATTCCTACAGGTCGCACAAGATCTGCCAGCAACCCTCTGATGGTTAAA
The DNA here is from genome assembly GCF_964187855.1 of Myxine glutinosa. Taxonomy (NCBI): domain Eukaryota; kingdom Metazoa; phylum Chordata; class Myxini; order Myxiniformes; family Myxinidae; genus Myxine; species Myxine glutinosa. Next base: position 4,510,469 of record NC_136263.1, on the reverse strand, counting down.
CTGCCGAAATCTCGGCTCTCTGCTCACCTTCACTCTTTCATTCCTCTTTTCTCCCGCCTCTGGAACAAACTCCCTCACTCCCTTCAATCCCACTCCTCCCTCCAGGTCTTTAAAACAGCTGTTCACCACCATCTCTTATCTTCCCCCATCCAAAACCTTGATATTTTCTACCCCCGCTAATTCACCCCAGATCCACCTTGTTTGAAATTCCAACTTCTTTCCTGGAAGTCCTGGCAGTGTCCATATGTTTTATACCTCTCCCACCGCCCCCTTCCCATGCCCCCCCCCCAAAGCCCTCGCCCTCTCTCAGATCTCTCGATGTCTCCATGTCTCTCGGTCCCTGCTCTCAAATGTTGTGTTTGTGTCCTTCCCCCTCTCTCCCCATCTTGTCTACCGCTCCCGATGTTATATGTTTTATGTGGCGGTTTGTCTTTCTGTGTGATTAATGTTCGCTCTTTCACGAGCCTCGATCTTGTATACAAAAAAAAAAAAAAAAAAAAAAAAAAATCGTGCTTATAACGATGGAATAAGAACAAATACAATATTTTCATTCAGCGCATACTCAACACCGATTGGTTATAAATTCAATATGGAACCAAAAAATCTTGTCTATTTACCTGTGTCAGGAAAAACCGAGTAAATTTTAGGATAACCGATCAAGATAATCGTATGATCTCCTTTAATGAAGAAATTATATCCATCAGAATTCACCTACGTGAAGTTTTTCAATAAATAAATAATGGTTATTGTGAGAAAACACGAGTTGGGAAAATATAAAGTAATTACAGGGGATGGGATGTTCCTTTCACCATACTATAAGGGTGAAGGTATGTTTCTTGGTCGAGGATACTATAAACCAAAGAGACAACGGGGTGTGGGACATCAATTTAGAAATAAAGGAGATGGAATAATTGATACTCTAATGGGTATTGGTTCAACCATTCTTAAACATAAATACCTAATTGGTTCAACTGCTTCTGCCGTGGGCTCAGTTGCGGGTGCAATAAAGAGCATAAAAGATGCTCAAAAGGAGTCTCATAAATTACAAGCAATCAAAGAAATAAAAAAAGGTAAAACTCAACTATCTTCACAAGAACGACAAAAAATCATTAAAATACTTGGGTCAGGGTTTCAACAATTTTAATGCTATATAAATACAAGTATGGAAGCAATTGATAGTATCTATGATTTGGATGATACGATTATCATTTCAAACTCCACTAAAAAGGAAGACTATTTTAAGGTAAATGCTATAACAGGAACAGACTGGAATTCAAACAGAACAAAACGTTTTGAAATAAATAATCAACAAACTTACTTGAATATAGCTGATAGTTTCTTGTTGTGTAAATTTAAATTCACTAAGGCTGCGAATAATACTAATGCGACACTCGTAAATGATTTCTTCTGGAAAATGTTTGATAGTGTCCGCCTGTATATTGGAACACAAGAGGTTGAAGCGGTTGATTATGTCTCTGCTACATCTGAAATGATGAAATTTACACTATATTCGTTTAGTGATAGAATGGGTAAGGGAGCTGTTGAAGGTTTTATTCCTGATATGTCAACGGGAACAAATGCTGACCCTGGTTATAGTCAAAGGAAGGCAATGTATAATGATGATGCAAAAGCAGAGAATAGTTTTACCATAGCAGTACCTCTGAAAGGTATATTTGGATTTTGTGATTATGATAAAGTTTTGTATGGGCTTAAAATTAGATTTCAACTACAAAGGAATGATAATGTAAATAGATTGCTTTTTGGGGTTGAAAATGCTTTTGGAGAAAATAATAAATTTGTTATTAATGATTTGTGTTGGTATATCAGTGAATATACTCCTAATCTTAAAACGGAAGAGATGTTAAATAGAAGACTTAACTCAAAGAAACCGCTAAATGTATCATACCTTAAAAGAAGATGTCAACACGTTAAACTGGAACACACTACCTACACTTGGAATTTGGGTGTTCTTCAAGGAAAGCCACGATACCTCTGGCTCATTTTTTAAAAACCAGATGGAGAGGACGGTACTAATAAGAATAATGCGCTGAGTGATAATGCTAAGGTGAAACAACTTCGGGTTTCTCTTGATGGCACATTTTATCCGCGAGATAGATTGGAAATTGATTGGGAAAAAAATGATTATGCGTAAGCCTACAAGTCTTACCAAAAGGTGTGTGAAAGCAACGGTAATAATGATCCTATTTTGGATATGGTTGCATTTCAAAAACTTTATACAATCTATGCAATTGACCTGAGTTCTCAAAAAGAAACTATAAAGTCTAATAGAGTGGATACTTCTCTATACATTGAAAGAGGGGAGAGTGAAGAGGTTAATGCATATTGTTTGCTTTTGGAAGAAACAGAATTACAGATTAATACAGATAATGGTGTTATGATTAATATCACAGATTTTTTCTCATAAATAAATGGTAGGGGTATATGTTAATCAAATCAATCTTAATAAATTAACATCTTGTATTCAAAATCAAAAGCCTTGTATTATTAATGTTAATACAATTCAAAGAAAAGGAGCTGTAAGAATTCATGTTTTACTCACACACACACAAGTAAAAACACTAAATGATACTGGTTCACTTAAAATTAAAATGACAAAACCTATGTTAAAGAAATATTCAATAGACGAGTCAAGAGGAGGATTTCTCCCGTTTCTAATTCCTTTATTTGCTGGTTTAAGTGCGGCGGGAGCATTGACTGGTGGTATTTCAGCAGCGGTAAAAACTGCTAACGAAAGGAAGGCACAACTAAAAGCTCAATAAGAATTGGAAAGACATAACAAGGAGTTGGAGAAACAAATTAGTGGAAGTGGTGTAATTGTAGATTTTGCTCAAAAACTTGAAAGTCTACCTGATAAAGCTAGATTGTTGGTTGGAGATATGCTTTCCTCTATCGCTCAAGCGGGTGTTAAACTAACTAAACGGGGTAATGGATTGTATCTTTCTCATAAATAAATGGATAAATGGTTTAAACAATTTGGAAAGAATACAACGTCAAATATAGAACTAGCTAAGTATTGTAAAACACTAAAAATTGATAATGTGGTTATTTGTATGAGAGATGAATTAATACATATAAATAAGAATACAAAGAATATTATTATGAATTTAGACACACAGAATGGTTCTCATTGGGTTTGTATTCATAATAGTCAGGATAAATATTATTTTGATAGTTATGGTATGCCACCACCTGTTGAAGTAATACAATTCTTACAGAATGGTGTTTATCAAACATTTCAAGTTCAAGAAATTAATTCTAAATGTTGTGGTCAATTATGTTTATATGTATTATTTCAACTCAACAATAATGAAAATTTTTATGATATCATTTTAAATCTAATATAAATGACTTATGTTGGAAAAGATGGTTCTATCTTTGGAAAATCCTCTCAGGATATTGATTTATCAAATTATTATACAAAGGCACAGGCTGAACGACAAAAATATAGTATAAGTAAAAATATTAATATGAAGAATACTTATAAATTAATCAATTATCCAAACCCTACAGATGCGAATGACTTAATTAGATTCAGTGATTTATCACAATATATATATTTAAAGAAAACAGCACGTTTTGTTAAACAAGTAAAATTTACAACCACAACACCTGGTTATACTGACCATACACCTTTCCTCATTGAATTTAACTACCTGCTTACAATTGAATTTTATAAAGAAGGACATATAGTTAATATGCGAATTAATAAATGGGGGTATGATATGCCTGATTTAGGGTATAATTGGTCTTTTTCAATAAACATAGAAGACCTACATGATTTTAATCAGTCTCGTAAAGAAGAATATTATCCACTTGGTGAGGATAAGGATTTATGTGGAAGTACAATTAATAATCAACAAATACATGGTTTTAAGAAAAGAAAAATATATGATAGTATAGCGATGGTTAGCATGACAAAGAAGGAAGGTCATGAGATAAAGATAGAAAGCCGAGGAATACAAACCGATTTGGTAGTGGGAAGATGGGGTGGTATTACCTGTCATAATATTAATCTCACATATATTTCTGATACATAAATGGCAGGAAGAAGACTACAAGAGAATTATAATTTTTGTATTCAAGGATACCTACAAGAAAAGGGTGCTCGGTATTACATACCTTATGATTTGGAGCATATACATGGGAATTTTGTCATAAAAAACTGGCCTTATACTGATATTGTTAAACCCACAAATAGAGACTTGTTAAAAGTATTAAATAAAAATGAACTTCTCAAAGTTATGAAATATAAAACTCTTTTAGAAATCGTCAACAAATCTTATTGGTATCCTATTATGAGAAAAATAAATATTGATACAAGAATATCTCAAAATCCAGATGAGTATATGTATAATATTCTTTGGGGTTCAAACTCAAGGGTAGCAAGGGATGAGGAAGGAGTTGAAGAAGAGAAGGAGGAAAGAGAGAAAAAGGAGAAGGAGGAAAGGGAGAAAAAGGAGAAGGAGGAAAGGGAGAAAAAGGAGAAGGAGGAAAGGGAGAAAAAGGAGAGGGAGGAAAGAGAGAAGGAGGAGAGGGAGGAAAGAGAGAAGGAGGAGAGGGAGGAAAGGGAGAAGGAGGAAAGGGAGAAAAAGGAGAAGGAGGAGAGGGAGAAAAAGGAGAAGGAGGAGAGGGAGGAAAGGGAGCAAAGAGAGAGGGAGGAAAAATATAAAAAGATGGAAATCAGTGAGATTCGTAAAAGATTGAGTGTATTACAGCAAATAAATCAATCTCAACGCACCGAAGAGGAAAATAAAGAATTTACGACTCTTACTAAGATAATGATTTAAAAAATGGTTGAGATGAGTTCAGCGAGGAGATTTACATGAAGAAGACAAAGATTATGTGGTTGATGATGCTATTGACTTTAGTTGGTTTTTATTTGTAAATAAATGGAGGAGAGAGTGAAGGCATTCCTAAGGATTCTTTATGTTTTAAAAATTAAGATAGAAATGTATATGTTGAAAACCAAAAAGGTTTTGGCACTATGTAGGACTTTTTCTCATAAATAAATATGAGTTATTGTCTCAAATGTAAAAAGAAAACTAAATCGAAAAATATCTCTTATGTTAAAGCTAAAAATAATAGAGTTTATCAAAAAGGAATATGTCAAGTGTGTGGCTCTAAAAAGTGTCAATTCATCTCTCCTAAAAGTGGAGGAGACATACAAAAGTTTTTGTCAGGTAGCAAATTTACAACAACTGGAATTCCAGGGGAATTACACCTTCCAGGGTATTCTTTCTGTGGCCCAGGAACAAACTTGGATAAAAGATTAGATGAGGCTGACAATCCTAAACCTTGGTCTAAACCTACAAATAGGGTTGACGAAGTGTGTATGAAGCATGATATTGCTTATGGGAAAACCACTACGTTGACTGAAAAACATAAAGCCGACAGAGAAATGTTGTATAATTTGTCTTTGATACAAAATCCAACGTTGAGAGAGAAAGTTGATCGGTTTATTGTGAAAAAAATGATAAGTGCTAAATTGAAACTTGGTCTTGGTTATTCCTCAAAAAACTATTAGGCTCTAATGATGTCATCAAGACTGAGGAGCTTTTGGCTGAAGAATTACACAAACCTATAATCACCAAGTTTAAAAGAAGGAAGGTTTATTCCAAAGACACTGACCACATATGGTCTGCTGATTTAATCGAACTAAATAATGATAAGGGATACAGGTATGCTTTAACCGTTATTGATTTGAGGAGTAGATTTGCCTGGGTTGTTCCTTGGAAAAACAAGAGAGGTAATACTTTAATGTTAGCCTTTAAGCTAATATTTGATAGGGATAAAAGGAAACCAAAGAAGTTATGGACTGACGAGGGAACAGAGTTCTATAACAAAATATTTATGAAATTTCTAAAGGGGGAGGGTATTAAATTATACAGCACCTTTAATGAAGGAAAGGCAGTTGTTATTGAGCATTTTAATCGTACTTTGAAAGAGAAACTATATAAAAAATTCACACAACTCGGTTCTCAAAAATGGGTGTATTTAATTCAGGATATTGTAGATAATTACAATAATACAGTTCATTCATCAACAAAATCAAAACCATTGGAAACATTTACAAAATTAGAATATGGAAAGGAGATTAATTTGAGAAAGCCCAAGTTTAAAGTTGGTGATATTGTAAGAATATACAAATGGAAAAGTCATTTTGAGAAAGGTTATACACAAAAATGGACTCGTGAATTAATTAAAATCATTGATGTAATGGATACAGTCCCTTGGACCTACAAATTATATGATTTAAATGGAGAAGAAATCTTGGGTTCATTTTACTCGCAAGAATTACAAAAAACACAAGTAAGCAGCTAATACCCTTGAAAATAAGAAATAAATAAATAAAATGTAATGGGGATACGTTTTTAAATCTGTGAACCCCAAACACAGAATCCCACAACTTTTTAGTTGGGGCTTAACTTTTGTGTGTGTATAATGGGGATACGTTTTTAAATCTGTGAACCCCAAACACAGAATCCCACAACTTTTCAGTTGGGGCTTAACTTTTGTGTGTGTATAATGGGGATACGTTTTTAAATCTGTGAACCCCAAACACAGAATCCCTCAACTTTCCAGTTCGGGCTTAACTTTTGTGTGTGTGTGTATGTGTGAGTGAGTCATAATAATATACAAACCCTAACCCAACCCCATCCCTAACCCAACCCCATCCCTAACCCAAACCCATCCCTAACCCAACCCCATCCCTAACCCAAACCCATCCCTAACCAAAACCTATCCCTAACCCAACCCCATCCCTAACCCAACCCATCCCTAACCCAACCCATCCCTAACCCAACCGCATCCCTAACCCAACCGCATCCCTAACCCAACCCCATCCCTAACCCAACCCCATCCCTAACCCAACCCCATCCTTAACCCAACCCTAACCCAACCCCATCCCTAACCCAACCCATCCCTAACCCTCACATTCAAAATCCCAACCCTAACCCAACCCCATCCCTAACCCAACCCCATCCCTAACCCTCACATTCAAAATCCCACCCAAACCCTAACATAATCTTTCTTTTCTTCTTTTTTTAAAATACGTCTTTCTTTTTTCTTTTTTTTCCTCTTCCTCCAATTCTGTCTTTCAAGGCTTTCAAGTTTAAAGAAGTAGAAATGGGAAGAAAGAATTTTCCAGCATTTTCTTCCTCGAACTTTCTTGATATTGCTTAAATCAAGCGTCATTAAACAAAGAACATTGTTCATTGCTTTAAAATCCAAAGAGTCTCCAAGATGGACCCCACAGGTAGAGTCTCCAAAATAAAACCAACTTTCCAAGTTCCCAAGGTATAACCACATTCCTGTTGAGCCTCCAAGATAGGTATCACATTCCGAGTCATCAAAACAAAACCCCCATTCCGAGTCTCCAAAAATATAACCATCTTTCCAAGTCCCCAAGGTAGAACCACAATTTTCAGAAATATTGGGGGTTTCCGTGATAAGTCTCACATAGTATAACTGCGGACCATCAGGGAAAACTTCCCTTTCCCAATTTTTTAGGGTTTCTATGATGTGTCTCACATAGTATAACTGCGGACCATCAGGGAGAACTCTCCTTGCCCAATTTTTTAGGGTTTCTATGATGTGTCTCACATAGTATAACTGCGGACCATCAGGGAGAATTCCCGTTTCCCAATTTTTTAGGGTTTCTATGATGTGTCTCACATAGTATAACTGCGGACCATCAGGGAGAACTCTCCTTGCCCAATTTTTTAGGGTTTCTATGATGTCTCACATAGTATAACTGCGGACCATCAGGGAGAATTCCCATTTCACAATTTTTTAGGGTTTCTATGATGTGTCTCACATAGTATAACTGCGGACCATCAGGGAGAACTCCCCTTTCCCAATTTTCAGAAATTTGTGGGTCTCCAATGTATGACTTGTATTCTGGCTCATCAAGGTAGAACTTGTTCAGTGGGTTTTGTTTTGATAACTCACAACAAGTATCATCATGGTAAAACTCTTTTTCAGGATTTTGTGGATCTCCAAGGTATAACTCTTTGGCTGGGTCATCAAGGTAGAACTCGTTCTGGGGGTCTTGGTTGTTCAAAATGTCTTCAAACAAAAAAATAACTTCATCCCAAGTTGTGTTAAAAGCAGAATTTTCATTTCGTATCTCAGATACAATTTACTGTGAAAGAAAATAACAATGTATTAATTTAATACAATATTTTTATTTGTATAAATCAAGCTCTATGAATATTAAAATAAACTTTGTTAACTCTTACACGAGTCTCATCTAAAAAGAAAAAAAAAAAATCAAATAAATAAATAAATAAATAAACAAACTTACCTCCATTGATAAAGAGGTTCGAGTCCAGTTCATCAATCTGAAGGTTGAGTTCTACACAGGTAGTAGGACTCCAAGGAATAGCAAAGTTATCCCATTCCATTTCGGCATAGTAGTCCATTCTCAAGTGAAGCAGAAAGCGTGTTTGAAAAAGCCTGTGTGGTCGGTGCCTTTTATAAGAAGGGCTGGGTGTGTGTCATTTCCTGTGGAAATTCCCTGGGCAAACCTGGGCGTGTCTTAACTGGAAATGATGTGATGGAAATTCCCTGAAAATGATGTAATGTATTACCTGGAAATGATACAATGCTGAAGAGTTTATAAAGTGGGTGGGACTTAGCAAAAGTGAGCGGGGCATCGTAAAAAGTGGGCGTGGTTTAACAAAAAGTGGGCGGGGCTGAGTAAAAAGTGGGCGTGGCTTACCAAAAAGTGGATGGAGCTTAACAAAAAGTGGGCAGAGCCTACCAAAAAGTGTGTGGCACTGGAGGCGCTCAAACAAGAACATTGAGGGAGGTTTATCATTTTATCTCAGCTCAGTTAAAATATCTTAATAAAGAACCAAACTCAAACATCTTTTTTGTTAATATATTAGATGGTGAAGGGAGTGGCAAGAGAATTAAATTATTTCCCACGCATAAACAAATATTTGTAGGATCGATGTTTGAGTGGTCTACTCGGGATCATTGATAGTAAGAGTACCATAAGACCAAGGGGGAATCATTGTTTGAGTGTCAAAAGGCTAAAAGGTTCGTAAAGAGGTGAGAAGAAAATTAACATGGAAGTGAATGGGTCAATGTTTGAGTGGGTCAAAGATAATCTGCCAGATGATATGTAGAAGAAGATTATAGGTCTATAAGGGAAAACAAATATTTGTAGTGTTTGAGTGGTCTAATGAACAACATTAAGGATAGGTACTATAGACAAAAGGTTCATAAAGATTAGGGTGGGAGAAATAGAGGTGTTAATGGGCAATGAGGTTAAGAGGAAAATTAACATGCAAGTCCATGGGAAAATGAGAGTGTCCCAGAAGCAACATATATACACTACTAATGGATGTGGGCTAGATTCCAGGCAGAATCGCATCAGAATTCACCTGCTTTGTCAGGGCGAGGTTCCACCAGCAGGCATGACGTATGTTGAAGAGGATAATTAAGCCGGCTATCTGGCACACAACCTGGACCTTACAAGGAGCGCAGGTGGTGAAATGCCTTACCATAATTATCTCAATATTGTAAATGTCGGCAGATTACCGGAACACTAGTTTACTCACAGATTGAACTCTAATAAAACAAAGAAGAGTAAACAAAAATATATTACTTTAGTCAAGGTAACCGTGCTTTGCCATGATTCAAGGTAACCTCATGAACACACAAATCGGTTTCATTTGAAAATACAAATCTGTTTTCCCCTTTTAAGATTCCATCGTTTAGATGAGGCCGAGGAAGGCGACCGACATCATTCCCGAAACACCTGCAACCCACACCTACAGAATCTCACGGTAAACTTGTAGATATCACGGTAATCTTGTACATATCACGGTAATCTTGTCGATATCACGGCAATCTTGCACATATCATGGTAATCTTGTAGATATCACGGTAATCTTGTACATATCACGGTAATCTTGTCGATAGCACGGCAATCTTGCACATATCATGGTACTCTTGTACATATCACGGTAATCTTGTACATATCACGGTAATCTTGTCGATATCACGGTAATCTTGTCGATATCACGGCAATCTTGCACATATCATGCTAATCCTGTAGATATCACGGCAATCTTGTACATATCATGGTACTCTTGTACATATCACGGCAATCTTGTACATATAATGGTAATCTTGTACATATCATGGTAATCTTGTTGATATCACGGCAATCTTGTACATATCACGGTAATCTTATACATATCACGGTAATCTTGTCGATATCACGGTAATCTTGTGTCGGGCTACCTCTTGCACTGAAGAAGAGGCACGTTTGAAGCAGCAAGAGCGGTTTAATGAAACGAACAAAACACAATTGTGGAGCCCGTCTCGGACCCGCAGAGCTTTGTCACACAAGGCAGTGCAAATCCGAGCCGCACTAAAAACTCAGCAAAAGACAACTTGTTATATAGATGAAATAACAGAAAAAACTCTGCGCTGAAGTATGACCTCAGACAAGAGACTGTTTGGGAATGGGATGGTCATCTAGGTCGACGATCCAGTCGTGGGTGGTCGAATCTTGCCACGAAATGACAGAATTGGCCGGTTCGCCGAAGGCCTTTGGGTCCTTTCCATGTGGCGAGAGGACCAACTCGGTAGCAGCAGTTGGTGTGGTCCATCCTGTGAAACATTTTCTCACACACACCATGATCAAATTCCTAGCCCCCTGCCCTGCCCGACACTTGTACATATCACAGTAATCTTGTAGATATCATGGTAATCTTGTCGATATCATGGTAATCTTGTAGATATCACAGTAATCTTGTACATATCAAGGTAATCTTGTACATATCAAGGTAATCTTGTACATATCACGGTAATCTTGTGAACATATCACGGTAATCTTGTAGATATCATGGTAATCTTGAAGATATCATGGTAATCTTGAAGATATCATGGTAATCTTGTTGATATCATGGTAATCTTGCAGATATCATGGTAATCTTGTACATATCATGGTAATCTTGTAGATATCATGGTAATCCTGTAGATATCATGGTAATCTTGTAAATATCATGGTAATCTTGAAGATATCATGGTAATCTTGTCGATATCATGGTAATCTTGCAGATATCATGGTAATCTTGTACATATCATGGTAATCTTGTAGATATCATGGTAATGTTGTAGATATCATGGTAATCTTGTAGATATCATGGTAATCTTGTAGATATCATGGTAATCCTGTAGATATCATGGTAATCTTGTAAATATCATGGTAATCTTGTAGATATCATGGTAATCTTGTAGATATCATGGTAATCTTTTACATATCATGGTAATCTTGGAGATATCATGGTAATCTTGTCGATATCACGGTAATCTTGTCGATATCATGGTAATCTTGTAGATATCACGGTAATCTTGTCGATATCACGGTAATCTTGTCGATATCACGGCAATCTTGCACATATCTTGGTAATCTTGTAGATATCACGGCAATCTTGTACATATCATGGTACTCTTGTACATATCACGGTAATCTTGTACATATCACGGTAATCTTGTCTATCACGGTAATCTTGTACATATCATGGTAATCTTGTACATATCACAGTAATCTTGTACATATCACGGTAATCTTGTACATATCACGGTAATCTTGTCGATATCACGGCAATCTTGTACATATCACGGTAATCTTGTAGATATCACGGCAATCTTGTACATATCATGGTAATCTTGTACATATCATGGTGATCTTGTTGATATCACGGCAATCTTGTACATATCACGGTGATCTTATACATATCATGGTAATCTTGTCGATATCACGGTAATCTTGTACATATCACGGTAATCTTGTACATATCATGGTAATCTTGTACATATCATGGTAATCTTGTACATATCACACAAGTCTTGTCGATATCATGTTAATCTTGTAGATATCACAGTAATCTTGTACATATCAAGGTAATCTTGTACATATCAAGGTAATCTTGTACATATCAAGGTAATCTTGTACATATCAAGGTAATCTTGTACATATCACGGTAATCTTGTACATATCACGGTAATCTTGTACATATCACGGTAATCTTGTGGATATCACGGTAATCTTGTACATATCACGGTAATCTTGTACATATCACGGTAATCTTGTGGTTATCATGGTAATCTTGTAGATATCACGGTAATCCTGTAGATATCACGGTAATCTTGTCCATATCAAGGTAATCTTGTACATTCATGGTAATCTTGAACATATCACGGTAATCTTGTAGATATCACGGTAATCTTGTAGATATCACGGCAATCTTGTACATATCACGGTAATCTTGTAGATATCACGGTAATCTTGAACATATCACGGTAATCTTGTAGATATCATGGTAATCTTGAAGATATCACGGTAATCTTGTCGATATCATGGTAATCTTGTCGATATCATGGTGATCTTGCAGATATCATGGTAATCTTGTACATATCCTGGTAATCTTGTAGATATCATGGTAATCTTGTAGATATCATGGTAATCTTGTATGATATCATGGTAATGTTGTAGATATCATGGTAATCCTGTAGATATCATGGTAATCTTGTAGATATCACGGCAATCTTTTACATATCACGGTAATCTTGTACATATCATGGTAATCTTGTACATATCACGGTAATCTTCTATATATCACGGTAATCTTCTATATATCACAGTAATCTTGTAGATATCACGGTAATCTTGGAGATATCATGGTACTCTTGTACATATCACGGTAATCTTGCAGATATCACGTTAATCTTGTAGATATCACTGTACTCTTGTAGATATCATGGTAATCTTGGAGATATCACGGTAATCTTGTACACATCACGGTAATCTTGTACATATCATGGTAATCTTCTATATATCACGGTAATCTTGTAGATATCACGGGAATCTTGTACATATCATGGTAATCGTGCAAATATCACGGTAATCTTGTAGATATCATGGTAATCTTGCAGATATCACGGTAATCTTGTAGATGTCATGGTAATCTTGTACATATCACGGTAATCTTGTGGATCTCACAGTAATTTTGTACATATCACGGTAATCTTGTCGATATCACGGTAATCTTGTACATATCACGGTAATCTTGTACATATTACGGTAATCTTGTAGATATCACGGCAATCTTTTACATATCACAGTAATCTTGAACATATCATGGTAATCTTGTACATATCACGGTAATCTTGTACATATCACAGTAATCTTGTAGATATCATGGTAATCTTGTAGATATCATGGTAATCTTGTAGATATCACAGTAATCTTGTACATATCAAGGTAATCTTGTAGATATCATGGTAATCTTGTAGATATCATGGTAATCTTGTAGATATCACAGTAATCTTGTACATATCAAGGTAATCTTGTACATATCAAGGTAATCTTGTACATATCATGGTAATCTTGTCGATATCACGGTAATCTTGAACATATCATGGTAATCTTGTTGATATCACGGCAATCTTGTACATATCATGGTACTCTTGTACATATCACGGCAATCTTGTACATATAATGGTAATCTTGTACATATCATGGTAATCTTGTTGATATCATGGCAATCTTGTACATATCACGGTAATCTTATACATATCATGGTAATCTTGTCGATATCACGGTAATCTTGTACATATCATGGTAATCTTGTTGATATCACGGCAATCTTGCACATATCATGGTAATCTTGTAGATATCACGGCAATCTTGTACATATCATGGTACTCTTGTACATATCATGGCAATCTTGTACATATAATGGTAATCTTGTACATATCATGGTAATCTTGTCGATATCACGGTAATCTTGTACATATCATGGTAATCTTGTTGATATCACGGCAATCTTGTACATATCACGGTAATCTTATACATATCCCGGTAATCTTGTCGATATCATGGTAATCTTGTTGATATCACGGCAATCTTGTACATATCATGGTAATCTTATACATATCACGGTAATCTTGTCGATATCACGTTAATCTTGTACATATCATGGTAATCTTGTCGATATCACGGTAATCTTGTACATATCATGGTAATCTTGTTGATATCACGGCAATCTTGTACATATCACGGTAATCTTATACATATGATGGTAATCCTGTCTATCATGGTAATCTTGTCGATATCACGGCAATCTTGCACATATCATGGTACTCTTGTACATATCACGGCAATCTTGTACATATAATGGTAATCTTGTACATATCATGGTAATCTTGTACATATCACGGTAATCTTATACATATCACGGTAATCTTGTCGATATCACGGTAATCTTGTGTCGGGCTACCTCTTGCACTGAAGAAGAGGCACGTTTGAAGCAGCAAGAGCGGTTTAATGAAACGAACAAAACACAATTGTGGAGCCCGTCTCGGACCCGCAGAGCTTTGTCACACAAGGCAGTGCAAATCCGAGCCGCACTAAAAACTCGGCAAAAGACAAGTTGTTATATAGATGAAATAACAGAAAAAACTCTGCGCTGAAGTATGACCTCAGACAAGAGACTGTTTGGGAATGGGATGGTCATCTAGGTCGACGATCCAGTCGTGGGTGTTCGAATCTTGCCACGAAATGACAGAATTGGCCGGTTCGCCGAAGGCCTTTGGGTCCTTTCCATGTGGCGAGAGGACCATCTCGGTAGCAGCAGTTGGTGTGGTCCATCCTGTGAAACATTTTCTCACACACACCATGATCAAATTCCTAGCCCTCTGCCCTGCCCGACACTTGTACATACCACGGTAATCTTGTACATATCATGGTAATCTTGTACATATAATGGTAATCTTGTACATATCACAGTAATCTTGTAGATATCATGGTAATCTTGTAGATATCATGGTAATCTTGTAGATATCACAGTAATCTTGTACATATCAAGGTAATCTTGTACATATCAAGGTAATCTTGTACATATCACGGTAATCTTGTACATATCACGGTAATCTTGTGCATATCACGGTAATCTTGTGGATATCACGGTAATCTTGTGGATATCACGGTAATTTTGTAGATATCACGGTAATCTTGTAGATATCACGGTAATCTTGTACATATCAAGGTAATCTTGTACATATCAAGGTAATCTTGTACATATCACGGTAATCTTCAACATATCACAGTAATCGTGTAGATATCATGGTAATCTTGAAGATATCATGGTAATCTTGAAGATATCATGGTAATCTTGTTGATATCATGGTAATCTTGCAGATATCATGGTAATCTTGTACATATCATGGTAATCTTGTACATATCATGGTAATCCTGTCGATATCATGGTAATCTTGGAAATATCATGGTAATCTTGAAGATATCATGGTAATCTTGTCGATATCATGGTAATCTTGTCGATATCACGGTAATCTTGTCGATATCATGGTAATCTTGTAGATATCACGGTAATCTTGTCGATATCACGGTAATCTTGTCGATATCACGGCAATCTTGCACATATCATGGTAATCTTGTAGATATCACGGCAATCTTGTACATATCATGGTACTCTTGTACATATCACGGTAATCTTGTACATATCACGGTAATCTTGTCGATATCACGGCAATCTTGTACATATCACGGTAATCTTGTACATATCATGGTGATATCACGGTAATCTTGTACATATCACGGTGATCTTATACATATCTTGGTAATCTTGTCGATATCACGGTAATCTTGTACATATCACGGTAATCTTGTACATATCATGGTAATCTTGTACATATCATGGTAATCTTGTACATATCACACTAATCTTGTAGATATCATGGTAATCTTGTAGATATCACAGTAATCTTGTACATATCAAGGTAATCTTGTACATATGAAGGTAATCTTGTACATATCAAGGTAATCTTGTACATATCACGGTAATCTTGTACATATCACGGTAATCTTGTACATATCACGGTAATCTTGTGGATATCACGGTAATCTTGTGGATATCACCGTAATTTTGTAGATATCACAGTAATCTTGTAGATATCATGGTAATCTTGAAGATATCACGGTAATCTTGTCGATATCATGGTAATCTTGTCGATATCATGGTAATCTTGCAGATATCATGGTAATCTTGTACATATCATGGTAATCTTGTAGATATCATGGTAATCTTGTAGATATCATGGTAATCTTGTATGATATCATGGTAATGTTGTAGATATCATGGTAAACCTGTAGATATCATGGTAATCTTGTAGATATCACGGCAATCTTTTACATATCACGGTAATATTGTACATATCATGGTAATCTTGTACATATCACGGTAATCTTGTACATATCACGGTAATCTTCTATATATCACGGTAATCTTGTAGATATCACGGTAATCTTGGAGATGTCACGGTACTCTTGTACATATCACGGTAATCTTCCAGATATCACGGTAATCTTGCAGATATAACTGTACTCTTGTAGATATCACGGTAATCTTGGAGATATCAAGGTAATCTTGTACACATCACGGTAATCTTGTACATATCATGGTAATCTTCTATATATCACGGTAATCTTGTAGATATCACGGGAATCTTGTACATATCATGGTAAT
The DNA here is from genome assembly GCF_964187855.1 of Myxine glutinosa. Taxonomy (NCBI): domain Eukaryota; kingdom Metazoa; phylum Chordata; class Myxini; order Myxiniformes; family Myxinidae; genus Myxine; species Myxine glutinosa. The sequence continues at coordinate 4,493,880 of NC_136263.1, read as the reverse complement.
CGTGCAAATATCACGGTAATCTTGTAGATATCATGGTAATCTTACAGATATCACGGTAATCTTGTAGATGTCATGGTAATCTTGTGCATATCACGGTAATCTTGTGGATCTCACAGAAATCTTGTAGATATCACGGAAATCTTGGAGATATCACGGTAATCTTGTACATATCACGGTAATCTTGTGCATAACACGGTAATTTTGTACATATCACGGTAATCTTGTCGATATCACGGTAATCTTGTCGATATCACTGTAATCTTGTCGACATCACGGTAATCTTGTACATATCACGGTAATCTTGTACATATTACGGTAATCTTGTCGATATCACGGTAATTTTGTACATATCACGGTAATCCTGAAGATATCATGGTAATCTTGTGGATATCACGGTAATCTTGTAGATATCACGGTAATTTTGTAGATATCACGGTAATCTTGTAGATATCACGGTAATCTTGTAGATATCACGGTAATCTTGTCGATATCATGGTAATCTTGTAGATATCATGGTAATCTTGTAGATATCATGGTAATCTTGAAGATATCACAGTAATCTTGTAGATATCATGGTAATCTTGTCGATATCACGCTAATCTTTCAGATATCATGGTAATCTTGTACATATCATGGTAATCTTGTAGATATCATGGTAATCTTGTAGATATCACTGTAATCTTGTAGATATCATGGTAATCTTGTAGATATCATGGTAATCCTGTAGATATCATGGTAATCTTGTAGATATCATGGTAATCTTGTCGATATCATGGTAATCTTGTAGATATCATGGTAATCTTGAACATATCACAGTAATCTTGTAGATATCATGGTAATCTTGACGATATCATGGTAATCTTGGAGATATCATGGTAATCTTGTCGATATCATAGTAATCTTGTAGATCACATGGTAATCTTGTTGATATCATGGTAATCTTGTAGATATCACGGCAATCTTTTACATATCACGGTAATCTTGAACATATCATGGTAATCTTGTACATATCACGGTAATCTTGTACATATCACAGTAATCTTGTACATATCATGGTAATCTTGTAGATATCACGGTAATCTTTTACATATCACGGTAATCTTGTCCATATCAAGGTAATCTTGTACATTCATGGTAATCTTGAACATATCACGGTAATCTTGAAGATATCACGGTAATCTTGTAGATATCACGGCAATCTTGTACATATCACGGTAATCTTGTAAATATCACGGTAATCTTGAACATATCACGGTAATCTTGTAGATATCATGGTAATCTTGAAGATATCACGGTAATCTTGTCGATATCATGGTAATCTTGTCGATATCATGGTAATCTTGCAGATATCATGGTAATCTTGTACATATCATGGTAATCTTGTAGATATCATGGTAATCTTGTAGATATCATGGTAATCTTGTATGATATCATGGTAATGTTGTAGATATCATGGTAATCCTGTAGATATCATGGTAATCTTGTAGATATCACGGCAATCTTTTACATATCACGGTAATCTTGTACATATCATGGTAATCTTGTACATATCACGGTAATCTTGTACATATCACGGTAATCTTCTATATATCACGGTAATCTTGTAGATATCATCGTAATCTTGGAGATATCATGGCACTCTTGTACATATCACGGTAATCTTGCAGATATCACGTTAATCTTGTAGATATCACTGTACTCTTGTAGATATCATGGTAATCTTGGAGATATCACGGTAATCTTGTACACATCACGGTAATCTTGTACATATCATGGTAATCTTCTATATATCACGGTAATCTTGTAGATATCACGGGAATCTTGTACATATCATGGTAATCGTGCAAATATCACGGTAATCTTGTAGATGTCATGGTAATCTTGTACATATCACGGTAATCTTGTGGGTCTCACAGAAATCTTGTAGATATCACAGAAATCTTGGAGATATCACGGTAATCTTGTACATATCACGCTGATCTTGTGCATAACACAGTAATTTTGTACATATCACGGTAATCTTGTCGATATCACGGTAATCTTGTACATATCACGGTAATCTTGTACATATTACGGTAATCTTGTAGATATCACGGCAATCTTTTACATATCACAGTAATCTTGAACATATCATGGTAATCTTGTACATATCACGGTAATCTTGTACATATCACAGTAATCTTGTAGATATCATGGTAATCTTGTAGATATCATGGTAATCTTGTAGATATCACAGTAATTTTGTACATATCAAGGTAATCTTGTAGATATCATGGTAATCTTGTAGATATCATGGTAATCTTGTAGATATCACAGTAATCTTGTACATATCAAGGTAATCTTGTACATATCAAGGTAATCTTGTACATATCATGGTAATCTTGTCGATATCACGGTAATCTTGAACATATCATGGTAATCTTGTTGATATCACGGCAATCTTGTACATATCATGGTACTCTTGTACATATCACGGCAATCTTGTACATATAATGGTAATCTTGTACATATCATGGTAATCTTGTTGATATCATGGCAATCTTGTACATATCACGGTAATCTTATACATATCATGGTAATCTTGTCGATATCACGGTAATCTTGTACATATCATGGTAATCTTGTTGATATCATGGCAATCTTGCACATATCATGGTAATCTTGTAGATATCACGGCAATCTTGTACATATCATGGTACTCTTGTACATATCATGGCAATCTTGTGCATATAATGGTAATCTTGTACATATCATGGTAATCTTGTCGATATCACGGTAATCTTGTACATATCATGGTAATCTTGTTGATATCACGGCAATCTTGTACATATCACGGTAATCTTATACATATCCCGGTAATCTTGTCGATATCATGGTAATCTTGTTGATATCACGGCAATCTTGTACATATCATGGTAATCTTATACATATCACGGTAATCTTGTCGATATCACGGTAATCTTGTACATATCATGGTAATCTTGTCGATATCACGGTAATCTTGTACATATCATGGTAATCTTGTTGATATCACGGCAATCTTGTACATATCACGGTAATCTTATACATATGATGGTAATCCTGTCTATCATGGTAATCTTGTCGATATCACGGCAATCTTGTACATATCATGGTACTCTTGTACATATCACGGCAATCTTGTACATATAATGGTAATCTTGTACATATCATGGTAATCTTGTTGATATCACGGCAATCCTGTACATATCACGGTAATCTTATACATATCACGGTAATCTTGTCGATATCACGGTAATCTTGTGTCGGGCTACCTCTCGCACTGAAGAAGAGGCACGTTTGAAGCAGCAAGAGCGGTTTAATGAAACGAACAAAACACAATTGTGGAGCCCGTCTCGGACCCGCAGAGCTTTGTCACACAAGGCAGTGCAAATCCGAGCCGCACTAAAAACTCGGCAAAAGACAAGTTGTTATATAGATGAAATAACAGAAAAAACTCTGCGCTGAAGTATGACCTCAGACAAGAGACTGTTTGGGAATGGGATGGTCATCTAGGTCGACGATCCAGTCGTGGGTGTTCGAATCTTGCCACGAAATGACAGAATTGGCCGGTTCGCCGAAGGCCTTTGGGTCCTTTCCATGTGGCGAGAGGACCATCTCGGTAGCAGCAGTTGGTGTGGTCCATCCTGTGAAACATTTTCTCACACACACCATGATCAAATTCCTAGCCCTCTGCCCTGCCCGACACTTGTACATATCACGGTAATCTTGTACATATCATGGTAATCTTGTACATATCACGGTAATCTTGTACATATCACAGTAATCTTGTAGATATCATGGTAATCTTGTAGATATCATGGTAATCTTGTAGATATCACAGTAATCTTGTACATATCAAGGTAATCTTGTACATATCAAGGTAATCTTGTACATATCACGGTAATCTTGTACATATCGCGGTAATCTTGTGCATATCACGGTAATCTTGTGGATATCACGGTAATCTTGTGGATATCACGGTAATTTTGTAGATATCACGGTAATCTAGTAGATATCACGGTAATCTTGTACATATCAAGGTAATCTTGTACATATCAAGGTAATCTTGTACATATCACGGTAATCTTCAACATATCACGGTAATCGTGTAGATATCATGGTAATCTTGAAGATATCATGGTAATCTTGAAGATATCATGGTAATCTTGTTGATATCATGGTAATCTTGCAGATATCATGGTAATCTTGTACATATCATGGTAATCTTGTACATATCATGGTAATCCTGTCGATATCATGGTAATCTTGGAAATATCATGGTAATCTTGAAGATATCATGGTAATCTAGTCGATATCATGGTAATCTTGTCGATATCACGGTAATCTTGTCGATATCATGGTAATCTTGTAGATATCACGGTAATCTTGTCGATATCACGGTAATCTTGTCGATATCACGGCAATCTTGCACATATCATGGTAATCTTGTAGATATCACGGCAATCTTGTACATATCATGGTACTCTTGTACATATCACGGTAATCTTGTACATATCACGGTAATCTTGTACATATCACGGTAATCTTGTCGATATCACGGCAATCTTGTACATATCACGGTAATCTTGTACATAGCATGGTGATCTTGTTGATATCACGGCAATCTTGTACATATCACGGTGATCTTATACATATCATGGTAATCTTGTCGATATCACGGTAATCTTGTACATATCACGGTAATCTTGTACATATCATGGTAATCTTGTACATATCATGGTAATCTTGTACATATCACACTAATCTTGTAGATATCATGGTAATCTTGTAGATATCAAGGTAATCTTGTACATATCACGGTAATCTTGTACATATCACGGTAATCTTGTACATATCACGGTAATCTTGTGGATATCACGGTAATCTTGTGGATATCACCGTAATTTTGTAGATATCACGGTAATCTTGTAGATATCATGGTAATCTTGAAGATATCACGGTAATCTTGTCGATATCATGGTAATCTTGTCGATATCATGGTAATCTTGCAGATATCATGGTAATCTTGTACATATCATGGTAATCTTGTAGATATCATGGTAATCTTGTAGATATCATGGTAATCTTGCAGATATCACAGTAATCTTGTACATATCATGGTAATCTTGTAGATATCAAGGTAATCTTGTACATATCACGGTAATCTTGTAGATATCATGGTAATCTTGGAGATGTCACGGTACTCTTGTACATATCACGGTAATCTTCCAGATATCACGGTAATCTTGCAGATATCACTGTACTCTTGTAGATATCACGGTAATCTTGGAGATATCACGGTAATCTTGTACACATAACGGTAATCTTGTACATATCATGGTAATCTTCTATATATCACGGTAATCTTGTAGATATCACGGGAATCTTGTACATATCATGGTAATCGTGCAAATATCATGGTAATCTTGTAGATATCATGGTAATCTTGCAGATATCACGGTAATCTTGTAGATGTCATGGTAATCTTGTGCATATCACGGTAATCTTCTATATATCACGGTAATCTTGTAGATATCACGGGAATCTTGTACATATCATGGTAATCTTGCAGATATCACAGTAATCTTGTAGATATCACGGTAATCTTGGACATGTCACGGTAATCTTGTACATATCATGGTAATCTTTTCGATATCACGGTAATCTTCTATATATCACGGTAATCTTGTAGACATCACGGTAATCTTGTAGATATCACGGGAATCTTTTATATATCATGGTAATCTTGTAGATATCACAGTAATATTGGACATATCACAGTAATCTTGTAGATGTCATGGTAATCTTGTACATATCATGGTAATCTTGTGGATATCACGGTAATCTTGTGGATATCATGGTAATCTTGGAGATAGCACGGTAATCTTGTACATATCACGGTAATCTTGTAGATATCACGGTAATCTTGTACATATCACGGTAATCTTGTACATTTCACGGTAATCTTGTAGATACCACGGTAATCTTGTAGATATCATGGTAATCTTGTAGATATCACGGGAATCTTGTACATATCATGGTAATCTTATAGATATCACAGAAATATTGTACATATCACGGTAATCTTGTGGACGTCACGGTAATCTTGTACATATCATGGTAATCTTGTGGATATCATGGTAATCTTGTGGATATCACAGTAATCTTGTGGATATCACGGTAATATTGGAGATATCATGGTAATCTTCTACATATCACGGTAATCTTGTACATATCATGGTAATCTTGTAGATATCACGGTAATCTTGTACATATCACGGTAATCTTGTACATATCACGGTACTCTTGTACATATCACGGTAATCTTGTACATATCACGGTAATCTTGTAGATATCACAGTAATCTTGTACATATCACGGTAATCTTGTAGATATCACAGTAATCTTGTAGATATCATGGTAATCTTGTAGATATCACGGTAATCTTGTAGATATCATGGTAATCTTGTAGATATCATGGTAATCTTGTAGATATCACAGTCATCTTGTAGATAACGCAGTAATCTTGTCGATATCATGGTAATCTTGTAGATATCACGGTAATCTTGTAGATATCACGGTAATCTTGTACATATTTTATTTTATTTTTATTTTTTATTTTTTTTGTATACAAGATCGAGGCTCGTGAAAGAGCTAACATTAATCACACAAAAAGACAAACCGACACACAAAACACAAAAAACAAGGGGAGCGGCAGACAAGATGGGGAGAGAGGGGGAAGGACACAAAAGAGAGGGGGAAGAGGGGGAAGGACACAAACACAACATTTGAGAGCAGGGACATCGGGAGGACTTGGGGGGAGGTGGGAGAGGATTAAAACATATGAACACTGCAAGGACTCTGGGGTGAATTACCGGGGGTAGAAAAGATCAAGGTTTTCGATGGGGGAAGATAAGAGATGGTGGTGAACAGCTGTTTTAAAGACCTGGAGGGAGGAGTGGGATTGAAGGGAGTGGGGGAGTTTGTTCCAGAGGCGGGAGAAAAGGGGAATGAAAGAGTGAAGGTGAGCAGAGAGCCTAGACTTTGGCAGTTTAACCATAAGATGGTTGCAGGCAGATCTTGTGCGACCTGAAGGAATATTGGGGGGACAGAGCACAGAGAGAGCTGGGGGAGCAAGGCCGGAGAGGAGTCGGTAGAAGACAGAAAGACCACCAACCTGCCTGCGGTGAGTGAGTGAAAGGCCCTCGGCGTTGACTACATCGCAGGAGATTCCAATGATTCTGAAAGCTTTGGCCTCAACAGCGTGAAGCCGAGCAAGGTGTGAGGCAGGAGCACCAGCCCAGAGGGGGGAACAGTATTCCATTGAGCTGCGGATGAAAGCCTTGTATGTGGTGAGGAGCTCAGGTGTGCCAAGGAAGGACTTCGCACGACGGAGGATGCCCAGTCGGCGACTGGCTTTGGAGGCCAGCTTGGAAATGTGGTTTTCCCAAGAAAGATCATGGCAGATAGTGAGACCCAAAAGCTTGAGCGACAGAACTTCTTGGAGAGGATTGTTGAGAAAGTAGATGGGAGGGTTGTCCAGTCGGTCCTTTCGGAGAGACATTGTAAGAGTGTGAGATTTGTCAGGATTGAAAGACATGTTCCACTTGTTTGACCAGTCTGTGATTTTGTCCAGGTCTGCAGAGAGTGAGGAGGCTGCAGACTGCCGATCTGAGGGATGAGGAATGGAGCGACAGAGAGTAGAGTCGTCAGCAAAGAGATAGAGAGGATTTTCAAGAGAGTCAGAGAGATCATTGATGAAGACCAGAAAAAGCACAGGGCCCAGAACACTACCTTGGGGAACTCCAGCCTGAACAGGAAGAGGAGATGAGAGAAACCCATTCAGGGCCACACGTTGACTACGACCAGAGAGGAAGTCCGCCAGCCATGCGTGGAGATTTCCATGGATACCAAAGGAGGAGAGTTTGGTGAGCAGAGCAGGGTGCCAGACCGTATCGAAGGCACGTGAAATGTCAAGGGAGACAGCTCTAATTTCCTGTTTGGCGTTGAGGACCTCCATCCATTGTTGAGAAAGCAGAAGCAGCATGTCCAGAGTAGAGTGACCAGGTCTGAAACCAAATTGATGATCGGAGATCAAGCCATTGGAGAAGAGGAAAGATTTAATATCTGAAGCAATGATGGATTCCATGACTTTGCTGATAATTGGGAGAAGGCTGATTGGTCTGTAGTTGCTGGGATTTGCACATTGTAGTTGCTGGGATTGATTGATCACAGTAATCTTGTACATATCACAGTAATCTTGTAGATAACACAGTAATCTTGTCGATATCATGGTAATCTTGTGGATATCATGGTAATCTTGTGGATATCATGGTAATCTTGTGGATATCATGGTAATCTTGTACATATCATGATAATCTTGTGGATATCACGGTAATCTTGGAGATATCACGGTAATCTTGTACATATCACGGTAATCTTGGAGATATCACGGTAATCTTGTACATATCACGGTAATCTTGTGGATATCACGGTAATCTTGGAGATATCACGTTAATCTTGTACATATCACGGTAATCTTGTACATATCACGGTAATATTGTACATATCATGGTAATCTTGTACATATCACAGTAATCTTGTAGATATCATGGTATTCTTGTAGAAATCACTTGTAATCTTGTACATATCACAGTAATCTTGTACATATCATGGTAATCTTGTAGATATCACAGTAATCTTGTAGATATCACGGTAATCTTGTAGATATCACGGTAATCTTGTACATATCATGGTAATCTTGTAGATATCATGGTAATCTTGTGGATATGACAGTCATCTTGTAGATAACACAGTAATCTTGTCGATATCACGGTAATCTTGTACATATCACGGTAATCTTGTCGATGTCACGGTAATCTTGTACATATCACAGTAATATTGTAGATATCACAGTCATCTTGTAGATATCACAGTAATCTTGTAGATATGGCCGTGCAAATGTGATCCTCTGGGACACTTCCACATTGGATTTGTCATACCTTCGAGTGTGGAATACACGTTTTACTCCCATGGACCTCGTACAATGAGCGACAATGGTAGATTGGTTCTTGGGCTCGGCTTCCACGTTTACGTCTCAGTTGTTTACCGTCATTATTTTCATGACGTTAATCATCCACCTGGATTGATAAAATGACAATTGATGTCGAAGGCCTAACGTACGTCACATACGTAACCAGTACACAAGGCATGATGAATTCGCACCAAACGCTGGTAATGTAATGCAAGTAATTTGTGAAAGCAGCAAATAAAAGCCATCATGCAGTTTTAAAGTGCAATTCAACTTTTGGGCCACAGAAACCATTCCAAATGGAAAATGTACTATTTGTCATTCCGCTCAAGCATTCTGCACATAGTGATCCATGACAGATTTAGCAATCGCCTGATGTGTGAAGGGAGATGGACATCGGGAAATCCTACAACTGATCTGTCAGATGTCATTCGTTTGTGTGCAGCACGAGACCGATTGGTTGCATCATCTCCCAGGGGGCGTGGCTGTGCCGCCGATGCAGTGCCCCCTGTAGTTTAGAGCATGAATTTGCCATTTGTTCAGGGTGCCCGTGATAACTGCCCTCCTCTTCAGGAAAGACACCATGAGGAATGTAACGTTCACCAGTGCCAGTGCTGGCAGGTGGTTCTCTCCTCTGGCTGAACATCCTTTCCAATGGATCATGGATGGCACACCTAATGATGCCTCACTCCACATGTGAAACACTCGCTCCGCATGTGAAACACTCGCTCTGCATGTGAAACACTCGCTCCGCATGTGAAACACTCGCTCCGCATGTGAAACAGTCGCTCCGCATGTGAAACACTCGCTCCGCATGTGAAACACTCGCTCCGCATGTGAAACACTCGCTCCGCATGTGAAACAGCAAACGTTGCTCCTCCCTATTATCGTGTCCCTGGGGTTTAGACCCCAAGAGGACGAATGGCCGAAACGAGCTTTTCTCCGAGGCGTATACCCAACTCGGCGGTATTATCTTTTCATGCGCGGGAAGGTTCGAGGCCTTATCTGATCGGAACACACGCAGGGGTTAACCCTAACCCACAAACACAAAGACGGCACAGCAAAATCCACAATACAAGTAAAATTCGACAAATGATTTAATGAAAATAAATGTAAATAACAATGAAAGGTGAGGTAAAAACTAAAATTCCGAATTGAGACGTCTCCAATCAGACTCGTATACAAACACGGGGAAAACAAAAGTAAAACAAAATAAATAATGCTTTGGTAATCGGCCGGCACTCAGCTTTGCATCCCCAAATGGCTGGTAAGTCTTGCCGGTCGCTCGTCGCCTCCAAACCACCACGTGGGAAATGCACAAAATGGCGCGGAGTCGCTCTTTGACGTCCATAGGAAACACGACACGGACCCAGTCCACCGCCGACGTCGATCCTGTGCCTTGTAGTTCCGACTGTCCTGAACCGCTGTTTCTCACCAGCCCTTTCCCAAGTGCGCACACGAAGCAAAGACCACACGCCCCCGACCAAGCCGGAACAAGGAGGAAATGCGACTGCCTCCAACCAGCGCCAGGACAGAGAGAGAGGGAGACAAAAATGGCGAGACCACATTCTTTTTTCCTACTCCCCCGAATCTTCCACGATGACGTCACACTCTCTGTCCAATCACCGAGCACCACTCAATCGCAAAGACCGGGATGTAGCCTCCCAATTACGATTCGTCAGGGGGCGGAGTCTAATCTCTCTTCTGGAATGTCCAGATGACGTCGAAGGCCATGAGACGGGGCTTGACTGGCACGATCACCAAATGTGTCGGCCTGCGAGCGAATGAGTCCATTTATAGTGCAATTGTTGTAGTTGTAATGGCGGCCCTTTCTGATGCAATACCAACAAAGGGAAAAATCACAGGGAAATTACACACTGCGGTTTATCCTTAAGCCTCACCGAATTAGCATAGCTCCACCCCTCGTATTGGGACACATATACAATCTTACCCGGACATTCGACACTGCTTAGATACATCGAGGTGGGTTCTTCTTCTTTGCGATACTCGGAGCATGCTAATCTACACATTCTGGACTTCATTAAGGTATTTCATCCCCCTATCCCCACAAACGTAACAATATGTTTCATAAGCTTCATGATCTGTGACATATGCTCTCGGCTCAAATGGCATTTTCCAAACGAGAAAACCATACTTTGTTGATCCACCAAAGACATCATCATCATCGTACCTGACCACACCGTGCACCTTTCCGAGATCCACGAGCAGACAGTCTGCTTCACTTGCTTTAAACGACGACAAGTTTCGAGCGGTTCCCAAGCACTTAACCAATCACCTTGATGAACGCATTTGATCCTCAAGGATGAGGATAATGCCCCTACCACCCTCCATCCTTTTATAACAGAGAGTAGCTCGGTGGTGGAGTGAGGAAATGTTGCAATCACAGGTGGGAGTTCCATTCCCAGGGCTGCACACAATGAACATTTCGGTACTCTGCTGCGGAGAGTCGACCTGTCAGGGATTGCTTCTCAGACATGGAATCGATACTGACTTGGAAACGCCCCCGACGCCTGATTAACAGTGTGGACAACACCACCACCTCCACTACCACTAATACCACTAACACCACTAACACCATCTGTCTGTCTGTCTGCCTGTGTTTGTCTGCCTGCCTGTCTGCTTGCCTGTCTGTTTGCCTGCCTGTCTGTCTGCCTGCCTGCCTGTCTGTCTGTTTGCCTGTCTGTGTCTGCTTGCCTGCCTGTCTGTCTGTCTGTTTGCCTGTCTGTCTGTCTGCCTACCTGTCTGTCTGTTTGCTTGTCTGTCTGTGTCAGTCTGCCTGCCTGTCTGTCTGCCTGTGTCTGTCGCTATTTTTTTCAGACGGCCAAACAGATCTTCGTCAAACTTTTAGAGGTTCATCAGTGATTGCCGGGGAGGGTTTTCGGCAAAAATTGAAAATTTTGAAAAACAAAGTTTGATTTTTTTTGTAATCACTCTATGGGTGCGTAAACCTTTGTAGCTACGTGGAAGGTAATATGAAAGGATTACCGACCCCATTCCTTCCTTAGTTGGTGTGTTTTTAGGCTGTTCTAGGCCCTCACCAAAAAAATAGAAAACAAAACAAAATTGATGTCTTCAAAATGCCATCATGATGAGAACAGCCCCGATCAACGCTGTGTACCACATGCTAGAACGTAATAAATAGATGGCGACATGGTACTGCTCTCATCCACACAAATCGTCATGCTTTCTTCAATCGGATTGTTAGAAAAATTGCCAACTCATATGTATTAAATGGTCTCATTACACCTGCATGACTCATTACACCTGCATAAATTTGCATTATTTGCATTACACCTGCATAAAACTATCAATTATCATATAAATCTTTAAAAAACAATATTTCGTATTTATTGCAAATTTCTTCAAAAGGTTCAATGTACTTTCATCTCAATAACGACGACTTTATCTGTAAAGGTCATGAGAGCATTTCCACGTGACCACCTTTGCTTCAATTGGACCTTATCGGGTTGACAACCGCCCCTGGGGTCGAACGAGCCTTTGCGAATAGTGGATCCTTTAACAGGGAAACTCCAACAACAAAAACAACATCCTATCAAGTACAGGCCTCACCATGTGCAGGGTGTCTATCCATTGCCGAGGGACCTTCTGGTGACCCTCACCCACCTAGGGAGCTTCACCTATACCGGACGCCTAAACGAGCTCGATGGTCGTCACGTGCAGGGTGTGTGACCATTGTCGAGGGACTTTCGGGTGACCCTCACCCACCTAGGGAGCTTCACCTATACCGGACGCCTAAACGAGCTCGATGGTCGTCATGTGCAGGGTGTGTGACCATTGTCGAGGGACTTTCGGGTGACCCTCACCCACCTAGGGAGCTTCACCTATACCGGACGCCTAAACGAGCTCGATGGTCGTCATGTGCAGGGTGTGTGACCATTGTCGAGGGACTTTCGGGTGACCCTCACCCACCGAGGGAGCTTCACCTATACCGGACGCCTAAACGAGCTCGATGGTCGTCATGTGCAGGGTGTGTGACCATTGTCGAGGGACTTTCGGGTGACCCTCACCCACCTCCATCAGGCACTGAAACGAGCACGATGGAATGGTAAACATCCTCGAACTAGACCAAACTTTATCTCTGTTCCACTGAACTCGCTCCTTTGGCCGTTTCTCCACGAATGTAAACCCCTCTCGGGCAAAGTGACTGCAATCAATGAAGTTTGCTTCCCGCACTTGGAAACAAAGAACCACTAACAGTTTCCCGCAACTCGAATGGCTTGTTACTGGAAATTCTTGAGGGTACGAGGATTGGGCTGTCGTTCGACGATTACAACATTACGAGCTGCAAACAGAACCCGAGCACACGGATTACCGATAAACACTAACAATAAACATGATCAACCTGAGCGCAGCAATTACCGACAAACGCGAACAGGATCAACCCGAGCACGGCCATTACCGGCAAACACTGACATGGTCAACCTGAGGGTAGCCATTACCGACAAACGCTAACATCGTCAACCTGAGAGCAGCAATTACCGACAAACGCTAACATCGTAAACCTGAGGGCAGCCATCACCGACAAATGCTAACATGATCAACCTGAGAGCAGCAAATACCGACAAACGCGAACATGATCAACCCGAGCACGGCCATTACCGACAAATGCTAACATGATCAACCTGAGAGCAGCCATTACCGACAAACGCTAACATCGTCAACCTGAGAGCAGCAATTACCGACAAACGCTAACATCGTCAACCTGAGGGCAGCCATCACCGACAAATGCTAACATGATCAACCTGAGAGCAGCAAATACCGACAAACGCGAACATGATCAACCCGAGCACGGCCATTACCGACAAACGCTAACATCGTCAACCTGAGGGCAGCCATTACCGACAAATGCTAACATCGTCAACCTGAGGGCAGCCATGACCGGCAAACACTGACATGGTCAACCTGAGGGCAGCCATTACCGACAAATGCTAACATGATCAACCTGAGAGCAGCAAATACCGACAAACGCGAACATGATCAACCCGAGCACAGCCATTACCGACAAACGCTAACAGGATCAACCCGAGCACGGCCATTACCGGCAAACACTGACATGGTCAACCTGAGGGTAGCCATCACCGACAAATGCTAACATGATCAACCTGAGGGCAGCAATTACCGATAAACGCTAAGATGGTCAACCTGAGGGGCAGCCATAACCGAAAAACGCTAAGATGGTCAACCTGAGAGCAGCAAATACCGACAAACGCGAACATGATCAACCTGAGAGCAGCAATTACCGACAAACGCGAACATGATCAACCCGAGCACGGCCATTACCGACAAATGCTAACATGGTCAACCTGAGGGCAGCCATCACCGACAAATGCTAACATGATCAACCTGAGAGCAGCAATTACCGACAAACACGAGCATGGTCAATCTGAGGGCAGCCATTACCGACAAACGCTAACATCGTCAACCTGAGGGCAGCCATTACCGACAAACGCTAACATGATCAACCTGAGGGCAGCCATTACCGACAAACGCTAACATCGTCAACCTGAGGGCAGCCATTACCGACAAACGCTAACATCGTCAACCTGAGGGCAGCCATTACCGACAAACGCTAACATCCTCAACCTGAGAGCAGCAATTACCGACAAACGCCAACATGGTCAACCTGAGGGCAGCCATTACGGACAAACGCTAATATGGTCAACCTGAGGGCAGCCATTACCGACAAACCCAAAAATGATGAAACTGAGGGCAGCCATTACCGACAAACGCTTACATGATCAACCTGAGGGCAGCCATTACCGACAAACGCCAAAATGATCAACCTGAGGGCAGCCATTACCGACAAACGCTAACATGTTCAACCTGAGGGCAGCCATTACCGACAAACACTAACATGATCAACCTGAGGGCAGCCATTACCGACAAACGCTAACATGTTCAACCTGAGGGCAGCCATTACCGACAAACGCTAACATGGTCAACCTGAGAGCAGCCATTACCGACAAACGCTAACATGATCAACCTGAGGGCAGCCATTACCGACAAACGCTTACATGGTCAACCTGAGAGCAGCAATTTCCGACAAAGGCTAACGTGATCAACCTGAGGGCAGCCATGACCGACAAATGCTAACATGGTCAACCTGAGGGCAGCAAATACCGACAAACGCGAACATGATCAACCTGAGGGCAGCAAATACCGACAAACGCAAACATGATCAACCTGAGGGCAGCAAATACCGACAAACGCGAACATGATCAACCTGAGAGCAGCAATTACCGGCAAACACTGACCTGGTCAACCTGAGGGCAGCCATCACCGACAAATGCTAACATGATCAACCTGAGGGCAGCCATCACCGACGAATGCTAACATGATCAACCTGAGAGCAGCAATTACCGACAAACACTAGCATGGTCAACCTGAGAGCAGCAAATACCGACAAACGCGAACATGGTCAACCTGAGAGCAGCCATCACCGACAAATGCTAACATGATCAACCTGAGAGCAGCAATTACCGACAAACGCTAACATGGTCATTGGTCAACCTGAGGGCAGCAAATACCGACAAACGCGAACATGATCAACCTGAGAGCAGCAATTACCGGCAAACACTGACATGGTCAATCTGAGGGCAGCCCTCACCGACAAATGCTAACATGATCAACCTGAGGGCAGCCATCACCGACAAATGCTAACATGATCAACCTGAGAGCAGCAATTATGGACAAACGCGAACATGATCAACCCGAGCACGGCCATTACCGGCAAACACTGACATGGTCAACCTGAGGGCAGCCAGCACCGACAAATGCTAACATGATCAACCTGAGGGCAGCCATTCCCGACAAACACTAACATGATCAACCTGAGGGCAACCATCACTGACAAACGCTAACATGGTCAACCGGAGTGCGGCCATTACCGACAAACACTAACATGGTCAACCTGCAGACAACCATTACCGACAAATACTAACATGGTCAACCTGCAGACAGCCATTACCGACAAACACTAACATGGTCAACCTGCAGACAACCATTACCGACAAACACTAACATGGTCAACCTGCAGACAGCCATTACCGACAAACACTAACATGGTCAACCTGAGGGCAGCCATTACCGACAAACACCAACATGGTCAACCTGAGGGCAGCCATTACCGACAAACGCTAACATGGTCAACCTGAGGGCAGCCATTACCGACAAACACTAACAGGGTCAACCTGAGGGCAGCCATTACCGACAAATGCTAACATGGTCAACCTGAGGGCAGCCATTACCGACAAACACTAACATGGTCAACCTGAGGGCAGCCATTACCGACAAATGCTAACATGGTCAACCTGAGGGCAGCAAATACCGACAAACGCGAACATGATCAACCTGAGGGCAGCCATTACCGACAAACGCTAACATGGTCAACCTGAGGGCAGCCATTACCGACAAACGCTTACATGGTCAACCTGAGGGCAGCCATTACCGACAAATGCTAACATGGTCAACCTGAGGGCAGCAAATACCGACAAACGCGAACATGATCAACCTGAGGGCAGCAAATACCGACAAACGCAAACATGATCAACCTGAGGGCAGCAAATACCGACAAACGCGAACATGATCAACCTGAGAGCAGCAATTACCGGCAAACACTGACCTGGTCAACCTGACGGCAGCCATCACCGACAAATGCTAACATGATCAACCTGAGGGCAGCCATCACCGACGAATGCTAACATGATCAACCTGAGAGCAGCAATTACCGACAAACACTAGCATGGTCAACCTGAGAGCAGCAAATACCGACAAACACTAGCATTGTCAACCTGAGAGCAGCAAATACCGACAAACGCGAACATGGTCAACCTGAGAGCAGCCATCACCGACAAATGCTAACATGATCAACCTGAGAGCAGCAATTACCGACAAACGCTAACATGGTCATTGGTCAACCTGAGGGCAGCAAATACCGACAAACGCGAACATGATCAACCTGAGAGCAGCAATTACCGGCAAACACTGACATGGTCAATCTGAGGGCAGCCCTCACCGACAAATGCTAACATGATCAACCTGAGGGCAGCCATCACCGACAAATGCTAACATGATCAACCTGAGAGCAGCAATTATGGACAAACGCGAACATGATCAACCCGAGCACGGCCATTACCGGCAAACACTGACATGGTCAACCTGAGGGCAGCCAGCACCGACAAATGCTAACATGATCAACCTGAGAGCAGCAATTACCGACAAACGCTAAGATGGTCAACCTGAGAGCAGCAAATACCGACAAACACGAACATGATCAACCTGAGAGCAGCAATTACCGACAAACGCGAACATGATCAACCCGAGCACGGCCATTACCGGCAAACACTGACATGGTCAACCTGAGGGCAGCCATCACCGACAAATGCTAACATGATCAACCTGAGAGCAGCAATTACCGACAAACGCTAACATGGTCAACCTGAGTGCAGCAATTGCCGACAAACATGAGCATGGTCAACCTGAGGGCAGCCATTACCGACAAACGCTAACATCGTCAACCTGAGGGCAGCCATTACCGACAAACGCTAACATGATCAACCTGAGGGCAGCCATTACCGACAAACGCTAACATCGTCAACCTGAGGGCAGCAATTGCCGACAAACGCTAACATCGTCAACCTGAGGGCAGCCATTACCGACAAACGCTAACATCGTCAACCTGAGGGCAGCCATTACCGACAAACGCGAACATGGTCAACCTGAGGGCAGCCATGACCGACAAACGCTAATATGGTCAACCTGAGGGCAGCCATTACCGACAAACGCTAATATGGTCAACCTGAGGGCAGCCATTACCGACAAACGCTAACATGATCAACCTGAGGGCAGCCATTTCCGACAAACGCTAACATGGTCAACCTGAGGGCAGCAATTACCGACAAACGCTAACATCGTCAACCTGAGGGCAGCCATTACCGACAAACGCTAACATCGTCAACCTGAGAGCAGCAATTACCGACAAACGCTAACATGGTCAACCTGAGGGCAGCCATTACCGACAAACGCTAATATGGTCAACCTGAGGGCAGCCATTACCGACAAACGCAAAAATGATCAACCTGAGGGCAGCCATTACCGACAAACGCTAACATGATCAACCTGAGGGCAACCATAACCGACAAACGCCAAAATGATCAACCTGAGGGCAGCCATTACCGAAAAACGCTAACATGTTCAACCTGAGGGCAGCCATTACCGACAAACACTAACATGTTCAACCTGAGGGCAGCAATTACCGACAAACACTAACATGGTCAACCTGAGGGCAGCCATTACCGACAAACGCTAACATGGTCAACCTGAGGGCAGCCATTACCGACAAACGCTAACATGATCACCCTGAGAGCAGCCATTACCGACAAACACTTACATGGTCAACCTGAGGGCAGCCATTACCGACAAACGCTAACATGGTCAACCTGAGGGCAGCCATTACCGACAAACGCTAACATGGTCAACCTGAGGGCAGCCATTACCGACAAACGCTAACATGGTCAACCTGAGGGGAACCATTACCGACAAACACTAACATGGTCAACCTGAGGGCAGCCATTACCGACAAACGCTAACATGATCAACCTGAGGGCAGCCATTACCGACAAACGCTAACATGGTCAACGTGAGGGCAGCAATTACCGATAAACACCAACATGATCAACCTGAGGGTGGCCATTACCGACAAACGCTAACATGGTCAACCTGAGGGAAGCCATAACTGACAAACGCTAACATGATCAACCAGAGGGCAGCCATTACCGACAAACACTAACATGCTCAACCTGCGGGCAGCCATTACCGACAAACACTAACATGGTCAACCTGAGGGCAGCCATTACCGGCAAACGCTAACATGGTCAACCTGTGGGCAGCCATTACCGACAAATGCTAACATGGTCAACCTGAGGGCAACCATTACCGACAAACGCTAACATGGTCAACCTGAGGGCAACCATTACCGACAAACGCTAACATGGTCAACCTGAGGGCGGCCATTACTGACAAACGCTAACATGGTCAACCTGATGACGACCATAACCGATAAACACTCCCATGGTCAACCTGAGGGCAGCCATTCCCGACAAACACTAACATGATCAACCTGAGGGCAACCATCACTGACAAACGCTAACATGGTCAACCGGAGTGCGGCCATTACCGACAAACACTAACATGGTCAACCTGCAGACAACCATTACCGACAAATACTAACATGGTCAACCTGCAGACAGCCATTACCGACAAACACTAACATGGTCAACCTGCAGACAACCATTACCGACAAATACTAACATGGTCAACCTGCAGACAGCCATTACCGACAAACACTAACATGGTCAACCTGCAGACAACCATTACCGACAAACACTAACATGGTCAACCTGCAGACAGCCATTACCGACAAACACTAACATGGTCAACCTGAGGGCAGCCATTACCGACAAACACCAACATGGTCAACCTGAGGGCAGCCATTACCGACAAACGCTAACATGGTCAACCTGAGGGCAGCCATTACCGACAAACACTAACATGGTCAACCTGAGGGCAGCCATTACCGACAAACGCTAACATGGTCAACCTGAGGGCAGCCATTACCGACAAACGCTAACATGGTCAACCTGAAGGCAGCCATTACCGACAAACGCTAACATGGTCAACGTGAGGGCATCCATTACCGACAAACACTAACATGGTCAACCTGAGGGCAGCCATCACTGACAAACGCGAACATGGTCAACCTGCAGACAGCCATTACCGACAAACAGTAACATGGTCAACCTGCAGACAGCCATTACCGACAAACACTAACATGGTCAACCTGCAGACAACCATTACCGACAAACACTAACATGGTCAACCTGCAGACAACCATTACCGACAAACACTAACATGGTCAACCTGCAGACAGCCTTTACCGACAAACACGAACATGGTCAACCTGCAGACAACCATTACCGATAAACACTAACATGGTAAACCTGCAGACAGCCATTACTGACAAACACTAACATGGTCAACCTGCAGACAACCATTACCGACAAACACTAACATGGTCAACCTGCAGACAGCCATTACCGACAAACACTAACATGGTCAACCTGCAGACAACCATTACCGACAAACACTAACATGATCAACCTGCAGACAGCCATTACCGACAAACACTAACATGATCAACCTGCAGACAGCCATTTACCGATAAACACTGACATGGTCAACCTGCAGACAGCCATTACCGACAAACACTAACATGGTAAACCTGCAGACAGCCATTACTGACAAACACTAACATGGTCAACCTGCAGACAACCATTACCGACAAACACTAACATGGTCAACCTGCAGACAGCCATTACCGACAAACACTAACATGGTCAACCTGCAGACAACCATTACCGATAAACACTGACATGGTCAACCTGCAGACAGCCATTACCGACAAACACTAACATGGTCAACCTGCAGACAACCATTACCGATAAACACTAACATGGTCAACCTGCAGACAGCCATTACCGACAAACACTACCATGATCAACCTGC
Organism: Myxine glutinosa; assembly: GCF_964187855.1. Lineage (NCBI taxonomy): Eukaryota > Metazoa > Chordata > Myxini > Myxiniformes > Myxinidae > Myxine > Myxine glutinosa. Next base: position 4,473,224 of record NC_136263.1, on the reverse strand, counting down.
AGACAACCATTACCGACAAACACTAACATGATCAACCTGCAGACAGCCATTTACCGATAAACACTGACATGGTCAACCTGCAGACAACCATTACCGACAAACACTACCATGATCAACCTGCAGACAGCCATTACCGACAAACACTAACATGATCAACATGCAGACAGCCATTTACCTATAAACACTGACATGGTCAACCTGCAGACAGCCATTACTGACAAACACTAACATGGTCAACCTGCAGACAACCATTACCGACAAACACTAACATGGTCAACCTGCAGACAGCCATTACCGACAAACACTAACATAGTCAACCTGCAGACAGCGATTACCGACAAACGCTGACATGGTCAACCTGCAGACAGCCATTACCGACAAACACTACCATGATTAACCTGCAGACAGCCATTACCGACAAACACTAACATGATCAACCTGCAGACAGCCATTACCGACAAACACGAACATGATCAACCTGCAGACAGCCATTACCGACAAACACTAACACGATCAACCTGCAGACAGCCATTACCGACCAACACTAACATGGTCAACCTGCAGACAACCATTACCGACAAATACTAACATGGTCAACCTGCAGACAGCCATTACCGACAAACACTAACATGGTCAACCTGCAGACAACCATTACCGACAAACACTAACATGATCAACCTGCAGACAGCCATTACCGACAAACACTAACATGGTCAACCTGCAGACAGCCATTACCGACAAACACTAACATGGTCAACCTGCAGACAGCCATTACCGACAAACACTACCATGATCAACTTGCAGACAGCCATTACCGACAAACACGAACATGATCACCCTGCAGACAGCCATTTACCGATAAACACTGACATGGTCAACCTGCAGACAATCATTACCGACAAACACGAGCATGGTCAACCTGCAGACAGCCATTACCGACAAACACTAACATGGTCAACCTGCAGACAGCCATTACCGACAAACACTACCATGATCAACCTGCAGACAGCCATTACCGACAAACACTAACATGATCAACCTGCAGACAGCCATTACCGACAAACACTAACATGGTCAACCTGCAGACGGCCATTACCGACAAACACTAACATGATCAATCTGCAGACAGCCATTACCGACAAACACTAACATGATCAACCTGCAGACAACCATGACCGACAAACACTAACATGGTCAACCTGCAGACAGCCATTACCGACAAACACTAACATGATCAACCTGCAGACAGCCATTACCGACAAACACTAACATGATCAACCTGCAGACAACCATGACCGACAAACACTAATGTGGTCAACCTGCAGACAGCTATTACCGACAAACACTAACATGATCAACTTGCAGACAGCTATTACTGACAAACACTAACATGGTCAACTTGCAGACAGTCATTACCGACAAACACTAACATGATCAACCCGCAGACAGCCATTACCGACAAACGCTAACATGGTCAACCTGCAGACAGTCATTACCGACAAACACTAACATGATCAACCCGCAGACAGTCATTACCGACAAACACTAACATGGTCAACCTGCAGACAGCCATTACCGACAAACACGAACATGATCAACCTGCAGACAGCCATTACCGACAAACACGAACATGATCAACCTGCAGACAGCCATTAGTATTACCGACAAACACGAACATGGTCAACCTGCAGACAGCCATTACCGACAAACACTAACATGGTCAACCTGCAGACAGCCATTACCGACAAACAATAACATGATCAACCTGCAGACAGCCATTACCGACAAACACGAACATGATCAACCTGCAGACAGCCATTACCGACAAACACGAACATGATCAACCTGCAGACAGCCATTACCGACAAACACTAACATGGTCAACCTGGCACCAATGTACCGTACCGACTTTATGGACGTTTATTCGTCGTAATTACCGTATTAACCCGGTGTTATCTTTGTGGTTAACGTAGCCGACTTGAGATCTTAGGGTCTTCAGTTCGAGCCCCTGTCCTGACGTTAAATAACACCAGGTGGGTTGATTAGGCCTGTCATCCTCCCGAGGTTGGCAACATAAGTGCCAGCTTACTTGTACCAGAGGGCACTGCATCAGCGACACAGCGGTGCTTCCAGAAATGATGCAACCCGCAGCCACAGGCTGTATACGAAACAACAACAACAACCATGAAATATTGTTCATCACCCACCTCCATGTCGAACACCTTCCCCCAAACCGTGACCTTTTGGTGAAACTTTCGGACGGAAAGTCGTTGCGATAACCAAGCTTTTCTGTTCTTTTCGCCAATTGCATTGTGGGTAAGTTTAACTTTTGTAATTTACTGATGCTTGTTTAATCTTGAATTCTTTGTTTAATGAGCTTTTTCTATTTTCACTTGGTGGTCAATTTTTACTTCCACCACTGAAGGTGGACCTTAAGTTACGTATCGCCCCTGTTTGTTTGTCTCTCTCTCTCTGTCTTTGAACCACGATATCTCAAAAAGTTGTGGACAGATTCTGTCGAAACTTGGTGGACAGGTTGGGTGTGTGACAAGGACGAATAGATTCAATTTTGGTGAAGATCAGGATCCGGATGCGAGAATTTTCTCAGTGATCTTTCACCATTGACTTTTGGGCCACAAACGATACATAACATGATATTTCAAAACGTTGTGGATGACATGAGTTGTGCAGGTGACGAGAACAAGCCAATTCGATTTTGGTTCAGGTGCGAATCCAGATCCGATCTATCAGTGGATACAAAACGTGACCTGTTCACCTGGTGGAGGTGTGCATGCTCTCCACTCACGACTGAGTGAAGTTCTCGTTATTTATTTAATAAGGTTGTCAGATTTTCACTTCTCGTGATCACATTTTTATTATTTATTCAATAAGTATAATATTTTCATTCATGTACAATTGTACATTATCTCTCCCTCCTCCGCCCTGCCCCCCATCCTCTCCCGTCCGCCCAGTCATTTGACGTCTCGAACCATAATCTCTGGAGAAGAACATTCCACGTAAGTATGTATTTTTGAATTAGGTGTAAAATTAACTAATGCCATGTTTTGTCTGCGTGGCCTGGGAATGCAGACCCCTTTAAAATTAAATAATGCCATGTTTTGTCTGTGTGCCCTGGGAATGCAGACCCCTTTAAAATTAAATAATGCCATGTTTTGTCTGTGTGCCCTGGGAATGCAGACCCCTTTAAAATTAAATAATGCCATGTTTTGTCTGCGTGCCCTGGGAATGCAGACCCCTTTAAAATTAAATAATGCCATGTTTTGTCTGCGTGCCCTGGGAATGCAGACCCCTTTAAAATTAAATAATGCCATGTTTTGTCTGTGTGCCCTGGGAATGCAGACCCCTTTAAAATTAAATAATGCCATGTTTTGTCTGCGTGCCCTGGGAATGCAGACCCCTTTAAAATTAAATAATGCCATGTTTTGTCTGCGTGCCCTGGGAATGCAGACCCCTTTAAAATTAAATAATGCCATGTTTTGTCTGCGTGCCCTGGGAATGCAGACCCCTTTAAAATTAACTAATGCCATGTTTTGTCTGTGTGCCCTGGGAATGCAGACCCCTTTAAAATTAAATAATGCCATGTTTTGTCTGCGTGCCCTGGGAATGCAGACCCCTTTAAAATTAAATAATGCCATGTTTTGTCTGCGTGCCCTGGGAATGCAGACCCCTTTAAAATTAAATAATGCCATGTTTTGTCTGTGTGCCCTGGGCATGCAGACCCCTTTAAAATTAAATAATACCATGTTTTATCTGTGTGCCCTGGGAATGCAGACCCCTTTAAAATTAAATAATGCCGTGTTTTGTCTGTGTGCCCTGGGAATGCAGACCCCTTTAAAATTAAATAATACCATGTTTTGTCTGTGTGCCCTGGGAATGCAGACCCCTTTAAAATTAAATAATGCCGTGTTTTGTCTGTGTGCCCTGGGAATGCAGACCCCTTTAAAATTAAATAATGCCGTGTTTTGTCTGTGTGCCCTGGGAATGCAGACCCCTTTAAAATTAAATAATGCCATGTTTTGTCTGTGTGCCCTGGGAATGCAGACCCCTTTAAAATTAAATAATGCCGTGTTTTGTCTGTGTGCCATGGGAATGCAGACCCCTTTAAAATTAAAATATGCCGTGTTTTGTCTGTGTGCCCTGGGAATGCAGACCCCTTTAAAATTAACTAATGCCATGTTTTGTCTGTGTGCCCTGGGAATGCAGACCCCTTTAAAATTAAATAATGCCATGTTTTGTCTGTGTGCCCTGGGAATGCACACCCCTTTAAAATTAAAATATGCCGTGTTTTGTCTGTGTGCCCTGGGAATGCAGACCCCTTTAAAATTAAATAATGCCATGTTTTGTCTGTGTGTCCTGGGAATGCACACCCCTTTAAAATTAACTAATGCCATGTTTTGTCTGTGTGCCCTGGGAATGCAAACCTCTTTAATATTAAATAATGCCATGTTTTGTCTGTGTGCCCTGGGAATGCAAACCTCTTTAATATTAACTAATGCCATGTTTTGTCTGTGTGCCCTGGGAATGCAGACCCCTTTAAAATTAACTAATGCCATGTTTTGTCTGTGTGCCCTGGGAATGCAGACCTCTTTAATATTAACTAATGCCATGTTTTGTCTGTGTGCCCTGGGAATGCAAACCTCTTTAATATTAAATAATGCCATGTTTTGTCTGTGTGCCCTGGGAATGCAGACCCCTTTAAAATTAACTAATGCCATGTTTTGTCTGTGTGCCCTGGGAATGCAGACCCCTTTAAAATTAAAATATGCCGTGTTTTGTCTGTGTGCCCTGGGAATGCAGACCCCTTTAAAATTAAAATATGCCGTGTTTTGTCTGTGTGCCCTGGGAATGCAGACCCCTTTAAAATTAAATAATGCCATGTTTTGTCTGTGTGCCCTGGGAATGCAGACCCCTTTAAAATTAACTAATGCCATGTTTTGTCTGTGTGCCCTGGGAATGCAGACCCCTTTAAAATTAACTAATGCCATGTTTTGTCTGTGTGCCCTGGGAATGCAGACCCCTTTAAAATTAACTAATGCCATGTTTTGTCTGTGTGCCCTGGGAATGCAGACCCCTTTAAAATAAAAATATGCCGTGTTTTGTCTGTGTGCCCTGGGAATGCAGACCCCTTTAAAATTAACTAATGCCATGTTTTGTCTGTGTGCCCTGGGAATGCAAACCTCTTTAATATTAAATAATGCCGTGTTTTGTCTGTGTGCCCTGGGAATGCAGACCCCTTTAAAATTAACTAATGCCATGTTTTGTCTGTGTGCCCTGGGAATGCAGACCCCTTTAAAATTAAAGAATGCCATGTTTTGTCTGTGTGCCCTGGGAATGCAGACCCCTTTAAAATTAAATAATGCCATGTTTTGTCTGTGTGCCCTGGGAATGCAGACCCCTTTAAAATTAAATAATGCCATGTTTTGTCTGTGTGCCCTGGGAATGCAGACCCCTTTAAAATTAAATAATGCCATGTTTTGTCTGTGTGCCCTGGGAATGCAGACCCCTTTAAAATTAAATAATGCCATGTTTTGTCTGTGTGCCCTGGGAATGCAAACCCCTTTAAAATTAAATAATGCCATGTTTTATCTGTGTGCCCTGGGAATGCAGACCGCTTTAAAATTAAATAATGCCATGTTTTGTCTGTGTGCCCTGGGAATGCAGACCACTTTAAAATTAAATAATGCCATGTTTTGTCTGTGTGCCCTGGGAATGCAGACCTCTTTAAAATTAAATAATGCCATGTTTTGTCTGTGTGGCCTGGGAATGCAGACCCCTTTAAAATTAAATAATGCCATGTTTTATCTGTGTGCCCTGGGAATGCAGACCGCTTTAAAATTAAATAATGCCATGTTTTGTCTGTGTGCCCTGGGAATGCAGACCTCTTTAAAATTAAATAATGCCATGTTTTGTCTGTGTGCCCTGGGAATGCAGACCCCTTTAAAATTAAACAATGCCATGTTTTATCTGTGTGCCCTGGGAATGCAGACCGCTTTAAAATTAAATAATGCCATGTTTTGTCTGTGTGGCCTGGGAATGCAGACCCCTTTAAAATTAAATAATGCCATGTTTTATCTGTGTGCCCTGGGAATGCAGACCGCTTTAAAATTAAATAATGCCATGTTTTATCTGTGTGCCCTGGGAATGCAGACCGCTTTAAAATTAAATAATGCCATGTTTTGTCTGTGTGGCCTGGGAATGCAGACCCCTTTAAAATTAAATAATGCCATGTTTTGTCTGTGTGCCCTGGGAATGCAGACCTCTTTAAAATTAAATAATGCCATGTTTTGTCTGTGTGGCCTGGGAATGCAGACCCCTTTAAAATTAAATAATGCCATGTTTTATCTGTGTGCCCTGGGAATGCAGACCGCTTTAAAATTAAATAATGCCATGTTTTGTCTGTGTGCCCTGGGAATGCAGACCCCTTTAAAATTAAATAATACCATGTTTTGTCTGTGTGCCCTGGGAATGCAGACCCCTTTAAAATTAAATAATGCCATGTTTTGTCTGTGTGCCCTGGGAATGCAGACCCCTTTAAAATTAAATAATGCCATGTTTTGTCTGTGTGCCCTGGGAATGCAGACCCCTTTAAAATTAACTAATGCCATGTTTTGTCTGTGTGCCCTGGGAATGCAGACCCCTTTAAAATTAACTAATGCCGTGTTTTGTCTGTGTGCCCTGGGAATGCAGACCCTCTTTAAAATTAAATAATGCCGTGTTTTGTCTGTGTGCCCTGGGAATGCAGACCCCTTTAAAATTAACTAATGCCATGTTTTGTCTGTGTGCCCTGGGAATGCAGACCCCTTTAAAATTAAATAATGCCATGTTTTGTCTGTGTGCCCTGGGAATGCACACCCCTTTAAAATTAAAATATGCCGTGTTTTGTCTGTGTGCCCTGGGAATGCAGACCCCTTTAAAATTAAATAATGCCATGTTTTGTCTGTGTGCCCTGGGAATGCAGACCCCTTTAAAATTAAATAATGCCATGTTTTGTCTGTGTGCCCTGGGAATGCACACCCCTTTAAAATTAACTAATGCCATGTTTTGTCTGTGTGCCCTGGGAATGCAAACCTCTTTAATATTAAATAATGCCATGTTTTGTCTGTGTGCCCTGGGAAAGCTGAATGCCTCAACTCTGTGTTTGCCTCTAAATCTTGTGTCCCAAACCCATCCCTCTCTGTACCCACCATACCCAGTCGTACCCTGCTGCTCCTGGACTCCGTGTCCTTTCCTCCTGACAAGGTGGAAAAGTTTCTGTCAACCCTCGACTCTGATTCTGCAACTGGACCCGACGGCATCAGCCCACGAGTCCTAAAATCCTGCTCTGCCACTCTATCTCACCCTCTCTCTGTTCTCTTCACCCTCTCTTTTGCTCAAGGTCAACTGCCATCTGCTTGGAAATCAGCCAACATCACCGCTTTGCACAAAAAAGGTGCAAAAACAGATCCTAGCAACTACAGACCAATCAGCCTTCTCCCAATTATCAGCAAAGTCATGGAATCCATCATTGCTTCGGATATGAAATCTTTCCTCTTCTCCAATGGCTTGATCTCTGATCATCAATTTGGTTTCAGACCAGGTCACTCTACTCTGGACATGATGCTTCTGCTGTCTCAACAATGGATGGAGGTCCTCAATGCCAAACAGGAAATTAGAGCTGTCTCCCTCTACATATCACGTGCCTTCGACACGGTCTGGCACCCCGCTCTGCTCACCAAACTCTCCTCCTTTGGTATCCATGGAAATCTCCACGCATGGCTGGCGGACTTCCTCTCTAGTCGTCGTCAACGTGTGGCCCTGAATGGGTTTCTCTCATCTCCTCTTCCTGTTCAGGCTGGAGTTCCCCAAGGCAGTGTTCTGGGCCCCGTGCTTTTTCTGGTCTTCATCAATGATCTCTCTGACTCTCTCGAAAATCCTCTCTATCTCTTTGCTGATGACTCCACTCTCTGCCGCTCCATTCCTCTTCCCTCAGATCGGCAGTCTGCTGCCTCCTCACTCTCTGAAGACCTGGACAAAATCACAGACTGGTCAAACAAGTGGAACATGTCTTTCAATCCTGACAAATCTCACACTCTTACTATGTCTCTCCGAAAAGATCGACTGGACAACCCTCCCATCTACTTTCTCAACAATCCTCTCCAAGAAGTTCTGTCGCTCAAGATTTTGGGTCTCACTATCTGCCATGATCTTTCTTGGGAAAACCACATTTCCAAGCTGGCCTCCAAAGCCAGTCGCCGACTGGGCATCCTCCGTCGTGCGAAGTCCTTCCTCGGCACACCTGAGCTCCTCACCACATACAAGGCTTTCATCCGCAGCTTAATGGAATACTGTTCTCCCCTATGGGCCGGTGCTCCTGCCTCACACCTAGCTCGGCTTCACGCTGTTGAAACCAAAGCTTTCAGAATTATTGGAATCTCCCGCGATGAAGCTATCTCTGAGGGCCTTTCACTCACTCACCGCAGGCAGGTAGGTGGTCTTTCTGTCTTCTACCGACTCCTCTCCGGCCTTGCACCCCCAGCTCTCTCTGTGCTCTGTCCCCCAAATATTCCTACAGGTCGCACAAGATCTGCCAGCAACCCTCTGATGGTTAAACTGCCGAAATCTCGGCTCTCTGCTCACCTTCACTCTTTCATTCCTCTTTTCTCCCGCCTCTGGAACAAACTCCCTCACTCCCTTCAATCCCACTCCTCCCTCCAGGTCTTTAAAACAGCTGTTCACCACCATCTCTTATCTTCCCCCATCCAAAACCTTGATCTTTTCTACCCCCGCTAATTCACCCCAGATCCACCTTGTTTGAAATTCCAACTTCTTTCCTGGAAGTCCTGGCAGTGTCCATATGTTTTATACCTCTCCCACCGCCCCCTTCCCATGCCCCCCCCCCCCAAAGCCCTCGCCCTCTCTCAGATCTCTCGATGTCTCCATGTCTCTCGGTCCCTGCTCTCAAATGTTGTGTTTGTGTCCTTCCCCCTCTCTCCCCATCTTGTCTACCGCTCCCGATGTTATATGTTTTATGTGTCGGTTTGTCTTTCTGTGTGATTAATGTTCGCTCTTTCACGAGCCTCGATCTTGTATACAAAAAAAAAAAAAAAAAAAAAAAAATGCAGACCCCTTTAAAATTAACTAATGCCATGTTTTGTCTGTGTGCCCTGGGAATGCAGACCTCTTTAAAATTAAATAATGCCATGTTTTGTCTGTGTGCCCTGGGAATGCAGACCCCTTTAAAATTAAATAATGCCATGTTTTGTCTGTGTGCCCTGGGAATGCAAACCTCTTTAATATTAAATAATGCCATGTTTTGTCTGTGTGCCCTGGGAATGCAGACCCCTTTAAAATTAACTAATGCCATGTTTTGTCTGTGTGCCCTGGGAATGCAGACCTCTTTAAAATTAAATAATGCCATGTTTTGTCTGTGTGCCCTGGGAATGCAGACCCCTTTAAAATTAAATAATGCCATGTTTTGTCTGTGTGCCCTGGGAATGCAGACCCCTTTAAAATTAACTAATGCCATGTTTTGTCTGTGTGCCCTGGGAATGCAAACCTCTTTAATATTAAATAATGCCGTGTTTTGTCTGTGTGCCCTGGGAATGCAGACCCCTTTAAAATTAACTAATGCCATGTTTTGTCTGTGTGCCCTGGGAATGCAGACCCCTTTAAAATTAACTAATGCCATGTTTTGTCTGTGTGCCCTGGGAATGCAGACCCCTTTAAAATTAACTAATGCCATGTTTTGTCTGTGTGCCCTGGGAATGCAGACCCCTTTAAAATTAAATAATGCCATGTTTTGTCTGTGTGCCCTGGGAATGCAGACCCCTTTAAAATTAAAATATGCCGTGTTTTGTCTGTGTGCCCTGGGAATGCAGACCCCTTTAAAATTAACTAATGCCATGTTTTGTCTGTGTGCCCTGGGAATGCAAACCTCTTTAATATTAAATAATGCCGTGTTTTGTCTGTGTGCCCTGGGAATGCAGACCCCTTTAAAATTAACTAATGCCATGTTTTGTCTGTGTGCCCTGGGAATGCAGACCCCTTTAAAATTAAAGAATGCCATGTTTTGTCTGTGTGCCCTGGGAATGCAAACCTCTTTAATATTAAATAATGCCGTGTTTTGTCTGTGTGCCCTGGGAATGCAGACCCCTTTAAAATTAACTAATGCCATGTTTTGTCTGTGTGCCCTGGGAATGCAGACCCCTTTAAAATTAACTAATGCCATGTTTTGTCTGTGTGCCCTGGGAATGCAGACCCCTTTAAAATTAACTAATGCCATGTTTTGTCTGTGTGCCCTGGGAATGCAGACCCCTTTAAAATTAAATAATGCCATGTTTTGTCTGTGTGCCCTGGGAATGCAGACCCCTTTAAAATTAAAATATGCCTTGTTTTGTCTGTGTGCCCTGGGAATGCAGACCCCTTTAAAATTAACTAATGCCATGTTTTGTCTGTGTGCCCTGGGAATGCAAACCTCTTTAATATTAAATAATGCCGTGTTTTGTCTGTGTGCCCTGGGAATGCAGACCCCTTTAAAATTAACTAATGCCATGTTTTGTCTGTGTGCCCTGGGAATGCAAACCTCTTTAATATTAAATAATGCCGTGTTTTGTCTGTGTGCCCTGGGAATGCAGACCCCTTTAAAATTAACTAATGCCATGTTTTGTCTGTGTGCCCTGGGAATGCAGACCCCCTTAAAATTAAAGAATGCCATGTTTTGTCTGTGTGCCCTGGGAATGCAGACCCCTTTAAAATTAAATAATGCCATGTTTTGTCTGTGTGCCCTGGGAATGCAGACCCCTTTAAAATTAAATAATGCCATGTTTTGTCTGTGTGCCCTGGGAATGCAGACCCCTTTAAAATTAAATAATGCCATGTTTTGTCTGTGTGCCCTGGGAATGCAGACCCCTTTAAAATTAAATAATGCCATGTTTTGTCTGTGTGCCCTGGGAATGCAAACCCCTTTAAAATTAAATAATGCCATGTTTTATCTGTGTGCCCTGGGAATGCAGACCCCTTTAAAATTAAATAATGCCATGTTTTATCTGTGTGCCCTGGGAATGCAGACCGCTTTAAAATTAAATAATGCCATGTTTTATCTGTGTGCCCTGGGAATGCAGACCCCTTTAGAATTAAATAATGCCATGTTTTATCTGTGTGCCCTGGGAATGCAGACCGCTTTAAAATTAAATAATGCCATGTTTTGTCTGTGTGCCCTGGGAATGCAGACCCCTTTAAAATTAAATAATGCCATGTTTTATCTGTGTGCCCTGGGAATGCAGACCGCTTTAAAATTAAATAATGCCATGTTTTGTCTGTGTGCCCTGGGAATGCAGACCACTTTAAAATTAAATAATGCCATGTTTTGTCTGTGTGCCCTGGGAATGCAGACCTCTTTAAAATTAAATAATGCCATGTTTTGTCTGTGTGCCCTGGGAATGCAGACCCCTTTAAAATTAAATAATGCCATGTTTTATCTGTGTGCCCTGGGAATGTAGACCGCTTTAAAATTAAATAATGCCATGTTTTGTCTGTGTGCCCTGGGAATGCAGACCCCTTTAAAATTAAATAATGCCATGTTTTGTCTGTGTGCCCTGGGAATGCAGACCCCTTTAAAATTAAATAATGCCATGTTTTGTCTGTGTGCCCTGGGAATGCAGACCCCTTTAAAATTAAATAATGCCGTGTTTTGTCTGTGTGCCCTGGGAATGCAGACCCCTTTAAAATTAACTAATGCCATGTTTTGTCTGTGTGCCCTGGGAATGCAGACCCCTTTAAAATTAACTAATGCCATGTTTTGTCTGTGTGCCCTGGGAATGCAGACCCCTTTAAAATTAAATAATGCCATGTTTTGTCTGTGTGCCCTGGGAATGCAGACCCCTTTAAAATTAAATAATGCCGTGTTTTGTCTGTGTGCCCTGGGAATGCAGACCCCTTTAAAATTAAAATATGCCGTGTTTTGTCTGTGTGCCCTGGGAATGCAGACCTCTTTAAAATTAAATAATGCCATGTTTTGTCTGTGTGCCCTGGGAATGCAGACCCCTTTAAAATTAAATAATGCCGTGTTTTGTCTGTGTGCCCTGGGAATGCAGACCCCTTTAAAATTAAAATATGCCGTGTTTTGTCTGTGTGCCCTGGGAATGCAGACCCCTTTAAAATTAAATAATGCCGTGTTTTGTCTGTGTGCCCTGGGAATGCAGACCCCTTTAAAATTAAAATATGCCGTGTTTTGTCTGTGTGCCCTGGGAATGCAGACCCCTTTAAAATTAAAAAATGCCATGTTTTTTCTGTGTGCCCTGGGAATGCAGACCTCTTTAAAATTAAATAATGTCATGTTTTGTCTGTGTGCCCTGGGAATGCAGACCCCTTTAATATTAAATAATGCCATGTTTTGTCTGTGTGCCCTGGGAATGCAGACCCCTTTAAAATTAACTAATGCCATGTTTTGTCTGTGCTGTGGGAATGCAGATCCCTTTAAAATTAAATAATGCCATGTTTTTTCTGTGTGCCCTGGGAATGCAGACCTCTTTAAAATTAAATAATGTCATGTTTTGTCTGTGAGCCCTGGGAATGCAGACCCTCTTTAAAATTAAATAATGCCATGTTTTGTCTGTGTGCCCTGGGAATGCAGACCCCTTTAATATTAAATAATGCCATGTTTTGTCTGTGTGCCCTGGGAATGCAGACCCCTTTAAAATTAACTAATGCCATGTTTTGTCTGTGCTGTGGGAATGCAGACCTCTTTAAAATTAACTAATGCCATGTTTTGTCTGTGTGCCCTGGGAATGCAGACCCCTTTAAAATTAAATAATGCCATGTTTTTTCTGTGTGCCCTGGGAATGCAGACCCCTTTAAAATTAACTAATGCCATGTTTTGTCTGTGTGCCCTGGGAATGCAGACCCCTTTAAAATTAAATAATGCCATGTTTTGTCTGTGTGCCCTGGGAATGCAGACCCCTTTAAAATTAAATAATGCCAAGTTTTGTCTGTGTGCCCTGGGAATGCAAACCCTCTTTAAAATTAAATAATGCCAAGTTTTGTCTGTGTGCCCTGGGAATGCAGACCCCTTTAAAATTAAATAATGCCAAGTTTTGTCTGTGTGCCCTGGGAATGCAGACCCCTTTAAAATTAAATAATGCCAAGTTTTGTCTGTGTGCCCTGGGAATGCAGACCCCTTTAAAATTAAATAATGCCAAGTTTTGTCTGTGTGCCCTGGGAATGCAGACCTCTTTAAAATTAAATAATGCCATGTTTTGTCTGTGTGCCCTGGGAATGCAGACCTCTATAAAATTAAATAAATCCATGTTTTGTCTGTGTGCCCTGGGAATGCAGACCTCTTTAAAATTAAATAATGCCATGTTTTGTCTGTGTGCCCTGGGAATGCAGACCTCTTTAAAATTAAATCATGCCATGTTTTGTCTGTGTGCCCTGGGAATGCAGACCTCTTTAAAATTAAATAATGCCATGTTTTGTCTGTGTGCCCTGGGAATGCAGACCCCTTTAAAATTAAATAATGCCATGTTTTGTCTGTGTGCCCTGGGAATGCAGACCTCTTTAAAATTAAATAATGCCATGTTTTGTCTGTGTGCCCTGGGAATGCAGACCCCTTTAATATTAAATAATGCCATGTTTTGTCTGTGTGCCCTGGGAATGCAGACCTCTTTAAAATTAAATCATGCCATGTTTTGTCTGCGTGCCCTGGGAATGCAGACCTCTTTAATATTAAATAATGCCATGTTTTGTCTGTGTGCCCTGGGAATGCAAACCTCTTTAAAATTAAACAATGCCATTTTTTGTCTGCGTGGCCTGGGAATGCAGACCTCTTTAAAATTTAATAATGCCATGTTTTGTCTGTGTGCCCTGGGAATGCAGACCTCTTTAAAATTAAATAATGCCATGTTTTGTCTGTGTGCCCTGGGAATGCAGACCTCTTTAAAATTTAATAATGCCATGTTTTGTCTGTGTGCCCTGGGAATGCAGACCTCTTTAAAATTAAATAATGCCAAGTTTTAGTCTGTGTGCCCTGGGAATGCAGACCCTCTTTAAAATTTAATAATGCTATGTTTTGTCTGTGTGCCCTGGGAATGCAGACCTCTTTAAAATTAAATAATGCCATGTTTTGTCTGCGTGGCCTGGGAATGCAGACCTCTTTAAAATTTAATAATGCCATGTTTTGTCTGTGTGCCCTGGGAATGCAGACCTCTTTAAAATTAAATAATGCTATGTTTTGTCTGTGTGCCCTGGGAATGCACACCCCTTTAAAATTAAATAATGCCATGTTTTGTCTGTGTGCCCTGGGAATGCAGACCTCTTTAAAATTAAATAATGCCATGTTTTGTCTGTGTGCCCTGGGAATGCAGACCCCTTTAAAATTAAATAATGCCATGTTTTGTCTGTGTGCCCTGGGAATGCAGACCTCTTTAAAATTAAATCATGCCATGTTTTGTCTGTGTGCCCTGGGAATGCAGACCCCTTTAAAATTAAATCATGCCATGTTTTGTCTGCGTGCCCTGGGAATGCAGACCTCTTTAATATTAAATAATGCCATGTTTTGTCTGTGTGCCCTGGGAATGCAAACCTCTTTAAAATTAAACAATGCCATTTTTTGTCTGCGTGGCCTGGGAATGCAAACCTCTTTAAAATTTAATAATGCCATGTTTTGTCTGTGTGCCCTGGGAATGCAGACCCCTTTAAAATTAAATAATGCCATGTTTTGTCTGTGTGCCCTGGGAATGCAGACCCCTTTAAAATTAAATAATGCCATGTTTTGTCTGTGTGCCCTGGGAATGCAGACCTCTTTAAAATTAAATCATGCCATGTTTTGTCTGTGTGCCCTGGGAATGCAGACCTCTTTAAAATTAAATCATGCCATGTTTTGTCTGTGTGCCCTGGGAATGCAGACCCCTTTAAAATTAAATAATGCCATGTTTTGTCTGTGTGCCCTGGGAATGCAGACCTCTTTAAAATTAAATCATGCCATGTTTTGTCTGTGTGCCCTGGGAATGCAGACCTCTTTAAAATTAAATCATGCCATGTTTTGTCTGTGTGCCCTGGGAATGCAGACCTCTTTAAAATTAAATAATGCCATGTTTTGTCTGTGTGCCCTGGGAATGCAGACCTCTTTAAAATTAAATCATGCCATGTTTTGTCTGTGTGCCCTGGGAATGCAGACCTCTTTAAAATTAAATAATGCCATGTTTTGTCTGTGTGCCCTGGGAATGCAGACCCTCTTTAAAATTTAATAATGCCATGTTTTGTCTGTGTGCCCTGGGAATGCAGACCTCTTTAAAATTAAATAATGCCATGTTTTGTCTGTGTGCCCTGGGAATGCAGACCTCTTTAAAATTAAATAATGCTATGTTTTGTCTGTGTGCCCTGGGAATGCACACCCCTTTAAAATTAAATAATGCCATGTTTTGTCTGTGTGCCCTGGGAATGCAGACCTCTTTAAAATTAAATAATGCCATGTTTTGTCTGTGTGCCCTGGGAATGCAGACCCCTTTAAAATTAAATAATGCCATGTTTTGTCTGTGTGCCCTGGGAATGCAGACCTCTTTAAAATTAAATCATGCCATGTTTTGTCTGTGTGCCCTGGGAATGCAGACCCCTTTAAAATTAAATCATGCCATGTTTTGTCTGTGTGCCCTGGGAATGCAGACCTCTTTAAAATTAAATAATGCCATTTTTTGTCTGCGTGGCCTGGGAATGCAGACCTCTTTAAAATTAAATAATGCCATGTTTTGTCTGTGTGCCCTGGGAATGCAGACCCCTTTAAAATTAAATAATGCCATGTTTTGTCTGTGTGCCCTGGGAATGCAGACCCCTTTAAAATTAAATCATGCCATGTTTTGTCTGTGTGCCCTGGGAATGCAGACCTCTTTAAAATTAAATAATGCCATTTTTTGTCTGCGTGGCCTGGGAATGCAGACCTCTTTAAAATTAAATAATGCCATGTTTTGTCTGTGTGCCCTGGGAATGCAGACCCCTTTAAAATTAAATAATGCCATGTTTTGTCTGTGTGCCCTGGGAATGCAGACCCCTTTAACATTAAATAATGCCATGTTTTGTCTGTGTGCCCTGGGAATGCAGACCTCTTTAAAATTAAATAATGCCATGTTTTGTCTGCGTGCCCTGGGAATGCAGACCTCTTTAAAATTAAATAATGCCGTGTTTTGTCTGTGTGCCCTGGGAATGCAGACCCCTTTAAAATTAAATCATGCCATGTTTTGTCTGTGTGCCCTGGGAATGCAGACCTCTTTAAAATTAAATAATGCCATGTTTTGTCTGCGTGGCCTGGGAATGCAGACCTCTTTAAAATTAAATCATGCCATGTTTTGTCTGTGTGCCCTGGGAATGCAGACCCCTTTAAAATTAAATCATGCCATGTTTTGTCTGTGTGCCCTGGGAATGCAGACCTCTTTAAAATTAAATAATGCCATGTTTTGTCTATGATGTGGGAATGCAGACCTCTTTAAAATTAAATAATGCCATTTTTTGTCTGCATGCCCTGGGAATGCAAACCTCTTTAACATTGAATAATGCCATTTTTTGTCTATGATGTGGGAATGCAGACCTCTTTAAAAATAAATAATGCCATTTTTTGTCTATGATGTGGGAATGCAGACCTCTTTAACATTAAATAATGCCATTTTTTGTCTGTGTGCCCTGGGAATGCAGACCTCTTTAAAAATAAATAATGCCATTTTTTGTCTATGATGTGGGAATGCAGACCTCTTTAACATTAAATAATGCCATTTTTTGTCTGTGTGCCCTGGGAATGCAAGCCTCTTTAAAATTAAACAATGCCATTTTTTGTCTGCGTGCCCTGGGAATGCAAACCTCTTTAAAATTAAATAATGCCATTTTTTGTCTGTGCTGTGGGAATGCAGACCTCTTCAAAATTAAATAGTGCCATTTTTTGTCTGTGCTGTGGGAATGCAGACCTCTTTAAAATTAAATAATGCCATGTTTTGTCTGCGTGCCCTGGGAATGCAGACCTCTTTAAAATTAAATAATGCCATGTTTTGTCTATGATGTGGGAATGCAGACCTCTTTAAAATTAAATAATGCCATGTTTTGTCTATGATGTGGGAATGCAAACCTCTTTAAAAATAAATAATGCTATTTTTTGTCTGCATGCCCTGGGAATGCAAACCTCTTTAACATTAAATAATGCCATTTTTTGTCTATGATGTGAGAATGCAGACCTCTTTAACATTAAATAATGCCATTTTTTGTCTGCATGCCCTGGGAATGCAAACCTCTTTAACATTAAATAATGCCATTTTTTGTCTATGATGTGAGAATGCAGACCTCTTTAACATTAAATAATGCCATTTTTTGTTTGTGCCCTGGGAATGCAGACCCCTTTAAAAATAAATAATGCCATTTTTTGTCTGCATGCCCTGGGAATGCAAACGTCTTTAAAATTAAACAATGCCATTTTTTGTCTGTGCTGTGGGAATGCAGACCCATTTAAAATTAAATAATGCCATGTTTTGTCCTTGTGCCCTGGGAACGCAAACCTCTTTAAAATTAAATAATGCCATGTTTTGTCTGCGTGGCCTGGGAATGCAAACCTCTTTAAAATTAAACAATGCCATTTTTTGTCTGTGCTGTGGGAATGCAGACCCATTTAAAATTAAATAATGCCATGTTTTGTCCTTGTGCCCTGGGAACGCAAACCTCTTTAAAATTAAACAATGCCATTTTTTGTCTGCGTGCCCTGGGAATGCAAACCTCTTTAAAATTAAACAATGCCATTTTTTGTCTGCATGCCCTGGGAATGCAAACCTCTTTAAAATTAACTAATGCCATGTTTTGTCTGTGCTGTGGGAATGCAGACCCCTTTAAAATTAAATAATGCCATGTTTTGTCTGTGTGCCCTGGGAATGCAGACCCCTTTAAAATTAAATAATGCCATGTTTTTTCTGTGTGCCCTGGGAATGCAGACCTCTTTAAAATTAAATAATGTCATGTTTTGTCTGTGAGCCCTGGGAATGCAGACCCTCTTTAAAATTAAATAATGCCATGTTTTGTCTGTGTGCCCTGGGAATGCAGACCCCTTTAATATTAAATAATGCCATGTTTTGTCTGTGTGCCCTGGGAATGCAGACCCCTTTAAAATTAACTAATGCCATGTTTTGTCTGTGTGCCCTGGGAATGCAGACCCCTTTAAAATTAAATAATGCCATGTTTTGTCTGTGTGCCCTGGGAATGCAGACCCCTTTAAAATTAAATAATGCCAAGTTTTGTCTGTGTGCCCTGGGAATGCAGACCTCTTTAAAATTAAATAATGCCATGTTTTGTCTGTGTGCCCTGGGAATGCAGACCTCTATAAAATTAAATAATGCCACGTTTTGTCTGTGTGCCCTGGGAATGCAGACCCTCTTTAAAATTAAATAATGCCATGTTTTGTCTGTGTGCCCTGGGAATGCAGACCTCTTTAAAATTAAATCATGCCATGTTTTGTCTGTGTGCCCTGGGAATGCAGACCCCTTTTAAATTAAATCATGCCATGTTTTGTCTGTGTGCCCTGGGAATGCAGACCTCTTTAAAATTAAATAATGCCATGTTTTGTCTGTGTGCCCTGGGAATGCAGACCTCTTTAATATTAAATAATGCCATGTTTTGTCTGTGTGCCCTGGGAATGCACACCCCTTTAAAATTAAATAATGCCATGTTTTGTCTGTGTGCCCTGGGAATGCACACCCCTTTAAAATTAAATAATGCCATGTTTTGTCTGCGTGCCCTGGGAATGCAAGCCTCTTTAAAATTAAATAATGCCATTTTTGTCTGTGCTGTGGGAATGCAGACCTCTTTAAAATTAAATAATGCCATTTTTTGTCTGTGTGCCCTGGGAATGCAAGCCTCTTTAAAATTAAACAATGCCATTTTTTGTCTGCGTGCCCTGGGAATGCAAACCTCTTTAAAATTAAATAATGCCATTTTTTGTCTGTGCTGTGGGAATGCAGACCTCTTCAAAATTAAATAGTGCCATTTTTTGTCTGTGCTGTGGGAATGCAGACCTCTTTAAAATTAAATAATGCCATGTTTTGTCTGCGTGCCCTGGGAATGCAGACCTCTTTAAAATTAAATAATGCCATGTTTTGTCTATGATGTGGGAATGCAGACCTCTTTAACATTAAATAATGCCATTTTTTGTTTGTGCCCTGGGAATGCAGACCCCTTTAAAAATAAATAATGCCATTTTTTGTCTGCATGCCCTGGGAATGCAAACGTCTTTAACATTAAATATTGCCATTTTTTGTCTGTGCTGTGGGAATGCAGACCCCTTTAAAATTAAAGAATGTTATTTTTTGTCTGCGTGCCCTGGGAATGCAGACCTCTTTAAAATTAAACAATGCCATTTTTTGTCTGTGCTGTGGGAATGCAGACCAATTTAAAATTAAATAATGCCATGTTTTGTCTGTGTGCCCTGGGAATGCAGACCTCTTTAAAATTAAATAATGCCATGTTTTGTCTGTGTGCCCTGGGAATGCAGACCCCTTTAAAATTAAATCATGCCACGTTTTGTCTGTGTGCCCTGGGAATGCAGACCTCTATAAAATTAAATAATGCCACGTTTTGTCTGTGTGCCCTGAGAATGTGCCCTCTGTGTTCCTCGGCACACCTGAGCTCCTCACCACATACAAGGCTTTCATCCGCAGCTCAATGGAATACTGTTCTCCCCTATGGGCTGGTGCTCCTGCCTCACACCTGGCTCGGCTTCACGCTGTTGAAACCAAAGCTTTCAGAATTATTGGAATCTCCCGCGATGAAGCTATCTCTGAGGGCCTTTCACTCACTCACCGCAGGCAGGTAGGTGGTCTTTCTGTCTTCTACCGACTCCTCTCCGGCCTTGCACCCCCAGCTCTCTCTGTGCTCTGTCCCCCAAATATTCCTACAGGTCGCACAAGATCTGCCAGCAACCCTCTGATGGTTAAACTGCCGAAATCTCGGCTCTCTGCTCACCTTCACTCTTTCATTCCTCTTTTCTCCCGCCTCTGGAACAAACTCCCTCACTCCCTTCAATCCCACTCCTCCCTCCAGGTCTTTAAAACAGCTGTTCACCACCATCTCTTATCTTCCCCCATCCAAAACCTTGATCTTTTCTACCCCCGCTAATTCACCCCAGATCCACCCTGTTTGAAATTCCAACTTCTTTCCTGGAAGTCCTGGCAGTGTCCATATGTTTTATACCTCTCCCACCGCCCCCTTCCCATGCCCCCCCCCCCCAAAGCCCTCGCCCTCTCTCAGATCTCTCGATGTCTCCATGTCTCTCGGTCCCTGCTCTCAAATGTTGTGTTTGTGTCCTTCCCCCTCTCTCCCCATTTTGTCTACCGCTCCCGATGTTATATGTTTTATGTGTCGGTTTGTCTTTCTGTGTGATTAATGTTCGCTCTTTCACGAGCCTCGATCTTGTATACAACAACAAAAAAAAAAAAAAAAAAAAAATGCAGACCTCTTTAAAATTAAATAATGCCATGTTTTGTCTGTGTGCCCTGGGAATGCAGACCCCTTTAAAATTAAATAATGCCATGTTTTGTCTGTGTGCCCTGGGAATGCACACCCCTTTAAAATTAACTAATGCCATGTTTTGTCTGTGCTGTGGGAATGCAAACCTCTTTAATATTAAATAATGCCGTGTTTTGTCTGTGTGCCCTGGGAATGCAAACCTCTTTAATATTAAATAATGCCGTGTTTTGTCTGTGTGCCCTGGGAATGCAGACCCCTTTAAAATTAACTAATGCCATGTTTTGTCTGTGTGCCCTGGGAATGCAGACCCCTTTAAAATTAACTAATGCCATGTTTTGTCTGTGTGCCCTGGGAATGCAAACCTCTTTAATATTAAATAATGCCGTGTTTTGTCTGTGTGCCCTGGGAATGCAGACCCCTTTAAAATTAACTAATGCCATGTTTTGTCTGTGTGCCCTGGGAATGCAGACCCCTTTAAAATTAACTAATGCCATGTTTTGTCTGTGTGCCCTGGGAATGCAGACCCCTTTAAAATTAAATAATGCCATGTTTTGTCTGTGTGCCCTGGGAATGCAGACCCCTTTAAAATTAAAATATGCCGTGTTTTGTCTGTGTGCCCTGGGAATGCAGACCCCTTTAAAATTAACTAATGCCATGTTTTGTCTGTGTGCCCTGGGAATGCAAACCTCTTTAATATTAAATAATGCCGTGTTTTGTCTGTGTGCCCTGGGAATGCAGACCCCTTTAAAATTAACTAATGCCATGTTTTGTCTGTGTGCCCTGGGAATGCAAACCTCTTTAATATTAAATAATGCCGTGTTTTGTCTGTGTGCCCTGGGAATGCAGACCCCTTTAAAATTAACTAATGCCATGTTTTGTCTGTGTGCCCTGGGAATGCAGACCCCTTTAAAATTAAAGAATGCCATGTTTTGTCTGTGTGCCCTGGGAATGCAGACCCCTTTAAAATTAAATAATGCCATGTTTTGTCTGTGTGCCCTGGGAATGCAGACCCCTTTAAAATTAAATAATGCCATGTTTTATCTGTGTGCCCTGGGAATGCAGACCCCTTTAAAATTAAATAATGCCATGTTTTATCTGTGTGCCCTGGGAATGCAGACCGCTTTAAAATTAAATAATGCCATGTTTTATCTGTGTGCCCTGGGAATGCAGACCGCTTTAAAATTAAATAATGCCATGTTTTGTCTGTGTGCCCTGGGAATGCAGACCCCTTTAAAATTAAATAATGCCATGTTTTATCTGTGTGCCCTGGGAATGCAGACCGCTTTAAAATTAAATAATGCCATGTTTTGTCTGTGTGCCCTGGGAATGCAGACCACTTTAAAATTAAATAATGCCATGTTTTGTCTGTGTGCCCTGGGAATGCAGACCCCTTTAAAATTAAATAATGCCATGTTTTATCTGTGTGCCCTGGGAATGCAGACCGCTTTAAAATTAAATAATGCCATGTTTTGTCTGTGTGCCCTGGGAATGCAGACCCCTTTAAAATTAAATAATGCCATGTTTTGTCTGTGTGCCCTGGGAATGCAGACCCCTTTAAAATTAAATAATGCCATGTTTTATCTGTGTGCCCTGGGAATGCAGACCGCTTTAAAATTAAATAATGCCATGTTTTGTCTGTGTGCCCTGGGAATGCAGACCCCTTTAAAATTAAATAATGCCATGTTTTGTCTGTGTGCCCTGGGAATGCAGACCCCTTTAAAATTAACTAATGCCAGGTTTTGTCTGTGTGCCCTGGGAATGCAGACCCCTTTAAAATTAAATAATGCCATGTTTTGTCTGTGTGCCCTGGGAATGCAGACCCCTTTAAAATTAAATAATGCCGTGTTTTGTCTGTGTGCCCTGGGAATGCAGACCCCTTTAAAATTAAAATATGCCGTGTTTTGTCTGTGTGCCCTGGGAATGCAGACCTCTTTAAAATTAAATAATGTCATGTTTTGTCTGTGAGCCCTGGGAATGCAGACCCTCTTTAAAATTAAATAATGCCATGTTTTGTCTGTGTGCCCTGGGAATGCAGACCCCTTTAATATTAAAT
The DNA here is from genome assembly GCF_964187855.1 of Myxine glutinosa. Lineage (NCBI taxonomy): Eukaryota > Metazoa > Chordata > Myxini > Myxiniformes > Myxinidae > Myxine > Myxine glutinosa. Next base: position 4,450,693 of record NC_136263.1, on the reverse strand, counting down.
AATGCCATGTTTTGTCTGTGTGCCCTGGGAATGCAGACCCCTTTAAAATTAACTAATGCCATGTTTTGTCTGTGCTGTGGGAATGCAGATCCCTTTAAAATTAAATAATGCCATGTTTTGTCTGTGTGCCCTGGGAATGCAGACCCCTTTAAAATTAAAAAATGCCATGTTTTTTCTGTGTGCCCTGGGAATGCAGACCCTCTTTAAAATTAAATAATGCCATGTTTTGTCTGTGTGCCCTGGGAATGCAGACCCTCTTTAAAATTAAATAATGCCATGTTTTGTCTGTGTGCCCTGGGAATGCAGACCCCTTTAATATTAAATAATGCCATGTTTTGTCTGTGTGCCCTGGGAATGCAGACCCCTTTAAAATTAAATAATGCCATTTTTTGTCTGTGTGCCCTGGGAATGCAAGCCTCTTTAAAATTAAACAATGCCATTTTTGTCTGCGTGCCCTGGGAATGCAAACCTCTTTAAAATTAAATAATGCCATTTTTTGTCTGTGCTGTGGGAATGCAGACCTCTTCAAAATTAAATAGTGCCATTTTTTGTCTGTGCTGTGGGAATGCAGACCTCTTTAAAATTAAATAATGCCATGTTTTGTCTGCGTGCCCTGGGAATGCAGACCTCTTTAAAATTAAATAATGCCATGTTTTGTCTATGATGTGGGAATGCAGACCTCTTTAAAATTAAATAGTGCCATTTTTTGTCTGTGCTGTGGGAATGCAGACCTCTTTAAAATTAAATAATGCCATGTTTTGTCTGCGTGCCCTGGGAATGCAGACCTCTTTAAAATTAAATAATGCCATGTTTTGTCTATGATGTGGGAATGCAGACCTCTTCAAAATTAAATAGTGCCATTTTTTGTCTGTGCTGTGGGAATGCAGACCTCTTTAAAAATAAATAATGCTATTTTTTGTCTGCATGCCCTGGGAATGCAAACCTCTTTAACATTAAATAATGCCATTTTTTGTCTATGATGTGGGAATGCAGACCTCTTTAACATTAAATATTGCCATTTTTTGTTTGTGTGCCCTGGGAATGCAGACCCTCTTTAAAATTAAATAATGCCATGTTTTGTTTGTGTGCCCTGGGAATGCAGACCCTCTTTAAAATTAAATAATGCCATGTTTTGTCTGTGTGCCCTGGGAATGCAGACCTCTTTAAAATTAAATAATGCCACGTTTTGTCTGCGTGCCCTGGGAATGCAGACCTCTTTAAAATTAAATAATGCCATGTTTTGTCTATGATGTGGGAATGCAAACCTCTTTAAAAATAAATAATGCTATTTTTTGTCTGCATGCCCTGGGAATGCAAACCTCTTTAAAAATAAATAATGCTATTTTTTGTCTGCATGCCCTGGGAATGCAAACCTCTTTAACATTAAATAATGCCATTTTTTGTCTATGATGTGGGAATGCAGACCTCTTTAACATTAAATAATGCCATTTTTTGTCTGTGCTGTGGGAATGCAGACCCCTTTAAAATTAAAGAATGTTATTTTTTGTCTGCGTGCCCTGGGAATGCAGACCTCTTTAAAATTAAACAATGCCATTTTTTGTCTGTGCTGTGGGAATGCAGACCCATTTAAAATTAAATAATGCCATGTTTTGTCCTTGTGCCCTGGGAACGCAAACCTCTTTAAAATTAAATAATGCCATGTTTTGTCTGCGTGGCCTGGGAATGCAAACCTCTTTAAAATTAAACAATGCCATTTTTTGTCTGTGCTGTGGGAATGCAAACCTCTTTAAAATTAAATAATGCCATTTTTTGTCTGCGTGCCCTGGGAACGCAAACCTCTTTAAAATTAAACAATGCCATTTTTTGTCTGCGTGCCCTGGGAACGCAAACCTCTTTAAAATTAAACAATGCCATTTTTTGTCCTTGTGCCCTGGGAATGCAAACCTCTTCAAAATTAAATAATGCCATTTTTTGTCTGTGCTGTGGGAATGCAGACCTCTTTAAAATTAAATAATGCCATGTTTTGTCTGCGTGCCCTGGGAATGCAGACCTCTTTAAAATTAAATAATGCCATGTTTTGTCTGTGCTGTGGGAATGCAGACCTCTTCAAAATTAAATAATGCCATTTTTTGTCTGTGCTGTGGGAATGCAGACCTCTTTAAAATTAAATAATGCCATGTTTTGTCTGCGTGCCCTGGGAATGCAGACCTCTTTAAAATTAAATAATGCCATGTTTTGTCTATGATGTGGGAATGCAGACCTCTTTAAAATTAAATAATGACATTTTTTGTTTGTGCCCTGGGAATGCAAACCTCTTTAAAAATAAATAATGCTATTTTGTGTCTGCATGCCCTGGGAATGCAAACCTCTTTAAAATTAAATAATGCCATGTTTTGTCTATGATGTGGGAATGCAGACCTCTTTAACATTAAATAATGCCATTTTTTGTTTGTGCCCTGGGAATGCAAACCCCTTTAAAATTAAATAATGCTATTTTGTGTCTGTGCTGTGGGAATGCAGACCCCTTTAAAATTAAAGAATGTTATTTTTTGTTTGTGCCCTGGGAATGCAAACCTCTTTAAAAATAAATAATGCTATTTTGTGTCTGCATGCCCTGGGAATGCAGACCTATTTAAAATTAAATAATGCCATGTTTTGTCTATGATGTGGGAATGCAAACCTCTTTAAAAATAAATAATGCTATTTTTTGTCTGCATGCCCTGGGAATGCAAACCTCTTTAAAAATAAATAATGCTATTTTTTGTCTGCATGCCCTCGGGAATGCAAACCTCTTTAACATTAAATAATGCCATTTTTTGTCTATGATGTGGGAATGCAGACCTCTTTAACATTAAATAATGCCATTTTTTGTCTGTGCTGTGGGAATGCAGACCCCTTTAAAATTAAAGAATGTTATTTTTTGTCTGTGCCCTGGGAATGCAAACCTCTTTAAAAATAAATAATGCTATTTTTTGTCTGCATGCCCTGGGAATGCAAACCTCTTTAACATTAAATAATGCCATTTTTTGTCTATGATGTGGGAATGCAGACCTCTTTAACATTAAATAATGCCATTTTTTGTCTGTGCTGTGGGAATGCAGACCCCTTTAAAATTAAAGAATGTTATTTTTTGTTTGTGCCCTGGGAATGCAAACCTCTTTAAAAATAAATAATGCTATTTTGTGTCTGCATGCCCTGGGAATGCAGACCTATTTAAAATTAAATAATGCCATGTTTTGTCTATGATGTGGGAATGCAAACCTCTTTAAAAATAAATAATGCTATTTTTTGTCTGCATGCCCTGGGAATGCAAACCTCTTTAAAAATAAATAATGCTATTTTTTGTCTGCATGCCCTGGGAATGCAAACCTCTTTAACATTAAATAATGCCATTTTTTGTCTATGATGTGGGAATGCAGACCTCTTTAACATTAAATAATGCCATTTTTTGTCTGTGCTGTGGGAATGCAGACCCCTTTAAAATTAAAGAATGTTATTTTTTGTCTGCGTGCCCTGGGAATGCAGACCTCTTTAAAATTAAACAATGCCATTTTTTGTCTGTGCTGTGGGAATGCAGACCCATTTAAAATTAAATAATGCCATGTTTTGTCCTTGTGCCCTGGGAACGCAAACCTCTTTAAAATTAAATAATGCCATGTTTTGTCTGCGTGGCCTGGGAATGCAAACCTCTTTAAAATTAAACAATGCCATGTTTTGTCTGCGTGGCCTGGGAATGCAAACCTCTTTAAAATTAAATAATGCCATGTTTTGTCCTTGTGCCCTGGGAACGCAAACCTCTTTAAAATTAAACAATGCCATGTTTTGTCTGCGTGGCCTGGGAATGCAAACCTCTTTAAAATTAAACAATGCCATTTTTTGTCTGTGCTGTGGGAATGCAAACCTCTTTAAAATTAAATAATGCCATTTTTTGTCTGCGTGCCCTGGGAACGCAAACCTCTTTAAAATTAAATAATGCCATGTTTTGTCCTTGTGCCCTGGGAACGCAAACCTCTTTAAAATTAAACAATGCCATGTTTTGTCCTTGTGCCCTGGGAACGCAAACCTCTTTAAAATTAAATAATGCCATGTTTTGTCTGCGTGGCCTGGGAATGCAAACCTCTTTAAAATTAAACAATGCCATTTTTTGTCTGTGCCCTGGGAATGCAAACCTCTTTAAAATTAAATAATGCCATGTTTTGTCTGCGTGGCCTGGGAATGCAAACCTCTTTAAAATTAAATAATGCCATGTTTTGTCCTTGTGCCCTGGGAATGCAAACCTCTTTAAAATTAAACAATGCCATTTTTTGTCTGTGCTGTGGGAATGCAAACCTCTTTAAAATTAAATAATGCCATGTTTTGTCTGTGTGCCCTGGGAACGCAAACCTCTTTAAAATTAAATAATGCCATGTTTTGTCTGTGTGCCCTGGGAACGCAAACCTCTTTAAAATTAAATAATGCCATGTTTTGTCCTTGTGCCCTGGGAACGCAAACCTCTTTAAAATTAAACAATGCCATTTTTTGTCTGTGCTGTGGGAATGCAGACCTCTTTAAAAATAAATAATGCTATTTTTTGTCTGCATGCCCTGGGAATGCAAACCTCTTTAACATTAAATAATGCCATTTTTTGTCTATGATGTGGGAATGCAGACCTCTTTAACATTAAATATTGCCATTTTTTGTTTGTGCCCTGGGAATGCAGACCTCTTTAAAAATAAATAATGCCATTTTTTGTCTGCATGCCCTGGGAATGCAAACGTCTTTAACATTAAATATTGCCATTTTTTGTCTGTGCTGTGGGAATGCAGACCCCTTTAAAATTAAAGAATGTTATTTTTTGTCTGCGTGCCCTGGGAATGCAGACCTCTTTAAAATTAAACAATGCCATTTTTTGTCTGTGCTGTGGGAATGCAGACCCATTTAAAATTAAATAATGCCATGTTTTGTCCTTGTGCCCTGGGAACGCAAACCTCTTTAAAATTAAATAATGCCATGTTTTGTCTGCGTGGCCTGGGAATGCAAACCTCTTTAAAATTAAACAATGCCATTTTTTGTCTGTGCTGTGGGAATGCAGACCCATTTAAAATTAAATAATGCCATGTTTTGTCCTTGTGCCCTGGGAACGCAAACCTCTTTAAAATTAAACAATGCCATTTTTTGTCTGCGTGCCCTGGGAATGCAAACCTCTTTAAAATTAAACAATGCCATTTTTTGTCTGCATGCCCTGGGAATGCAAACCTCTTTAAAATTAACTAATGCCATGTTTTGTCTGTGCTGTGGGAATGCAGACCCCTTTAAAATTAAATAATGCCATGTTTTGTCTGTGTGCCCTGGGAATGCAGACCCCTTTAAAATTAAATAATGCCATGTTTTTTCTGTGTGCCCTGGGAATGCAGACCTCTTTAAAATTAAATAATGTCATGTTTTGTCTGTGAGCCCTGGGAATGCAGACCCTCTTTAAAATTAAATAATGCCATGTTTTGTCTGTGTGCCCTGGGAATGCAGACCCCTTTAATATTAAATAATGCCATGTTTTGTCTGTGTGCCCTGGGAATGCAGACCCCTTTAAAATTAACTAATGCCATGTTTTGTCTGTGTGCCCTGGGAATGCAGACCCCTTTAAAATTAAATAATGCCATGTTTTGTCTGTGTGCCCTGGGAATGCAGACCTCTTTAAAATTAAATAATGTCATGTTTTGTCTGTGAGCCCTGGGAATGCAGACCCTCTTTAAAATTAAATAATGCCATGTTTTGTCTGTGTGCCCTGGGAATGCAGACCCCTTTAAAATTAAATAATGCCAAGTTTTGTCTGTGTGCCCTGGGAATGCAGACCTCTATAAAATTAAATAATGCCATGTTTTGTCTGTGTGCCCTGGGAATGCAGACCTCTTTAAAATTAAATAATGCCATGTTTTGTCTGTGTGCCCTGGGAATGCAGACCTCTATAAAATTAAATAATGCCACGTTTTGTTTGTGTGCCCTGGGAATGCAGACCCTCTTTAAAATTAAATAATGCCATGTTTTGTCTGTGTGCCCTGGGAATGCAGACCTCTTTAAAATTAAATAATGCCACGTTTTGTCTGTGTGCCCTGGGAATGCAGACCTCTTTAAAATTAAATAATGCCACGTTTTGTCTGTGTGCCCTGGGAATGTGCCCTCTGTGTTCCTCGGCACAGCTGAGCTCCTCACCACATACAAGGCTTTCATCCGCAGCTCAATGGAATACTGTTCTCCCCTATGGGCTGGTGCTCCTGCCTCACACCTGGCTCGGCTTCACGCTGTTGAAACCAAAGCTTTCAGAATTATTGGAATCTCCCGCGATGAAGCTATCTCTGAGGGCCTTTCACTCACTCACCGCAGGCAGGTAGGTGGTCTTTCTGTCTTCTACCGACTCCTCTCCGGCCTTGAACCCCCAGCTCTCTCTGTGCTCTGTCCCCCAAATATTCCTACAGGTCGCACAAGATCTGCCAGCAACCCTCTGATGGTTAAACTGCCGAAATCTCGGCTCTCTGCTCACCTTCACTCTTTCATTCCTCTTTTCTCCCGCCTCTGGAACAAACTCCCTCACTCCCTTCAATCCCACTCCTCCCTCCAGGTCTTTAAAACAGCTGTTCACCACCATCTCTTATCTTCCCCCATCCAAAACCTTGATCTTTTCTACCCCCGCTAATTCACCCCAGATCCACCTTGTTTGAAATTCCAACTTCTTTCCTGGAAGTCCTGGCAGTGTCCATATGTTTTATACCTCTCCCACCGCCCCCTTCCCATGCCCCCCCCCCCCAAAGCCCTCGCCCTCTCTCAGATCTCTCGATGTCTCCATGTCTCTCGGTCCCTGCTCTCAAATGTTGTGTTTGTGTCCTTCCCCCTCTCTCCCCATCTTGTCTACCGCTCCCGATGTTATATGTTTTATGTGTCGGTTTGTCTTTCTGTGTGATTAATGTTCGCTCTTTCACGAGCCTCGATCTTGTATACAACAAAAATAAAAATAAAAATAAATAATGCAGACCTCTTAAAAATTAAATAATGCCATGTTTTGTCTGTGTGCCCTGGGAATGCAGACCTCTTTAAAATTAAATAATGCCATGTTTTGCCTGCGTGCCCTGGGAATGCACACCCCTTTAAAATTAAATAATGCCATGTTTTGTCTGTGCTGTGGGAATGCAGACCTCTTTAAAATTAAATAATGCCATGTTTTGTCTGCGTGCCCTGGGAATGCAAGCCTCTTTAAAATTAAATAATGCCATTTTTGTCTGTGCTGTGGGAATGCAGACCTCTTTAAAATTAAATAATGCCATTTTTTGTCTGTGTGTCCTGGGAATGCAAGCCTCTTTAAAATTAAACCATGCCATTTTTTGTCTGCGTGCCCTGGGAATGCAAACCTCTTTAAAATTAAATAATGCCATTTTTTGTCTGTGCTGTGGGAATGCAGACCTCTTTAAAATTAAATAATGCCATGTTTTGTCTGCGTGCCCTGGGAATGCAGACCTCTTTAAAATTAAATAATGCCATGTTTTGTCTGTGCTGTGGGAATGCAGACCTCTTCAAAATTAAATAATGCCATTTTTTGTCTGTGCTGTGGGAATGCAGACCTCTTTAAAATTAAATAATGCCATGTTTTGTCTGCGTGCCCTGGGAATGCACACCCCTTTAAAATTAAATAATGCCATGTTTTGTCTGCGTGCCCTGGGAATGCAAGCCTCTTTAAAATTAAATAATGCCATTTTTGTCTGTGCTGTGGGAATGCAGACCTCTTTAAAATTAAATAATGCCATTTTTTGTCTGCGTGCCCTGGGAATGCAAACCTCTTCAAAATTAAATAATGCCATTTTTTGTCTGTGCTGTGGGAATGCAGACCTCTTTAAAATTAAATAATGCCATGTTTTGTCTGCGTGCCCTGGGAATGCAGACCTCTTTAAAATTAAATAATGCCATGTTTTGTCTGTGCTGTGGGAATGCAGACCTCTTCAAAATTAAATAATGCCATTTTTTGTCTGTGCTGTGGGAATGCAGACCTCTTTAAAATTAAATAATGCCATGTTTTGTCTGCGTGCCCTGGGAATGCAGACCTCTTTAAAATTAAATAATGCCATTTTTTGTCTATGATGTGGGAATGCAGACCTCTTTAAAATTAAATAATGCCATTTTTTGTTTGTGCCCTGGGAATGCAAACCTCTTTAAAAATAAATAATGCTATTTTGTGTCTGCATGCCCTGGGAATACAGACCTCTTTAAAATTAAATAATGCCATGTTTTGTCTATGATGTGGGAATGCAAACCTCTTTAAAAATAAATAATGCTATTTTTTGTCTGCATGCCCTGGGAATGCAAACCTCTTTAAAAATAAATAATGCTATTTTTTGTCTGCATGCCCTGGGAATGCAAACCTCTTTAACATTAAATAATGCCATTTTTTGTCTATGATGTGGGAATGCAGACCTCTTTAACATTAAATAATGCCATTTTTTGTCTGTGCTGTGGGAATGCAGACCCCTTTAAAATTAAAGAATGTTATTTTTTGTCTGCGTGCCCTGGGAATGCAGACCTCTTTAAAATTAAACAATGCCATTTTTTGTCTGTGCTGTGGGAATGCAGACCCATTTAAAATTAAATAATGCCATGTTTTGTCCTTGTGCCCTGGGAACGCAAACCTCTTTAAAATTAAATAATGCCATGTTTTGTCTGCGTGGCCTGGGAATGCAAACCTCTTTAAAATTAAACAATGCCATTTTTTGTCTGTGCTGTGGGAATGCAAACCTCTTTAAAATTAAATAATGCCATTTTTTGTCTGCGTGCCCTGGGAACGCAAACCTCTTTAAAATTAAACAATGCCATTTTTTGTCTGCGTGCCCTGGGAACGCAAACCTCTTTAAAATTAAATAATGCCATGTTTTGTCCTTGTGCCCTGGGAACGCAAACCTCTTTAAAATTAAACAATGCCATTTTTTGTCCTTGTGCCCTGGGAATGCAAACCTCTTCAAAATTAAATAATGCCATTTTTTGTCTGTGCTGTGGGAATGCAGACCTCTTTAAAATTAAATAATGCCATGTTTTGTCTGCGTGCCCTGGGAATGCAGACCTCTTTAAAATTAAATAATGCCATGTTTTGTCTGTGCTGTGGGAATGCAGACCTCTTCAAAATTAAATAATGCCATTTTTTGTCTGTGCTGTGGGAATGCAGACCTCTTTAAAATTAAATAATGCCATGTTTTGTCTGCGTGCCCTGGGAATGCAGACCTCTTTAAAATTAAATAATGCCATGTTTTGTCTATGATGTGGGAATGCAGACCTCTTTAAAATTAAATAATGCCATTTTTTGTTTGTGCCCTGGGAATGCAAACCTCTTTAAAAATAAATAATGCTATTTTGTGTCTGCATGCCCTGGGAATGCAAACCTCTTTAACATTAAATAATGCCATGTTTTGTCTATGATGTGGGAATGCAGACCTCTTTAACATTAAATAATGCCATTTTTTGTTTGTGCCCTGGGAATGCAGACCTCTTTAAAAATAAATAATGCTATTTTGTGTCTGCATGCCCTGGGAATGCAGACCTATTTAAAATTAAATAATGCCATGTTTTGTCTATGATGTGGGAATGCAAACCTCTTTAAAAATAAATAATGCTATTTTTTGTCTGCATGCCCTGGGAATGCAAACCTCTTTAAAAATAAATAATGCTATTTTTTGTCTGCATGCCCTGGGAATGCAAACCTCTTTAACATTAAATAATGCCATTTTTTGTCTATGATGTGGGAATGCAGACCTCTTTAACATTAAATAATGCCATTTTTTGTCTATGATGTGGGAATGCAGACCTCTTCAACATTAAATAATGCCATTTTTTGTCTGTGCTGTGGGAATGCAGACCCCTTTAAAATTAAAGAATGTTATTTTTTGTTTGTGCCCTGGGAATGCAAACCTCTTTAAAAATAAATAATGCTATTTTGTGTCTGCATGCCCTGGGAATGCAGACCTATTTAAAATTAAATAATGCCATGTTTTGTCTATGATGTGGGAATGCAAACCTCTTTAAAAATAAATAATGCTATTTTTTGTCTGCATGCCCTGGGAATGCAAACCTCTTTAAAAATAAATAATGCTATTTTTTGTCTGCATGCCCTGGGAATGCAAACCTCTTTAACATTAAATAATGCCATTTTTTGTCTATGATGTGGGAATGCAGACCTCTTTAACATTAAATAATGCCATTTTTTGTCTGTGCTGTGGGAATGCAGACCCCTTTAAAATTAAAGAATGTTATTTTTTGTCTGCGTGCCCTGGGAATGCAGACCTCTTTAAAATTAAACAATGCCATTTTTTGTCTGTGCTGTGGGAATGCAGACCCATTTAAAATTAAATAATGCCATGTTTTGTCCTTGTGCCCTGTGAACGCAAACCTCTTTAAAATTAAATAATGCCATGTTTTGTCTGCGTGGCCTGGGAATGCAAACCTCTTTAAAATTAAACAATGCCATGTTTTGTCTGCGTGGCCTGGGAATGCAAACCTCTTTAAAATTAAATAATGCCATGTTTTGTCCTTGTGCCCTGGGAACGCAAACCTCTTTAAAATTAAACAATGCCATGTTTTGTCTGCGTGGCCTGGGAATGCAGACCTCTTTAACATTAAATAATGCCATTTTTTGTTTGTGCCCTGGGAATGCAAACCTCTTTAAAAATAAATAATGCTATTTTGTGTCTGCATGCCCTGGGAATGCAGACCTATTTAAAATTAAATAATGCCATGTTTTGTCTATGATGTGGGAATGCAAACCTCTTTAAAAATAAATAATGCTATTTTTTGTCTGCATGCCCTGGGAATGCAAACCTCTTTAAAAATAAATAATGCTATTTTTTGTCTGCATGCCCTGGGAATGCAAACCTCTTTAACATTAAATAATGCCATTTTTTGTCTATGATGTGGGAATGCAGACCTCTTTAACATTAAATAATGCCATTTTTTGTCTGTGCTGTGGGAATGCAGACCCCTTTAAAATTAAAGAATGTTATTTTTTGTCTGCGTGCCCTGGGAATGCAGACCTCTTTAAAATTAAACAATGCCATTTTTTGTCTGTGCTGTGGGAATGCAGACCCATTTAAAATTAAATAATGCCATGTTTTGTCCTTGTGCCCTGTGAACGCAAACCTCTTTAAAATTAAATAATGCCATGTTTTGTCTGCGTGGCCTGGGAATGCAAACCTCTTTAAAATTAAACAATGCCATGTTTTGTCTGCGTGGCCTGGGAATGCAAACCTCTTTAAAATTAAATAATGCCATGTTTTGTCCTTGTGCCCTGGGAACGCAAACCTCTTTAAAATTAAACAATGCCATGTTTTGTCTGCGTGCCCTGGGAATGCAAACCTCTTTAAAATTAAACAATGCCATTTTTTGTCTGTGCTGTGGGAATGCAAACCTCTTTAAAATTAAATAATGCCATTTTTTGTCTGCGTGCCCTGGGAACGCAAACCTCTTTAAAATTAAATAATGCCATGTTTTGTCCTTGTGCCCTGGGAACGCAAACCTCTTTAAAATTAAACAATGCCATGTTTTGTCTGCGTGGCCTGGGAATGCAAACCTCTTTAAAATTAAATAATGCCATTTTTTGTCTGTGCTGTGGGAATGCAAACCTCTTTAAAATTAAATAATGCCATTTTTTGTCTGCGTGCCCTGGGAACGCAAACCTCTTTAAAATTAAATAATGCCATGTTTTGTCCTTGTGCCCTGGGAACGCAAACCTCTTTAAAATTAAATAATGCCATGTTTTGTCTGCGTGCCCTGGGAATGCAAACCTCTTTAAAATTAAATAATGCCATGTTTTGTCTGTGTGCCCTGGGAACGCAAACCTCTTTAAAATTAAATAATGCCATGTTTTGTCTGTGTGCCCTGGGAACGCAAACCTCTTTAAAATTAAATAATGCCATGTTTTGTCCTTGTGCCCTGGGAACGCAAACCTCTTTAAAATTAAATAATGCCATGTTTTGTCCTTGTGCCCTGGGAATGCAGACCTCTTTAAAATTAAACAATGCCATTTTTTGTCTGCGTGCCTTGGGAACGCAAACCTCTTTAAAATTAAATAATGCCATGTTTTGTCTGTGTGCCCTGGGAATGCAGACCTCTTTCAATCACCTTTTGAAAGTCATCCATGCATGACCGTCGAGAGCACGAGGTAACCACCACACCTGCAGAGATAGAGAAGGCCATGGTAAACCTATAGAGTCCCCACACTTTATATGTCATACAATTCTACCTGCCCTGATTGTTACACAGTGGTGTGTTAGTGATCATGCTTATTTCACAACGGGACCACGAGGTAACCAGCACACCTGCATGGAGCCATGGTACAAAGTCTCCACCACTAACTTTATATGTCATACAATTCTTCCTGCCCTGGTCAGTGGTCACCGCATCACCTGTGGGTAAATAAGGAAACCTTCATAATGCACGAGCTCCGAGAAAACCCCGAGGGAACGGGACACATCATGTCTGGATTTGCACTCCATTTGCATACACTACCCCACGTGATCCGGGCCTGTGCTGCCCCCGATGTCACATCGACAAATAGATATTAAATATAATGTTTAACGATTCCGTGCTCACAACTAAACCAACGGCGTGGAATAATGACTTCATAAGAGGCACTTTGGGGCCTGGTTTGACACATTCTCAACAAGGCGAGGTAACGTAACAGGGTTTTAAAAGAGGATACGAGACACAGCGTGCATTTAACGTCAATTTCATAGGGGCACGCACATCGCCATTGTCCGTGCCACGGACCACACACAACACGTACAACTGCAGATCAAGTGCAAAGCGGTATTCGCTTGACTGTCACCAGGTATATTTATTTGGAGAGTAGGCCTCAATTCAAGCAAGACTTTTAGAAACTAGGCCTCAATTCAAACGAGGCATTTACAGAGTCAGCGTCAATTCAAACGAGGGTCTTAGAGAGTACGGTAGACCTCAATTCAAACGAGGCATTTACAGAGTAGGCCTCAACTCAAACAATGCTTTTAGAGAGTGTAGAAGTCTTTCAGGACTTCAGTCAGGACTTTTCAGTCCATCTGAGTGAGTTTTCACTCACATCCAAACCGCTTGGGTCTAAAACTCTGATAATGGTAAGATATTACTGTGGTGGTTACCCCATTGGGACATAATCCACAGGCACGGGACCAGTGGAGCTATTGATGGTATGGGCGTGGCGTGTGCTCTGTGGTTGGAGCCACGCCCCCATAAGAGGGTTTTTGCGTGTTATAAAAGATGCATGAGTTCCGGTCGAGATGGAGTTCGGTTGGAATAAAGGAGCTTTGAACAAGCTAAGAAGTGTCTCGCATCTTGTTGTCCGCAACTCCTTCATTGGTGACCCCGTCTTGCTCTTGAACGTTTCGGAGCTTCAAACGAATATGGCGACAAGCGCAGTTTTCATTCAGCTGCCGGAGTTTTGGGAACGACAAGCTGCCGTTTGGTTCGCGCAAGCTGAGGCCCAGTTCGCCATTCGGAGCATTTCTGCCGACGACACGAAGTATTATCATGTCGTGTCTGTGCTCAGCGGCTCCACTGTGACCAGGGTGGTGAGCCTTCTCCAGGATCCTCCGGAGGGCGGCAAGTACGAGACGCTAAAAGCGCTGCTGCTCGAAACCTTCAAGCTCACCGAGGCCGAGCGCGCCCGCCAGCTACTTTCTCTACCCGGGCTGGGCGACTCAAAGCCGTCGGAGCTGATGGACCACATGTTGTCTCTCCTGGGCAGCCACCGGCCATGTTTCCTCTTCAGGGAGCTGTTCCTGCAGCAGCTGCCAGGACAGATACGGTCACCCTTGGCCAACCCGCCCGTTATGGATTTCCGTGCCCTGGCCAAGGAAGCAGACAAGTTTTTCTCCGCCAGACAGCAATGTAGTGTGGCTGCATGGGACCCGGGCCCCGTCGAGCCTGCGCCGCAGGCGGACACCATGGCAGCTGCCATTGCGGCCCAGTAGCAGAAGGCCACAGGCTTGTGCTATTACCACGCAAGGTTTGGGCCCAAGGCCAAGTCATGCCGGCCACCCTGCAGCTTCAGCGAGTCAGGAAACGGGGTGGCCGGCGCTCGTTAACTGCCATGAGCGTCGGCCGTTCGGGCAGTTTGCTGTTCATTTCGGACACCGACTCCGGACGTCGTTTCCTCTGCGACACAGTTGCCCAGGTGAGCGTTCTACCTGCGTCGGCATCGGACCGGGAGGCCGGGAGTCACGGCCCGGCCCTGGAAGCCGCCAACGGCAGTGCTATTCAGACCTTTGGCAAACGGACCGTGGCACTGTGCTTTGGCGGGCAGCGGTTTACATGGGATTTTGTCACGGCGAGGATATCCACCCCCTTGCTGGGCGCCGATTTTCTCTGCACCAACGGCCTATTGGTGGATGTGAAAAATCGGCGGCTCATTAATGCGGAGACATTCAGTTCTCTTCCATGCTCGCCGAGCGGGTCCGCCTCGACGCGGCTTGCGTGCACGCTCTCGACCTCTGATGAGTTCGCCCGCCTCGTCACCGAGTTCCCGGCCCTTACACGGCCCACCTTTTCGGCCGTTGCCATCAAGCACGGGGTGAAGCATCACATTCCGACCACCGGCCCGCCTGTCTGCGCCCGGGCTCGACGCCTCTACCCGGCGAAACTCGCTATCGCAAAGGCGGAGTTCGACACGTTGGAGCATCTTGGCATTGTGCGACGTTCCAACAGCCCGTGGGCCTCGCCTCTCCACATTGCGCCGAAGCTGGGTGGCGGTTGGCGCGCGTGCGGGGATTATCGCCACCTGAATGACGCCACTACCCCTGACCGCTACCTAATCCCGCACATCCAGGATTTTTCCACCCGCTTGGCCGGTAAAGTTTTTTTTTCTAAGGTGGACCTCATTCGTGGTTACCACCAGGTCCCCGTCCGGCCGCAGTACATTCCTAAGACCGCGGTGATTACACCGTTCGGGCTTTTCGAATTCCTCCGCATGCCTTTTGGGCTCAAGAACGTGGCCCAGGCTTTCCAGCTCCTGATGGACAGCGTGTTGCGGGATTTGCCGTTTTTGTTCGTCTACCTGGACGATATCCTCATCGCCAGCGCTTCCAGGACGGAGCACATGCTTCACCTCCGAGCGCTTTTTGAGCGCCTCAGTCAGCACAGCCTGATCATTAAACCGGCCAAGTACTTGTTTGGGGTGGCCTCAATTGACTTTCTCGGCTACCGCATCATGAGGGAGGGGGCCGTCCCACTGCCGTCTAAAGTGGAGGCTGTGAAGGGTTTTCCGCACCCCTCACCATCAAGGCATTGCAGGAGTTTTTGGCCTTCGTGAACTTTTGCCATCGTTTCGTGCCCCGGGCGGCCCAGCTGATACGGCCCCTTTATGAGGCCCTCAAGGGAAAGCCTACCAAACGCGCCATTGACTGGACGGAGAAGATGGCCAAGGCTTTCACGGATGCTAAACTGGCCCTCGCCATCGCAGCCATGCTGGCACATCCATCGCCCGATGCACCGATTGCTCTCACCACGGCCGCTTCGGACTACGCGGTTGGCGCCGTGCACGAGCAGTGGGTCAACGGGGCATGGCAGCCACTTGCTTTTTTAGCCGGCAGCTCCGCCCTAACGAGCGAAAGTACAGTACCTTCGATCGTGAGCTCCCAGGCCTCCACCTAGCTGTCCGACACTTCCGTTACCTGTTGGAAGCCCGCCCGTTCACGGTGTGTGTGGACCACAAGCCCCTGGTCATTGCCATGGCCAAGGTCTCCGAGCCGTGGTCTTCCCGTCAACAACGCCAGCTCTCCTTCGTTTCTGAGTTCACGACGGACATCCAACATGTTGCTGGGA
The DNA here is from genome assembly GCF_964187855.1 of Myxine glutinosa. NCBI lineage: Eukaryota > Metazoa > Chordata > Myxini > Myxiniformes > Myxinidae > Myxine > Myxine glutinosa. Next base: position 4,434,919 of record NC_136263.1, on the reverse strand, counting down.
AGGACAATACGGTTGCCGATTGTCTCTCCCGGTCCATCGCTGGCGCGGTTCATCTTGGCATTGACTACGCCCGCATGGCGGCCGATCAGATCTCCGACCCGGATGTCCAGGCCTGCCGGGTGGCGGTCACGGGACTTCGACTGTCCTATGTGCCGTTCGAGGACACGGGCACCACACTACTATGCGATGTATCTTTGGGACAGCCTCGCCCCGTCGTACCCACCAGCTGGAGACGGCTGGTGTTCGAGGCCATCCATGGTCTTTCTCACCCGGGCAGGAAGGCATCGCAAAAGTTAGTGGCGGCGAAGTTCGTTTGGCACGGGCTCAGGAAGGATGTGCGCGACTGGGCCAACACCTGCGTCGAGTGCCAACGCTCGAAGGTGCATCGCCATACTCAGGCCCCATTGGCGCCTTTCCCAGTGCCAGAGCGACGCTTTGACCATGTTAACGTGGACCTGTTAGGACCCCTCCCCCCCCTCGTGGGGATTCACCCACCTCCTCACGATGATCGATAGGACCACCAGGTGGCCAGAGGCCGTCCCGCTCACATCTACAATGTCCGCCGATGTGGCCCGGGCGTTCATCGGCACTTGGGTTGCCCGTTTTGGCGCTCCCTCGGACATCTCTTCAGACAGGGGGCCCCATTTCACTTCAGAGCTCTGGGGTGCTGTCGCCCAGGGGCTTGGGGTAAAGCTCCATCGCACCACTGCATATCATCCCCAGGCTAATGGATTGTGTGAGAGGTTCCATCGCTCTATGAAAGCTGCTCTCAGGGCCAGCCTCCGGGATGACAGTTGGGCCGACAGACTCCCGTGGGTCATGTTGGGCCTCAGGACAGCCCCTAAGGAAGACCTCCAGTCCTCATCCACTGAGCTCGTCTATGGCAAGCCGCTGCGGGGTCCCAGGGAGTTCATGCCTGACAACACAAGCCCCTGGTCCGCTGCCTGTCAGCGGTCGGTTCTCCGGGAGAATGCCAAGATGATTGCACCAGTGCCTACATCTTAACATGGTTTGCCTCGAGCCCACGTCCCGCCGGATCTACGTACAGCGGAGTACGTCTTTGTTCACCAGGACACACACCGGGGGCCGCTTCGGCCACCTTACGACGGGCCTTTCCGCATTCTGGAGGCCAGGGACAAGTCCTTCGTGGTCGACATCGGCGGCAAACCGGACCACCTTTCGGTGGACCGCCTCAAGCCGGCTCACTTGGACCAAGGCCAGCCCCCTTGGTTGGCTCAATCCCCACAGCGGGGCCGTCCCCCGTCGGGTAAGTCCCCGGTTGGCCCGCCTACCGCCAAGCCGCTAACAGTCCCTGCTCGGGTCCTCAGTCGTTTCGGCCGGGTGGTTAAGGCCCCCGAAAACTGACATTGCCCGTGCGAGTGAATTCTGGGGGGGCGCATGTGGTGGTTACCCCATTGGGACATAATCCACAGGCACGGGACCAGTGGGGCTATTGATGGTATGGGCATGGCGTGTGCTCAGTGGTTGGAGCCACGCCCCCTTAAGAGGGTTTTTGCGTGTAAGAGGGCTTAAGAGGGTTTATAAATGATGCATGAGTTCCGGTCGAGATGGAATTCAGTTGAAATAAAGGAGCTTTGAACAAGCTAAGAAGTGTCTCGCATCTCGTTGTCCGCAACTCCTTCATTACAATTTATTAATGTGCTAATGCTAATAATAATGAAAATGAGCTTTGGGAAAATTATATAATCGTTAGAAATATGATTTTAAACGGTGCTGGAGCTTGGAGCAGAGCAAAGCTTGTGTGGTGACCTTTTTGACCTACTCTGAGTAGTTTGCTGGCTAAAGTGCAAACTTATCCTCTTATCTCGGATTGTACATTCTTCCAGTCTACAACTTGTGAAATAATGGGACACATCTGGATGGCAGCATCTACTTGTCTGGGATACTTTGAACTTTGAAGACCTTTTAAGACATCTGCTTTTTCTCCTTGGCATCGAAGAACCCACACAAAGAACCCACACGACTATATAGTCCAGAGAACTCTCCGAGTGAGAGAGAATTTGTGTGGACGTCCACTCTATGTGTGTGTGTTAATGAAGTGTAAGTGCTGTGTTCTGTTTTTTAGCAAGTATTAAATAAATTGCCTTCAAGAACGTGATTCTCTCCATCTCAGTCATCTCATTGAGTGAGTAGGAAATAATCCACATCAAGAGTCAGCGTCAATTCAAACGAGGCATTTACAGAGTAGGCCTCAATTCAAACAAGGCTTTTGGAGAGTAGGCCTCAATTCAAATGAGGCATTTAGAGAGTAGGCCTCAATTCAAATGGGGGTCTTAGAGAATAGGCCTCAATTCAAACGAGGGTCTTAGAGAGTAGGCCTCAATTCAAACGAGGCATTTACAGAGTAGGACTCAATTCAAACAAGGCTTTTGGAGAGTCGGCGTCAATTCAAATGAGACATTTAGAGAATAGGCCTCAATTCAAACGAGGGTCTTAGGGAGTAGGCCTCAATTAAAATGGGGGTCTTAGAGAGTAGGCCTCAATTCAAACGGGGGTCTTAGAGAGTAGGCCTCAAGTCAAACGAGGGTCTTAGAGAGTAGGCCTCAATTCAAACGGGGGTCTTAGAGAGTAGGCCTCAATTCAAACGGGGGTCTTAGAGAGTAGGCCTCAAGTCTTAGAGAGTCAGCGTCAATTCAAATGAGGCATTTAGAGAGTAGGCCTCAATTCAAATGAGGCATTTAGAGAGTATGCCTCAATTCAAATGGGGGTCTTAGAGAGCAGGCCTCAATTCAAATGAGGCATTTACAGAGTAGGCCTCAATTCAAACGAGGCATTTAGAGAGTAGGCCTCAATTCAAACGGGGGTCTTAGAGACTAGGCCGCAATTCAAATGAGGCATTTAGAGAGTAGGCCTCAATTCAAACGATGCATTTAGAGAATAGGCCTCAATTCAACTGGGGGTCTTAGAGAGTAGGCCTCAAGTCTTAGAGAGTCAGCGTCAATTCAAATGAGGCATTTAGAGAATAGACCTCAATTCAAACGGGGGTCTTAGAGAGTAGGCCTCAAGTCTTAGAGAGTAGACCTCAATTCAAACGAGGGTCTTAGAGAGTAGGCCTCAAGTCTTAGAGAGTAGACCTCAATTCAAACGAGGGTCTTAGAGAGTAGGCCTCAAATCAAACGAGGCATTTACAGAGTAGGCCTCAATTCAAACAAGGCTTTTGGAGAGTAGGCGTCAATTCAAATGAGGCATTTAGAGAGTAGGCCTCAATTCAAATGAGGCATTTAGAGAGTAGGCCTCAATTCAAACGATGCATTTAGAGAATAGGCCTCAATTCAACTGGGGGTCTTAGAGAGTAGGCCTCAATTCAAACGAGGGTCTTAGAGAGTAGACCTCTATTCAAACAAGGCATTTACAGAGTCGACCTCAATTCAAACAAGGCTTTTAGAGAGTCAGCGTCAATTCAAATGAGGCATTTAGAGAATAGGCCTCAATTCAAACGAGGGTCTTAGAGAGTAGGCCTCAATTCAAACGAGGCATTTACAAAGTAGGCCTCAATTCAAACAAGGCTTTTGGAGAGTAGGTGTCAATTCAAACGAGGGTCTTAGAGAGTAGGCCTCAATTCAAACGAGGCATTTACAGAGTAGGCCTCAATTCAAACAAGGCTTTTGGAGAGTAGGCGTCAATTCAAATGAGGCATTTGGAGAGTAGGCCTCAATTCAAATGAGGCATTTAGAGAGTATGGCTCAATTCAAACAAGCAATTTAGAGAGTAGGCCTCAATTAAAACGAGGCTTTTTGAGAGTAGGCCTCACTTCAAACAAGGATTTTAGAGACTAGGCCTCAATTCTCTCTTACACATTGAGGGTTTTTCATATTAAATAAATAAACAAATAACGTTTCAATAATTACATTTGTTAATAATTAATTTATCGTTTCCATAATTTCATTTGTTAATGTTTAATTTATTTCATTGACATAAGTGGGAAAATGAAATGGCCAGACCAGGAATCGAACCTTGGTCCTCTGGTAAACCGTACCAGTGCTCTACCATCTGAACTATCTGGAAAATCATGTTTCAGCATGCAAGTTTCCCACACATATGATTGCCACTCTTTCCGTCAATGCTTCCGGGGCACTCACTGCCAACCATAGGAGTACCAACGCCCTGAACACGAGAGGGTCTTCCTCCATTGGGGGGACAAAATCCGTTTTATTCAAAAACCAAATTTTATCCCAAATCCCAAAACACATCAAGAGTACCAAAATACACCTCCACCCCTCATTATTACAAAAATACACCCCACCCCTCAATATTACCAAAATACACCCCAACCCTTCAATAGTACCGACATATGCCCCAACTCCTCAATTTAATCAAAATACACTCCAACCCCTCATTATTACAAGAATACACCCCAACCCTCAATATAACTAAAATACACCCATCCCTTCAATATAACCGAAATACACCCCAACCCTACAATATTACCGACATATGCCCCAACTCCTCAATATAATCAAAATACACCCCAACCCCTCATTATTACAAAAATACACCCCAACCCCTCATTATTACAAAAATACACCCCAACCTTCAATATAACCAAAATACACCCCAACCCTACAATATTACCGACATATGCCCCAACTCCTCAATATAATCAAAATACACCCCAACCCCTCATTATTACAAAAATACACCCCAACCCCTCATTATTACAAAAATACACCCCAACCTTCAATATAACCAAAATACACCCCAACCCCTCAGTATTACCGACATACACCCCAACTCTTCAATATTACCGAAATACACCTCAACCCCTCAGTATTACCGACATACACCCCAACCCCTCAGTATTACCGAAATACACCCCAACCCCTCAGTATTACCGACATACACCCCAACTCTTCAATATTACCGAAATACACCCCAACCCCTTATTAGTCCCCTACCGGTGTACACCGGAGGGGACTATAGGGTTGCACTCCGTCCCTCCGTCTGTCAGTCTGTCAGTCCATCAGTCCGTCAGTCCTTCAGTCCGTCACGCAAAGAACAGCTTTCTTGAATTTTTTTCTAAACTCTTAATGCTAATGATTTGAATATGGTACATGGTTTCCTCATGATACGTTACAGATCAAGTTCGAACTTCACGACGTTTCGATCATTTTTGACAAAGTTATGGCACTTTGAACTTTGGTAATTTCCCCAACAGTTTTCCGGACTATAATTTGGAGTGCGGTAAGTCAAAGCTGTTAATATTCCTTGTTTTAACTCCAATTTACATTCTGTTTCCACTTTTAGTGAGAAGTAGCGGTCTGTGCAACCATTTATAAACTTTATTTGGTGCAAATTGGATAATGTTTAGCCGAGTTACCTCAGACCGTGAGTTGGCAATTTATATAAATCACACAGTGTAATACGTGCAGGTTGCTCCACGGAGCGACCTTGCGGGCTTATTTTAACTCCGATTTACATTCTGTTTCCACTTTTAGTGAGAAGTAGGGGTCTGTGCAACCATTCATAAACTTTATATGGTGCAAATTGGATAATGTTTAGCCGAGTTACCTCAGACCGTGAGTTGGTAATTGTATAATTCACACAGTGCAATACGTGCAGGCTGCTCCACGGAGCGACCTTGTCGGGCTTATTTAAACTCCGATTTACATTCTTTTTCACCTTTTAGTGAGAAGTAGTGGTCTGTGCAACCAGTCATGAACTTTATTTGGTGCAAATCAGATAATTTTTAGCTGAGTTACCTCAGACCATGAGTTGGTAATTATATAATTCACACAGTGCAATACGTGTAATTTCCCCAACAGTTTTCCGGATGACAGACTGCCGGTAGGGGACATGTATTGCAGCGCAATACTCAGAATGCTTGTTATTACAGAAATACACCCCACCCCTCAAAATAACCAAAATACACCCCAACCCTACAATATTACCGACATACGCCCCAACTCCTCAACATAATCAAAGTACACCCCAACCCCTCAGTATTACCGACATATACCCCAACTCTACAATATTACCAAAATACACCTCAACCCCTCAATATTACCGAAATACACTCAAACCTCTCAATATAAACAACATACACCCCAACTCCTCAATATAACCGACATACACCCCAACTCCTCAATATTACCAACATACACCCCAACTCCTAAATATTACCAAAATACACCCCAACTCCTCAATATTACCAAAATACACTCTAACCTCTCAATATAACCGACATACACCACAACTCCTCAATATAACCGACATACACACCAACCCCTCAATATTACCAACATACACCCCAACTCCTCAATATTACCGACATACACCCCAACTCTTCAATATAAACCGACGTACACACCAACCCCTCAATATTACCAACATACTCAATATCACCAATATCACCAATATCAATATAACCAACAATACTCCTGCCTCACACCTAGCTCGGCTTCACGCTGTTGAAACCAAAGCTTTCAGAATCATTGGAATCTCCCGCGATGAAGCTGATTGTGAGGGCCTTTCACTCACTCACCGCAGGCAGGTTGGTGGTCTTTCTGTCTTCTACCGATTCCTCTCTGGCCTTGCTCCCCCAGCTCTCTCTGTGCTAGGTCCCCGAAATATTCCTACAGGTCGCACAAGATCTGCCTGCAACCCTCTTATGGTTAAATTGCCAAAATCAAGACTCTCTGCTCACCTTCACTCTTTCATTCCTCTTTTCTCCCGCCTCTGGAACAAACTCCTCCACTCTCTTCAATCCCACCCCTCCCTCCAGGTCTTTAAAACAGCTGTTCACCACCATCTCTTATCTTCCCCCATCCAAAACCTTGATCTTTTCTACCCCCGTTAATTCACCCCAGATACACTTTTTGAAATTCCAACTTCTTTCCTGGAATTCCTTGCAGTGTCCATGTGTTTTATAGCTTTCCCATCTCCCCCTCCCCGATGTCCCTGCTCTCAAATGTTGTGTTTGTGTCCTTCCCCCTCTCTCCCCATCTTGTCTACCGCTCCCCTTATTTTGTGTTTTATGTGTCGGTTTGACTTTTTGTGTGATTAATGTTAGCTCTTTCACGAGACTCGATCTTGCAAACAAAAAAAACAAAAAAATAAAATACACTCCAACTCCTCAATATTACCGAAATACACCCCAACCCCTCAGTATTACCGACATACACCCCAACTCCTTAATAATACCAAAAATACACCCCAACTCCTCAATATTACCAAAATACACACCAACCCCTTAATAATACCAAAATACACACCAACCCCTTAATAATACCAAAATACACCCCAACTCCTTAATAATACCAAAATACACACCAACCCCTTAATAATACCAAAATACACACCAACTCCTTAATAATACCGAAATACACACCAACCCCTTAATAATACCAAAATACACCCTCAACTCTTTAATAATACCAAAATATGCACCAACTCCTTAATAATACCAAAATACACACCAACTCCTTAAACATACCAAAATACGCACCAACTCCTTAATAATACCAAAATACACACCAACTCCTTAATGATAACCAAAATACACCCCAACTCCTTAATAATACCAAAATACACCCCCAACTCCTCAATATTACCAAAATACACCCCAACTCCTTAAATACCAAAATACACCCAAACTCAATATTACCAAAATACACCCAACTCCTCAATATTACCAAAATACACCCCAACTCCTTAATATTACCGAAATACACCCCAACTCCTCAATATTACCGAAATACACCCCAACTCCTAAATATTATCAAAATACACCCCAACCCTTTAATATTACCAAAATACACCCCAACGCCTCAATATTACCAAAATACACCCCAACGCCTCAATATTACCAAAATACACCCCAACGCCTCAATATTACCGTAATACACCCCAACTCCTAAATATTATCAAAATACACCCCAACCCTTTAATATTACCAAAATACACCCCAACGCCTCAATATTATCAAAATACACCCCAACCCTTTAATATTACCAAAATACACCCCAACCCTGTAATATTACCAAAATACACCCCAACTCCTCAATATTACCAAAATACACCCCATCCCTTTAATATTACCAAAATACACCCCAACTCCTCAATATTACCGAAATACACCCCAACTCCTAAATTATATTATCAAAATACACCCCAACTCCTCATTTGTATGAAAATACATCCCAACACCTCAATGCCTCCCAAACCCCTG
>NC_136263.1:4231731-4424231 GCF_964187855.1 Myxine glutinosa | reverse complement strand
ATATTGTTGTCGTTTAAGGGAAACAGAGATTACTATTTTCAAAAGGTAAAAAAGTTAATGTTTTTAAATGAAACCGGAACCGGACGACGACAAAGAGGAAGAGGAGGAAGAGAAGGCGGAGCGAGTGAGTCGGACAAGAAGCCGAGCTGCTTCAAGGTCCTGAGCGAACGTTGGCGGACGAGAGTCACAGGTGAACTTTGGGTTTCCTGGGAAAGGGATTCCTGTGACAGAGTGGTCATCGCTGTGACAAATAAACCTGCGTGACAGGTTTTGCGGTTGATTCCGAGGAGAATCGTCGGAGTGCCATTACGCCGCGAGAACGGGCCTTCGGCCATTTTTGCCTCGCTCAGGATTTGCGCTTCGCTCAAGGTTTTTCATCTCGCTTCAACCATTTTCACCGCATTCAGACGTTAATCTGGTGTGTGTGTGTGCAACTTGGCTTTTGAGTGGGAAATCTGCGGTTCGCCGAGTGGGAGCCGTGGAACGTCCACACCCGAGGGTGTGATTTCCCAGTCGCCTTGAGGGCACCTTTGCACAGCTTTGGGAGCGTGACTGTGACTGTCATCCGAACGGGATTCTGGTCTCGATTAGACATCGTTCTGACAATTACTGGAGCGGAACAACTTTGGCTTGATGCCGGAATAGAGACATTGGGAATGTTCTTCTTTTCGCTCGCTTGGACCACAGTGAGTTATATTGTACGAACCTGATGGTACCATCAGGGAAATATATATTTTGGTTGTACAATTGATTACTATTGTTGTTGTACTGTTATTCTTGTATGATCTTAATACAATACTTGTTTGTTGGTAACAATTGGTGTGGTTTCACCATTGATCTTTGACATGCAGAATAACACATCTTTCTGCCGTGACTCCTCTCGGGGCTCGGAGGTACACCGTGACCGGTGTTTGGGGAGGAGCACGTAACAGTATGTGTATGTGTGTGTGTGCGTGTGTGTGTGTGTGCATGTATATATATATTGTTATGAATTTGGGTAGTGATATGTAGAGCTGAATAGGTAACATGCTTCGAGATGTCGCGGTAAGGAACACTACCTGTAATAAGTTCTTCCTGTGTCGGCGTTTTGTCGGGTAAGATGTATAATTGTGAATCTACCAGGACATTCGTGTGTTAAGTAGTGCAGGGATTAATGAGTAGAGCCCTTGTATGTCTCACCTGGTTAGCCAAACCTCTGTCCATTTTGGCACTGCATACCATTTAAACACTTCGTTAGGATCCCTTAGTACAACACTAATAACGCCCTCCCCCCTGACATGACCTAGGAAGAAATCAGGCCAGGACACCGCCGATAATGGCCGCCACCATTTACACCTCTGAGAGGCCTATCCACCTCGCATAGCATGTGCTATGACCACGGAGTAGGGGACGGGAGTGAGAGTGACGCAGTGGGCGTGCACAGAGGCGAGTCGGTGGAGGCTCTGATTGGTTGGCAGCGCGCCGGGGCTGACGTCACCGGCCGGGGATATTAACGGGGGCCGAACGCCATTTTGAAGGAGTTCGTTTTGGGCAGTCGAGAAGAGAGGAGAGTTCAGAAGAGGCAGTGACAGTCCCGGTGCGATTTTGAGGCAGTCGAGAAGAGAGGAGAGTTGCACCGAGTTGAGTTGGGTTCAGATCGGAGATCCTGAGACGAGTTGCAATTGTCGAATGCCAGAGGTCAGGTCAGAGATCCCAAGCAGAGCCCCGAGTTGATACGCGCAGTTGACACCCAAGGAGTTGATCCAGAGCAGTTGCTGAACGCCATTGCAGTGCGCAGATCGCAGCTGGATTCCTGGCAGCGCAGTTCAGAGATCCCGACCTGAGTTGGGCTGAGGTGTAGCCCGAGTGGAGCTCGCTGTCCTGCTGTGGGACCTCGTGGTGCTTTGGAGCTTGGTGCACGGACCTCGTATGCAGCGGCGAGGGCATTGGCTCTGGCCGAGTGGGGCGTGCGAGGCGGACGGAGGATTCTTCCAGGCCGGGAATTGAAGACGACAGGGCAGCTAAGACCGAGCTCCGCGTACCCAATTGCATAACGGACGTTTTTCTTTTCGTATTCATCTCCCTCGTCTCGTGTTTGAAATCTGTTGTGTGTGGGATCCCAATTTAGCTACCTAATTTTATTATCGTCACATTTTCCTGTCCTGCCTTTTTCATTTGAATAAACCCTTGTATTATTTTCTTGTACAAATACCTGAACGCAGTTTCCTGGTTGCTTTTAATAGATAAGGCTGCGGGGGCTCTCGTCACTCCCCTCTATCCCGCGTGCCTGGGTGCTTTTGGTTTTGGAATCCGCCATTGAGTTTTCGCCTCGGAAGTTAAAGCCTTTGTGATCAGCATCCGCAACCGCCAAATATTAATTTCGGCGGTTGCACGACATTTGGTGTCAGGAGTTAGGGATTCGAACCTAGCGGACAATTTTTTTGTCTGGAGGTAGCGAGTCGGTGCTGGCTGGGTGAAAAACCCCGCCCAGCATTTGGAACCGAAATTTTGATAATCGAGGCGGAGAAATTTGAATAGTCGATTGGACATACGGAGCGCGATATCGCGTCTTTGACAAACTTAAATTTGTATTGGAAGTAAAATAATACGCGCGCGGGAAACGACCTTCCAAAAAGCGGATGTCGGAGGTCAACGAAATGGAGGTGCGTAGCGAGGCTTCTGTCAGTGTAGGGAGTGAGCCGGAAATAGGGGAATTAGAAGTGAGCCTTGGTACCTCCCCCGTCCCGAGTACCAACTTATCCCCCTCCCCTACCGGGTAGTCGGGAGCAGTAGGAGCGGCCCCGATAAACGACCAGATTTTGGGTCAATTGCTTAGGGAAATGCGGGAAATGAAGAATGGAATGAATAACAAAATGGAAGGAATGGAAAATAACATAAAAAAAGAAATGGGAGAAATGAAAAACAAAATGGAGTCCCAGGGGAATGAATGTAGGGAAGATATGAAGGAAATTGAGGAACGCCTGAGTGAACAAATTGATGAATGTTCGAGTAAATTGAAGGAGGGATGAACGAATGGTGCCGCCGGGGCACAGGAGAAGCCAAGGGTGGCAGAAAATGAATCTGAACGGGGGGAAGCTAAATTGGGAATGGGAGAGAGTACGGCCCATGCAGATGTGCATGGGGCTCAGGAGCCGGGAATGGCAAAATTGGGAATTGCACCGGGAATGGCAATTGGAATAAATGGGGAGACTGCAAATTCACAGGTGAATGGGGAAGTGGAGGGTAAAGATGGAACCTTCCCTGTCTCTGAGCGATCGAGCCAGAAGACATGTCCTATGTCTTTCCAGGCCATGTTGAAATTAATAAGGGGCATGAGTGAAATTATGAGGGGAATGAGTAAAGAAATCGATGAAATGAAAGAGGAAAGTGATGCTGGTAGTGAAAGATGGGATGCACGGATTAAAGAAACAAAAACCCTATGTGGAATGAACGAACGAATGAGTGAACAGGGGAATGAAATGAGGGAAGTGAATGGATAATTGGAGGTAAATGGGACATGTTTGATACCTGGTGGCCTGGAGGTTTATCGGGACCGGGTGGATGCCCCAACACCCCAACCGGGGGATGAATTTGAAATGGTGCAGCACCAGGGCGGTGGTGCGGAGCAAGAGGGGGTAGAGTTATTGGGGGTCCATGTAATGGAACTGGACCGGGTATTTTTTGGGGATATTGGGGAAGACCTGTCGGAGCCGGAATTGATGGGGGATGATGATGATGATGAGGATGATGTGATTCAGCGGCTGGGGACCTGGGACAGTCCCATGGAGGTAGAGGTTGACCGGGCCCAAAGGAGCCTGGGTAATGAGGTGAGTTGGTCCGAGGAGGTGGTTGGAATGACCAAGGGGACCCTCACCATGCACTACGATTTGGAAACAGAGGCTCCAATATTGGACAACCAGTTGGTTGTGTGTTGGCTCCGGGCTGGATTTGGATCTTGGAGGATCGGGAGATAGAGCCTCTGGAGATTTGGTCCCCGTAGGGAATTTGTACCACCTGCAGGGAGGGGCAGAACAACCGGTGATAGGAGTTGTTACCTGTAGCTGCGGTTTGGTGCAGGTGGGGAGAAATTTTAAAAGAAAAAAGAAAATTACATTTAAATGGGAGTTTGATTTGGAGCAGCCTTGGTTGGAGTTGGTCCCCGGGCTGCGGGATTTGGACCGGGCGAGGTCATGGAGGATGGCCTCGGGCAAAAGTTGCCCCTTTCAAAATTTGGTGATGCCAGCCAGCTGGGGGGCTGTGCTGGTGATATTTGGACGTGGGGTCCAGCCATGGGTGGCATGGTACGACATGGACCCCACGGGGGGTCTGGTGGAGTGTGGTGTCCCTTGTTCGTCGGGGGACAGGCCGGGCCGACAGGGTCACCGGACCCTGGTGGGGGTTAAGACCTCCAGGGGGTCCGAGGTGGTTTCTCAAGCCTGGGATGGCAGATATTGAGGACCACTAGGGGGAGGTGTTGTGGGTCGCGCTTTGGTGGTGGCAACGCGGACGGCCAGTTTGGGCCTGATGCAGTGACCACCCGGGCATGCGGCCTGACACCCTCTCCCTGAGACTTTGGGACAGCCAGCATGTGATGACCTGCCGTGCTGGCTAGGCTATGGACACGGGTCGAACCGAATGGACAGGAATGAGACAGCCTGCCGGACAACCATTGGGGCATCTGTGGAACGTGATGGTGTGAGAGTGACCTTCCACAGATGTTCCGTTATGATTTATGGACTCTCGGTTTGGGAAGAGAGCCATGGGGATGTCATCGGGAGATGTGTAATGAGCCGAGCATATGGGCCATGCTCGGCTGGCATGTGTATGGCAAAGCATCTTTCTTTGGTGAGGTTAGTGAAATGTGGAAAATGTTTGGCATGGGTAATCTGTGGGTTAGATGCAAATTTAAGGGTGAATTTTGTGAAGAGACATGGTGGACACTGTCTAGTGACGTCATTATTGATCCAGGTGTGTTAGACCAAAGTGTTGGAGGCTGTGATAAAATTAATAGGGTAGCAGGAGACAGCTTTAACTGGTTGCGGGGGCGACTGTGCTGATATTTGGGACGCGGGATCACGGGGATGTAGTTGTGTAGACTGAGGGTCAACGTGGTGCTATGGGTGTCCGAGGTGTGTGGACCATGTCTTCTGGGTGGGTCTCCTGGTTGAGCATGGCTGTTGACTGGACCTTGGTGTGGTCAAGTGTGGGTGAGCACAGGGGCTGCGGTTCTGTGGACTGGGGGACGAGAGGGCGGCGTAGGTGACGTGAGGGGAATGCCACGCACTGCGCCCGTCTTCCCCAGGGCCGAGGTTGTGCATGCGGTAGTGTGTGTTGTGGCAGCAGGTGCTCATCACATTGGCCAGCTGGGGCTGGTGCAGCTGTGTTCCTCGCAGGGGGGCCAAAGGATGGATGGTGGGTCGCACCCTTGTGGACACTCATGGGCCATGTTGGCGTTTTGACTGCTCACCTTGTCCTGATGACCCTTGCATGGTAGAGGTGCAGAGCTGTCGTGGCCACAGGTAGTTGTGTAGTGATGATCACCGTTGGATGCGGATCCACATACCTGCCAGTGTAGTGGGACAAAAGAGAAATTTGGTGAAATTTGATTGGTCCACTGATAAATTTTGGGATTTTGTGGGTGGATTGCAGTTTGGACTTGACCAACCGGAAGTTACCTGTCCATCAAGGTAGAGGTAAGGCCTTGATGGTTACTGTCCCAGGCTTCAGGACTTGCTTGTTAAATTGGGGACATGTAATTTGGAGTTGGGAGATGGGTGAGAGTGATGACATGGCCGGTGAGGGGGATGGAATGGGGGCCACACAGTGTCTTGTGGGTGGCGTGTGTTTATGTGTAGAGGTGATGTCTTCTACCGACTCCTCTCTGGCCTTGCCCCCCCAGCTCTCTCTGGGCTCTGTCCCGCAAATATTCCTACATGTCGCACAAGATCTGCCTGCAAACCTCTTATGGTCAAACTGCCAAAATCAAGACTCTCTGCTCACCTTCACTCCTTCATTCCTCTTTTCTCCCGCCTCTGGAACAAACTCCCTCACTCTCTTCAATCCCACTCCACCCTCCAGGTCTTTAAAACAGCTGTTCACCACCATCTCTTATCTTCCCCCATCCAAAACCTTGATCTTTTCTACCCCCGCTAATTTCACCCCAATACCACTTTTTTGAAATACCAACTTCTGTCCTGGAAGTCCTTGGTGTCCTTGTGTTTTATACTTCTCCCTCCCCCCCCCCCCCCCCTTCCCACGCCTCCTCCCCCCAAGCCCTCTCCCTTCCACACATCTCCCGGCTCTCAAATGTTGTGTTTGTGTGCTTCCCCTTCTCTCCCCATCTTGTTTTCCGCTCCCTCTTTTTATATATTTTGTTTGTCTGGTTGATTTGTTTGTGAAGTAAATGTTAGCTCTTTCACGAGCCTCGATTCAGTATACAAAAAAGAAAAAAGAAAAAAAAAGTGTTTTCATGTGGTCGTGAGGTTGGAGAAATATGAGCGAGTGATGATTATTGAGTTTTGAAATGTGGTTTTGGAATGTGTAATGGCAAATGTGAATTGGGGATTTCACATGTGGCAGGCCATGGCAAAACTTGTGAAACATCTTTTGTACCACCATCTTTGGAATTGTGCTGAGTTGTGTTGAGAATTGAATGGCAGCGCGGGAGGAAGTGTGTTTTGGGGTCTTGTGGGTGGGGAAGGTGTGTGTGTCTGCAGGTATGGATCAAGCTCTGAGGAGCGATGCCTGCGGCCCCCCTCTGCGGCAATTACCCCTGGCAGCCAGTGGTACCTGGAAATTGGAGCTCGTCGGTGGAGGGTCTGGTTGGACGCCGTGGGGTGAGGAAGTCCCCCGGTGACCCGTGTTGCTGCGCTGGAGCAGGAGGCCGCGGAGGAGCCTGGTGTGTGTGGAGACCCTCACCGGCGAGGGAACTGCGGAAAGGGGCTGTTGGGCTGTCACGGGGCCAAGAGGTAAAGGGGGGGGGGGGCAATGAACTTGTAAGTCGGTTGACTTGTTTTGGGACTGCGGGCACCACAGCCTGAAGCGTCCCCACCATCTTGTTTTGCGGTACCTCCCCGCTGATTAGTTGAGGAATGCACACACACGAATGACATCAATGCCATGGTCCTGCAGGGGGTTGTAGTGAAGTAAGTGCTTTGTTGATTTTTGAAATGCGGTAGTGTGGAGTTTTGGAATGAGAATGAGTGGTTAAGGGGTTTGTGTTGTATGAATGTGGGCGAAATCCACTGAGCCATGTCACTCACCTGTAACACCTGGACAGGGCCCGTGGAAATTTAGGGGTGCATTGGGATGGCCCCGCAGGTAAGGATGTGTCTTGTGGCATTCACCGGGGAACGCGGTCTGTAGACCGGGGTATGTAAAAATGTTTAGAGTTTTGGGATTCTGTAAGTTGATTAAGTTTTGTGGTTAAGGTAGGAGTTTTGTGTGTTGTTTGTTCCTCCCACCACAGGAGCGATGGAAGAAAGAAGAAAATGTATATACTTGCTTGCATGGCTGTTAAGGGGTTTAGAATGTTAAGGAAGTGTAGGTAAGTAGTCCGACTCACTTCCTACTGCCCTTCCTGATTTATTTCATAGGTTAATTAAGTGTGTGACAGTAAGTGTTAAGGCTGGAATGGTAGCACCTGCAGTGAACCTTGCAGGAGCTACGGTTCCAAGGAGGGGGCTGTGTTATGAATTTGGGTAGTGATATGTAGAGCTGAATAGGTAACATGCTTCGAGATGTCGCGGTAAGGAACACTACCTGTAATAAGTTCTTCCTGTGTAGGCGTTTTGTCGGGTAAGATGTATAATTGTGAATCTACCAGGAGATTCGTGTGTTAAGTAGTGCAGGGATTAATGAGTAGAGCCCTTGTATGTCTCACCTGGTTAGCCAAACCTCTGTCCATTTTGGCACTGCACACCATTTAGACACTTAGTTAGGATCCCTTAGTACAACACTAATAACGCCCTCCCACCTGATATGACCAAGGAAGAAATCAGGCCAGGACACCGCCGATAATGGCCGCCACCATTTACACCTCCGAGAGGCCTATCCACCTTGCATAGCACGTGCTATGACCACGGAGTAAGGGACGGGAGTGAGAGTGACGCAGTGGGCGTGCACAGAGGCGAGTCGGTTGAGGCCCTGATTGGTTGGCAGCGTGCCGGGGCTGACGTCACTGGCCGGGGATATTAACGGGGGCCGAACGCCATTTTTAAGGAGTTCGTTTTGGGCAGTCGAGAAGAGAGGAGAGTTCAGAAGAGGCAGTGACAGTCCCGGTGCGATTTTGAGGCAGTCAAGAAGAGAGGAGAGTTGCGCCGAGTTGAGTTGGGTTCAGATCGGAGATCCTGAAACGAGTTGCATTTGTCAAATGCCAGAGGTCAGATCAGAGATCCCAAGCAGAGCCCGAGTTGATACGCGCAGTTGACACCCAAGGAGTTGATCCAGAGCAGTTGCTGAACGCCATTGCAGTTCGCAGTGCGCAGATCGCAGTTGGATTCCTGGCAGCGCAGTTCAGAGATCCCGACCCGAGTTGGCCTGAGGTGTAGCCCGAGTGGAGCTCGCTGTCCTGCTGTGGGACCTCGTGGTGCTTTGGAGCTTGTTGCACGGACCTCGTGTGCAGCGGCGAGGGCGTTGGCTTGGGCCTAGCGAGGCGTGCGAGGCGGACGGAGGATTCTTCCAGGCCGGGAATTGAAGACGACAAGGCAGCTAAGACCGAGCTCCGCGTACCCAATTACATAACGGACGTTTTTATTTTCGTATTCATCTCCCTCGTCTCGTGTTTGAAATCTGTTGTGTGTGGGATCCCAATTTAGCTACCTAATTTTATTATCGTCACATTTCCCTGTCCTGCCTTTTTCATTTGAATAAACCCTTGTATTATTTTCTTGTACAAATACCTGAACGCAGTTTCCTGGTTGCTTTTAATAGATAAGGCTGCGGGGGCTCTCGTCGCTCCCCTCCATCCCGTGCGCCTGGGTGCTTTTGGTTTTGGAATCCGCCATTGAGTTTTCGCCTCAGATGTTAAAGCCTTTGTGATCGGCATCCGCAACCGCCAAATATTAATTTCGGTGGTTGCACGACAATATGTATATGTATATGTGTATGTTTATGTATATGTGTTGTGTGTGTGTGTGTGTGTGTGTGTGTGTGTGTGTGTGTGTGTGTGTGTGTGTGTGTGTGTGTGTGTGTGTGTGTGTGTGTGTGTGTGTGTGTGTGTGTGTGTGTGTACATGTATCGGGAAGAAGATAATTGGTTTCGGCTCGTGGTCACATGGGGGGTTGAAGGCATCAAATTGAGAGGATATTGACGCTTTAGGGTTAGTTGGGGAGGGTGAGGACTTGGGGGTGGGGAGGGTGAGGACTTGGGGGTGGGGAGGGTGAGGACTTGGGGGTGGGGAGGGTGAGGACTTGGGGGTGGGGAGGGTGAGGACTTTCTGCTGGGGGGAGTGTTGACCACTTGATCTCACATTTTACATTTCACAGATGTTCCACGGGTCCCTGCTGGTATATAAATATATCATCATGTGATCTGTTCGTGATATTCTTGTCTCGGATATAAAACATTTCCACATTTTACCATTTGTATATCATTTAATTTTTCTTTATTTGGTTGGAGAGGGGGGATGGGTCCACGAACCTCAGACTCCCTCGCTCGTGGACTTTCAGTCTACCTGTGTGCACCTCCCAGTCCCTCATGAAAGCAGAGACCCACATGCCACACCTGACTCCACACCTCATGGTGTTCACGACACACCATGTGACCCATGATGTAGGACCCTTTATCATTTCATAACTTCACCTCATTATTCATTTCACATTTTAATTCCATAACCCATTATTTATTTTATAAAGCTGCATTTGTCACAACTACAATTACAACTTTAACGACCCCAATTATTCCAACTTTTTGTGATGTGGGGTCAGCCCGGGGAACGTGTTTGGCCCAAGTCTTTCACAGACTGGGTGGCTCGGCCTGACGTTCGACTAGCGGTTACAGGAACGTGCCCAGAATGTCGGCGATAATTCGCCTACTCTTTGCGAAAGACACCGTGAGATCTCATTCCCCCAACGACCAGCGTGACGTCCATCAGAGGGATGAAACCTCACCGTGCAGGTGAAACATTAGGAAGACAGTTTATAGGTGCGTATAGGGATTTGACCCAAGGCCAACTGTGACGTAAGGTTGTAATAACTTGTTGAATCTTCACTGAACAACATTTGAACAGCCTTATGTTCACCACACAGCACACCTTTGTTTGAGCTCCAGGTGGCATGAGGACCATCTACTTATTCCATACTCGAGGAGAGCTTGTGCCAGTGCGAACGGGATTGTATGCGTACGGAAAAAATAAATAGTCTCTGAAGTTACATCCAAAAGTTTTTCCTTTCCTGATGAAAAACTCAAACCATCTTTGACGTAAACAATGGCTGCTCTCTGTTGATTGGTGGGAATGGTTTCAGATCGTGATGACGTCATCCATCAGTGTTTGTGGCGTAGTTAGAATTTTTTTCGTTCAAGTAGAACACCTTCCATTCACTTTGTGCGCTTACCTGGTTGTCATTCCCAGGCAGATGGCGCCCTCTCGTGGGCATTGTGGGCACTTCCCATACTCCAAGACTCTCCGACCATCCACAACAACATCCCAACCTATACGCCCCAATGTTTCACTGGTCTCATCATCTTGTCTTTTTGCGAAAACACACAAATAATATAAAATAATCGTTTTTCCTGCTCTTAGGTTCATGTTGCACATCGTTGATTACAAACCCAGCCAACATATCCAGCTGGGGCCCATGTGGGTCTTATGTGGGGCAACTTGTGGGTCCCAAGTGTGTCCCGCACGTTGGCCCAAAACCCACCATGAAAACACCAATAAATACACCAAGAAATACACCAAGAAATACACCAAGAAAAACCCAAAACCCACTCCATGAAGAGATGAACATGTAAAATGGGTCGTGATGTTCGGATGTCTGTCTGGTCGTCCGTTAACTTTTTGCTATTTTTGCTACTCCTCCCTTATCACCTGGATAATTGTTCTGAAACTTGACACATGGATACAAGACAGTATCCTGCACAATCGCTCAGGCTTCGATTATTCCATGTTGGATCATTGGGGCTCCCAGGAGGTGTTCGCCCTTGAAACTTCGGATCCCCACTCGTCCCTAATTTACCAACCGATTGCTCTGAATCCGATACAGCCCTTCGACATGATGGTCCGCAGGATCGCTTGATCT
Organism: Myxine glutinosa; assembly: GCF_964187855.1. Taxonomy (NCBI): domain Eukaryota; kingdom Metazoa; phylum Chordata; class Myxini; order Myxiniformes; family Myxinidae; genus Myxine; species Myxine glutinosa. The sequence continues at coordinate 4,413,012 of NC_136263.1, read as the reverse complement.
TAGATTCTTCGATTTCATATCAAGGGGGCTCCCAGGAGGGTCTACCAAAATCAGCAGAAGCCTGACCTACAATCTCAGGAGATGACCACACGAGGCTATTTATTATTAATAAAAAACATGTTTATGTAAAGTAGAAAACAACAAATTTCTTGGTGTTTTAATTGATGACAATTTGTTGTGGATATCAATCAATCAATATGTCCCCGTCACTGGTGACAAGTTGCTGCAGATATCAATCAATCAATATGTCCCCGTCACTGGTGACAAGTTGCTGCAGATATCAATCAATCAATATGTCCCATCACTGATGACAAGTTGTTGCGGATATCAACCAATCAATATATCCCATCACTGATGACAAGTTGCTGCGGATATCAATCAATCAATATGTCCCCGTCACTGATGACAAGTTGCTGCGGATATCAATCAACCAGTATGTCCCCGTCACTGATGACAAGTTGTTGCGGATATCAATCAATCAATATGTCCCCATCACTGATGACAAGTTGTTGCGGATATCACTCAATATGTCCCGTCACTGATGACAAGTTGTTGTGGATATCAATCAATCAATATGTCCCCAACACTGATGACAAGTTGCTGCCGATATCAATCAATCAATATGTCACTGTCACTGATGACAAGTTGTTGTGGATATCAATATGTCACCGTCAATGATGACAAGTTGTTGCGGATATCAATCAATCAATATGTCCCCGTCACTGATGACAAGTTGCTGTGGATATCAATCAATCAATATGTCCCCGTCAATGATGACAAGTTGTTGCGGTTATCAATCAATCAATATGTCCCATCACTGATGACAAGTTGCTGCGGATATCAATCAATCAATATGTCCCCATCATTGATGACAAGTTGCTGCGGATTTCAATCAATCAATATGTCCCCATCACTGATGACAAGTTGCTGCGGATATCAATCAATCAATATGTCCTATCACTGATGACAAGTTGTTGTGGATATCAATCAATCAATATGTCCCATCACTGATGAAACGTTGTTGCGGATATCAATCAATAAATATCTCCCCGTCACTGACGACAAGTTGTTGCGGATATCAATCAATCAATATGTCCTGTCACTGATGACAAGTTGTTGTGGATATCAATCAAACAATATGTCTCCGTCACTGATGACAAATTGCTGTGGATATCAATCAATAAATATGTCCTGTCACTGATGACAAGTTGCTGCGGATATCAATCAATCAATATGTCCCATCACTGATCACAAGATGTTGCGGATATCAAACAATCAATACGTCCCATCACTGATGACAAGTTGCTGCGGATATCAATCAATCAATATGTCCCCGGCACTGATGACACGTTGTTGCGGATATCAATCAATCAATCTGTCCCATCACTGATGTTAAATTGCTGTGGATATCAATCAATCAATATGTCCCCATCACTGATGACAAGTTGTTGCGGATATCAAACAATCAATATGTCCCACCACTGATGACAAGTTGTTGCGGATATCAATCAATCAATATGTCCCATCACTGATGACAAGTTGTTGTGGATACCAATCAAACAATACGTCCCCGTCACTGATGACAAGTTGTTGCGGATATCATTCAATCAATATGCCCCCATAACTGATGAAAGTTGTTGTGGATATCAATCAATCAAAATGTCCCATCACTGATGACAAGTTGCTGTGGATATCACTGAATCAATATGACCCATCACCGATGACAAGATGTTGTGGATATCAATCAATCAATATGTCCCATCACTGATGACAAGCTGTTGTGGATATCAATCAATATGTCCCGTCACTGATGACAGGTTGTTGTGGACATCAATCAATCAATATGTCCCCGTCACTGATGACAAGTTGTTGTGGATATCAATCAATCAATATGTCCCCGTCACTGATGACAAGTTGTTGCTGATATCAATCAATATGTCCCATCACTAATGACAAGTTGCTGCAGATATCAATCAATCAATATGTCCCATCACTGATAAGTTGTTGTGGATATCAATCAATCAATATGTCCGCAACACTGATGACAAGTTGGTGCCGATATCAATCAATCAATATGGCACCGTCACTGATGACAAGTTGTTGCAGATATCAATCAATCAATATGTCCTCGTCACTGATGACAAGTTGCTGTGGATATCAATCAATCAATATGTCCCCGTCAATGATGACAAGTTGTTGCGGTTATCAATCAATCAATATGTCCCATCACTGATGACAAGTTGCTGCGGATATAAATCAATCAATATGTCCCCATCACTGATGACAAGCTGTTGAGGATATCAATCAATCAATATGCCCCATCACTGATGACAAGTTGTTGCAGATATCAATCAATCAATATGTCCCATCACTGATGACAAGTTGCTGCGGATATCAATCAATCAATATGTCCTATCACTGATGACAAGTTGTTGCGGATATCAATCAATCAATATGTCCCATCACTGATTAAAAGTTGTTGCGGATATCAATCAATAAATATCTCCCCGTCACTGACGACAAGTTGTTGCGGATATCAATCAATCAATATGTCCCGTCAATGATGACAAGTTGTTGCGGATATCAATCAATCAATATGTCTCGTCACTGATGACAAATTGCTGCGGATATCAATCAATCAATATGTCCCCGTCAGTAATGACAAGTTGCTGCAGATATCAATCAATCAATATGTCCCATCACTGATGACAAGTTGTTGCGGATATCAACCAATCAATATATCCCATCACTGATGACAAGTTGCTGCGGATATCAATCAATCAATATGTCCCCGTCACTGATGACAAGTTGTTGCGGATATCAATCAATCAATATGTCCCATCACTGATGACAAGTTGTTGTATATATCAATCAATCAATCAATATGTCCCCATCACTGATGACAAGATTCTGTGGATATCAGTCAATCAATATGTCCCCGTCACTGATGACAAGTTGTTGCAGATATCAATCAAACAATATGTCTCTGTCACTGATGACAAATTGCTGTGGATATCAATCAATAAATATATCCTGTCACTGATGACAAGTTGCTGCCGATATCAATCAATCAATATGTCCCCGTCACTGATGACAAGTTGTTGCGGATATCAATCAATCAATCTGTCCCATCACTGATGTTAAATTGCTGTGCATATCAATCAATCAATATGTCCCCATCACTGATGACAAGTTGTTGTGGATATCAAACAATCAATATGTCCCACCACTGATGACAAGTTGTTGTGGATACCAATCAAACAATACGTCCCCGTCACTGATGACAAGTTGTTGCGGATATCATTCAATCAATATGCCCCCATAACTGATGAAAGTTGCTGTGGATATCACTCAATCAATATGACCCATCACCGATGACAAGATGTGGATATCAATCAATCAATATGTCCCATCACTGATGACAAGCTGATGTGGATATCAATCAATCAATATGTCCCGTCACTGATGACAAGTTGTTGTGGATATCAATCAATCAATATGTCCCCGTCACTGATGACAAGTTGTTGTGGACATCAATCAATCAATATGTCCCCGTCACTGATGACAAGTTGTTGTGGATATCAATCAATCAATATGTCCCCATCACTGACGACAAGTTGTTGTGGATATCAATCAATCAATATGTCCAGTCACTGATGACAAGTTGTTGCGGATATCAATCAATCAATACATCCCGTCACTGATGACAAGTTGTTGCGGATATCAATCAATCAATATGTCCCTGTCACTGGTGACAAGTTGTTGCGGATATCAATCAGTCAATATGTCCCCGTCACTGATGACAAGTTGTTGCGGATATCAATCAATCAATATGTCCCATCACTGATGACAAGCTGTTGTGGATATTAATCAATCAAAATGTCCCTGTCACTGACGACAAATTTTTGCGGAAATCAATCAATCGATATGTCCCATCACTTATGACAAGTTGTTGCGGATATCAATCAATCGATATGTCCCATCACTTATGACAAGTTGTTGCAGATATCAATCAATCAATATGTCCCGTCACTGATGACAAGTTGTTGCGGATATCAATCAATCGATATGTCCCATCACTTATGACAAGTTGTTGCGGATATCAATCAATAAATATGTCCCGTCACTGATGACAAGTTGTTGCGGATATCAATCAATCGATATGTCCCATCACTTATGACAAGTTGTTGCGGATATCAATCAATAAATATGTCCCGTCACTGATGACAAGTTGTTGTGGATATCAATCAATCAATATGTCCCCGTCACTGATGACAAGTTGTTGTGGATATCAATCAATCAATGTGTCCCCTTCACTGATGACAAGTTGTTGTGGATATCAATCAATCAATATGTCCCCGTCACAGATGACAAGTTGTTGTGGATATCAATCAATCAATCAATATGTCCAGTCACTGATGACAAGTTGTTGCGGATATCAATCAATCAATATGTCCCATCACTGATGACAAATTGCTGCGGATATCAATCAATCAATATGTCCCATCACTGATGACAAGTTGTTGTGGATATCAATCAATAAATATCTCCCCGTCACTGACGACAAGTTGTTGTGGATATAAATCAATCAATATGTCCCGTCACTGATGACAAGTTGTTGTGGATATCAATCAATCAATATGTCCCGTCACTGATGACAAGTTGTTGCGGATATCAATCAATCAATATGTCCCGTCACTGATGACAAGTTGTTGCGGATATCAATCAATCGATATCTCCCATCACTTATGACAAGTTGTTGCGGATATCAATCAATCGATATGTCCCATCACTTATGACAAGTTGTTGCGGATATCAATCAATCAATATGTCCCGTCACTGATGACAAATTGTTGCGGATATCAATCAATCGATATGTCCCATCACTTATGACAAGTTGTTGCGGATATCAATCAATAAATATGTCCCGTCACTGATGACAAGTTGTTGCGGATATCAATCAATCAATATGTCCCGTCACTGATGACAAGTTGCGGCGGATATCAATCAATCAATATGTCCCCTCACTTTTGACAATGTGTGACACTCGGTGTCTGTGCCATCTCTCTGCTCAGCCGCCTTCGCAACAACAGCAGCCTCTGCAATCAATGCACCCTTTCTATTAGCTGCTCTCCAGCTTTGCCTTATTTGTGTCAAATCATACCAGTTCCCCTCAATATTGAAGATCTTTCGGTCTTCCTTGATGACATCGTGCCAACGTTTGTAGGGCCTGCCACGTGAGGAAATTCCAGTGGTTAGTTCACAAAAAGTACTCTCTTTGGGAGACAATGGTCTGGCATACGGTACACATGACCCAGCCACCTCAGTCTTGATGTCCTCACCATTGTGCTTACAATTGTTATGTTGGCATGGAAAAGACTTCCATATTGGTGATATTTTGCCACCAGCGAATATGCATGGTTTGGCGTAAGCATCTCTGGTGGAACATCTCCAGCTGGTGTAGGTGTTTATTTTGGGTAGCCCAGGTCTCGCTACCATAGAGCACTAGAGCAGTATTGCCAAGGTGACATGGCGGTATACAACCAGCTTGGTGTTGAGGGATAGACCTGAACGACACCACACTCGACTTTGGAGTGAGTATAACGTGAATGATGCACAGGTTAATCTCCTGGATTTCGCCATCCAGGTTTCCATCACTGGTGATCATGCTTCCCAAGTGCACAAGGAAGAGAAGTACACAAGCTTCCCATATTGTTACCCTGCGCTCGCAAAGCGAAAATCACGTTTAGGCATTCGGTTGCGTACGTGTCTGCATTTTAAAAACTTTTTTTCTCGGCAACCGTTGGTCTGATTGACAGCAAATTTTACCATAGGAGCACCTCCACCTGCAGAATATTTTCATTCATAATCATGTCACAGGTCACGTGGTACGGACGCCATCTTGGAAAAACGTTAAACCTCGAAATTTCCCAAACCGCTCCATGGATAAAAATAGAAACACGCCTCATTGTCAAGTACTCCCCATGGGGAATAAGATGTGTTAATGATGATGTCATCAGTACCTTAATTATGACGTCATAATCCGAAAAGTATAACGCTTCATCCGATCAGAATGAATTTTCTTGTCTGCAATTGTTGGTGGCACGAAATATTGACCATAGGAGCGCCTCCTCCTGTAGAATATTTTAATGACGATGATGACGGCATAGGTCACATGGTACAGGGGCCATCTTGGAAAAACTTTGCACCACTATATCTCTGAAACCACTCCATGGAAGAAATAGAAACTTGGCTTATTGTCAAGTACTCCCCATGGGGAATAACATATGATAATGATGATGCAATCAACACTGCCCAGAACACTGCCATTGTGCATCGATATACTGGCTGATACTGAAGCCCAAAAGCGGTGCCTTCGTTATGACGTCATAATTCGACAAGTATAACGCTTTTTTTTTTTTGGTATATATCAGATCGAGGCTCGTGTAAAATCTAGTACATTAAACACACAGCACATAAAACACAAAAAACATAAATGGACACATAAAACAATAAAAGGAGGGGAGACAAGACGGGGAGAGAGAGGGAAGCACAACAGTAGAGAACAGGGGACGTCGGTAGATCTGTGGAAGGGAGAGGGCTGGGGGGGGGGCGGGAGAGGGCTGGGGGGGGGGGGGTTGGTGAGGGAGGGAAGGGGTGCACGGTATAAAACAAATTGACACTACTAAGAATTTCAGGAATGAAGTCGGACATTGAAAGAGGTGGATTTGGGGTGTATTAACGGGGGTAGAAAAGATCATGGTTTTCGATGTGGGAAGATAAGAGATGGTGGTGAAAAGCTGTTTTGAAGACCTGGAGGGTGGAGTGGGATTGAAGAGAGTGAGGGAGTTTGTTCTTGAGGTGGGAGAAAAGAGGAATGAAGGAGTGAAGGTGAGTGGAGAGTCTTGATTTTGGCAGTTTAACCATAAGAGTGTTGCAGGCAGATCTTGTGCGACATGTAGGAATATTTGCGGGACAGAGCACAGACAGAGCTGGGGAGCTAGGCCGGAGAGGAGTCGGTAGAAGACAGAAACACCACCAACCTGCCTGTGGCGAGTGAGTGAAAGGCCCTCGGAGATAGCTTCATCGCGGGAGATTCTAATGATCCTGAAATCTTTGGTTTCAACAGCGTGAAGCCGACCTAGGTGTGAAGCAGGAGCACCAGCCCAGAGGGGAGAGCAGTATTCCATTGAGCTGCAGATGAAAGCTTTGTATGTGGTGAGTAGCTCAGAGGTGCCAAGGAAGGACTTCGCATGACGGAGGCTGCCCAGTCGGCATCCTCCATAGCTTTGGAGGCCAGATTTGAAATGTTGTTTTCCCAGGAAAGTTAATGGCTGATACTGAAGCCCAAAAGCTTGACTGACAGAACTTCTTCAAGAGGATTGTTGAGAAAGTAGATGGGAGGGTTTTCCAGACGGTATTTTCGGAGAGACATAGTAAGAGTGTGATATTTGTCGGAATTGAAAGTCATGTTACACTTGTTTGACCAGTCTGTGATTTTGTCCAGGTCTGCAGAGAGTGAAGAGGCTACTGCCTGCCAAACTGAGGTTTGAGATATGGAGCGGCAGGGAGTGGAGTCATCAGCAAAGAGAGATATGATTTTACAGAGAGTCAGAGAGATCATTGATGAAGACCAGAAAAAGCACAGGGCCCAGAACACGACGTTGGAGAACTCCAACCTGAACAGGAAGGAAGGATGAGAGAATTCCATTCAGGGCCACATGTTGACTGTGACCAGAGAGGAAGTCCGCAAGCCATGCATGGAGGTTTCCATGGATACCATTGGAGGAGAGTTTGGTGAGCAGACCTGGGTGCCATACCGTATCGAAGGCATGAGATATGTCAAGGGTGACGGCTCTCATTTCCTGTTTGGCATTGAGGGCCTCCATCCATTGTTGAGACAGCAGAAGCAGCATATCCAGAGTAGCGTGACCTGGTCTGAATCCAAATTGATGATCAGAGATCAAGCCATTGGATAAGAGGATGGATTTGATGTCAGAAGCGATGATGGATTCCATGACTTTGCTGATAATTGGGAGCAGGCTGGTTGGTTTGTAGTTTTTAGGATCTGTTTTTGCACCTTTTTTGTGCAAAGCGGTGATGTTGGCTGATTTCCAAGCATATGGCAGTTGACCTTGAGCAAAAGAGAGGGTGAAGAGAACAGAGAGAGTGTGTGATAGAGCGGAAGAGCAGGATTTTAGGACCCGTGGGCTGATGCCATCTGGTCCAGTTGCAGAATCAGAGTCGAGGTTTAACAGAAACCTCTCCACCTTGTCATGAGAGAAGGACACAGAGTCCAGGAGCAGCTGGGTACGACTGGGTACGGTGGGTACAGAGAGAGACGGGTTTGGAACACAAGATTTAGAGGCAAACACAGAGTTGAGGCATTCAGCTTTGTCACGTGCGGTGTCAACTGTGTAGCCATTTGAGGTCAGGGAGGGGATGGAGGGGGAACAAACACGAAAAATAGATTTGACCAGACACCACCAGGATTTGGAGGAGGGAGACAGGTTTGAGAATTCAGTCCAGAGTGGAGAGATATTGTTTCCTGGGTCTCTTAAGGGTAGACACACACTTGTTCCGGGCTTTGTGAAAGGAAATTAGATTTTTGTCAGTTGGATTTGCCTTCCATGAGGCGAAGGAAGTTGTTTCAGTGCAACTGCCTCACCACAAGATTCCGTGAACCATGGACGTGAGGAATGGTATGACTACTGAAGACGAGATGGGATAAATCTGTGCATGAGAGAGAGCAGTTTACTTTGGAAGAATTCCCAGGATGAGTTGATGTCGGAGGCGGTAGAGATGGGAGACCAGTCCAGATGATTGATGGCTGCTTGAAGACCGTGCCAGTTGGCCTGAGTGAAATGCCAGACTCGTCGACGCTGAGGAGGCTCTCTGAGAATGGCCAGAGAGATGTCCAAAAATTTCTACATGTGCAGGCATTAATAATAAACTAAATATCCCACCCCTCTCCCCACCCTCCCTCCACCCCCACCCCCAAAATAATACTTCTTGCATTATAATCTTCTCTGATATTGTCTTGGGTGAATTATTGTTTCCTTGCGTGGGGCAGATATATCCTTAAAGATGCAAATATGATGTTAATGGTTCAAAAAAGAGTTATGAGCTTTATTTGTAATGGAGGTTATCGATCAGTTATCAGTTATCAGTTATCGATGTCATAGAGATCGATATACTCTTTCTCTATTGAAAATGTAATTTGCAAGATAAATGAATTGTACTTATTTCATTTGGGAACCGTTATATGTTTCAGCGAGATATAAAATAATTACCAAGTTTGTGCAATTATTTACCAATAATGATTAAGTCCATGGTTATTTCTACAACACAAACGAGTATGTTTCACCTTCCATGACAAAGAACAAATTCTTGAAAAAAGATATTGTGGGAGCTATGCTCGCACGATAAAACCGGACAAAATGAACGACGCCAGGAATGAAGTTTCACTGAGCTATTTATTTTCAGCTCACTCGAAAGAACTCAAAAGCACTGAATCAGCCCATCGAACGGGCGGCAATTTATAAGTAAAGCTCAACACACAAAAGCCACGCCTCTCAGGCGGGGCGTGGTATGCAAATAGGTAAGCCAAGTGTTCGCCCGGGAAAGGCAAGTCTGGACACGACCGGGCGAGTCCGGACAAGTGACCGCTCGCCGGTTGCGTCATCGGCCGGTGCAAGGTAGTTGTGTCATGCTTCCGGTACCCGCTACATGCGCCCCCCCAGAATAAACATGCACCGGGAGAGTCAGTTTGAGGGGGGTCTTGATGACCCGGCCGAACCGACCCCTGGCGATTCGTGTGGGGGTGGTAGGTGTCGTGGCGGTGGATGGTCGGGCGGGGGGCTCGGTTGACGGGGGACGGCCCCGTCGTGGAGGAAGGGCCAACTGTGGAGGTTGGTCGAGGTCCAAATGGGCCGGCATGAGGCGGTCCACGGAGATGCGGTCCGGCTTGCCGCCGATGTCGATGATGAACGACTTGTCGTCCCTCTTCAGGACCCAGAAAGGTCCATCGTACGGCGGCCGGAGCGGTCCCGGTGTGCGTTGTGCCGGATAAAAACGTAGTCCGCAGTGCGAAGTGCTGGGGGGGACGTGGGGTTGGGGGCAGCCGTGGTGGGACGTGGGCATGGGGGCAAATCTCATGGCGGCATCCTGGAGGACCGAGCGTTGGCGAGCCGCGGACCAGTGGCCGGTGGCGTCAGGGATGAATTCGCCCGGCACGCGCAGTGGCTGGCCATAGACCAGCTTGGCGGTGGAAGCCTGGAGGTCCTCTTTAGGGGCCGTTCGGAGGCCCAATAGGACCCACGGGAGCCTGTCGGCCCAACCGTCATCCTGGAGGCTGGCCCTGAGAGCGGCCTTCATCGAGCGGTGGAACCGCTCGCACAAGCCGTTGGCTTGGGGGTGGTAGGCCGTGGTGCGGTGTAGCTTGACCCCCAAGGCCTAGGCGACCGCGCCCCAAAGCTCGGAGGCGAATTACGGGTCTCTGTCGGAGGAGATGTCCGAGGGCACACCGAAACGGGCAATCCAGGTGCCAATGAAGGCCTGCGCCACGTCGGCGGATGTTGTTGATGCCAGCGGGACGGCCTCCGGCCACCTGGTGGTCCTGTCCACCATCGTGAGGAGGTGAGTGAAGCCCCGCGAGGAGGGCAAGGGACCCACCAGGTCCACATTGACGTGGTCGAAGCGCCGCACGGGCACGTCGAATGGTGCCAAAATGGCCTGGGTGTGCCGGTGGACCTTCGCGCGTTGGCAGGCGACACAGGCGTTGGCCCAGTCGCGGACGTCCTTACGGAGCCCGTGCCAGACGAACTTTGCTGCCACGAGCTTCTGTGATGCTTTCCGGCCCGGGTGGGAAAGGCCGTGGAGGGCGTCAAAAATGTGCCGCTGCCATCCGGTGGGCACGATGGGGCGAGGTTGGCCCAGGGAAACGTCGCACAGGAGAACCGTGCCTGTGTCCTCGAAGGGGATGTCGGCCAACCGCAAGCTTGTGTCCGCTGTCCGGAGGGCTTGCACCGTGGGGTCGGCGGTCTGGTGGGCGCCATGCGGGCGAAGTCCACACCCAGGTGGACGGCGTTCGCGCTGGACCGGGAGAGGCAATCGGCCACAGCGTTGTCCTTGTCCGCGACGTGCCGGATGTCCGTCGTAAATTCGGACACGGCGGAGAGGTGGCGCTGCTGGCGGGCCGACCATGGCTCCGTAACCTTGGCCATGGCGAAGACCAGGGGTTTGTGCTCCACAAACGCCGTGAACGGGCGGCCCTCCAAAAGATGGCGGAAGTGGCGAACAGCCAGGTAAAGGCCGAGGAGCTCGCGGTCGAAAGCGCTATACTTGCGCTCGTTAGGGCGAAGCTGCCGGCTGAAGAAGGCCAGCGGTTGCCAAGCCCCGTTCACCCACTGTTCATGCATGGCGCCCACCGCGTAGTCGGAAGCGTCCGTGGTGAGGGCGATGGGTGCGTCGAGCGCCGGGTGCGCCAGCATGGTCGCATTGGCGAGGGCCAGCTTAGCGCCCGTGAATGCCGCGTCCATCTCTGTGGTCCAGGCGACGTTGTGCTTGGCCGGCCTGCCCCGGAGGGCTTCGTACAGGGGGCGCATGAGTTGGGCGGTGCGAGGCACGAACCGGAGGTCGAAATTTACCATCCCCAAAAATTCCTGTAGGGCCTTGATGGAGCGGGGGCGCGGGAAACTTGTGACTGCCTCCACCTTGGTAGGCAGCGGGACGGCCCCACGCTTTGTGATGCGGTGCCCCAGGAAGTCGACGGCGTTACGCCAAAACTGGCATTTCGCCGGGTTGATGATGAGGCCGTGCTGCTCGAGGCCCTAAAAAAGCGTGCGCAGGTGGATGCGGTGCTCCGCCCGGGAAGTGCTGGCGACGAGAATGTCGTCCAGGTAAACGAAAAGGAAGGTGAGGTCGCGCAGCACGCTGTACATCAGCCGCTGGAAGGCCTAGGCCGCGTTCTTAAGGCCGAACGGCATGCGAAGGAACTCGAAGAGGCCAAAAGGTGTAATTACCGCCGTCTTCGGCACGCCGGCCGGACGGGTACCTGGTGGTAGCCCCGAATGAGGTCGACCTTGGAAAAGATCACGCGCCCCGCCAAACTGGCAGAAAGGTCCTGTATGTGTGGTATCGGGTACCGGTCGGGGGTGTTGGAGTCGTTGAGGCGGCGGTAATCACTGCATGGTCGCCATCCGCCACCCGGTTTGGGCACGATGTGCAGGGGCGAGGCCCACGCGCTATTCGAGCGCAGCACAATTCCCAATCGCTCCAGCGCATCGAATTCCGTCTTCGCCACGGCGAGTTTGGCCGGGTCGAGGCGGCGAGTCCTGGCGTAGACCGGTGGACCTGTGGTCGGGATGTGGTGTTCGACGCCGTGCTTGACGGCGACGGCCGAAAACGTCAGCTGCGTGAGGGTGGGAAACTCAGCGAGTAGGCGGGTGAAATCATACACGGCCGGGAGTGCGCAGGCTAGCTTGGTTGGTGCGGAGCCACTCAATGAGCAAGCGAGCGAGCTGAAGGTCTCCGCGTTGATGAGCCGACGCCGTTTGACGTCGACCAAAAGCCCATGCGCGCAAAGAAAATCTGCACCCAGCAAGGCCATGGGCACGTTCGCCGTGATGAAGTCCCACCTGAAGCGCTGGCCCCCGAAGCAGAATACGACGCTGCGCGAACCGAAGGTGCGGATGGAGGAGCCGTTTGCGGCGACCAAGGTGAGGCTGCACAGCGCAGCCTGTTTGTCCTGCACCGAGGTGGGTATCACGTTCAGCTGAGCGCTGGTGTCGCACAAAAAACGCCGCCCGGACGCTGTGTCCGTGATAAACAGAAGGCTGCCTGAATGGCCGACGCTCATGGCAGGCAGCAAGTGCCGGCCTGGTCGTTTCCCGACCTGCCAAAAGTGCACGGTGGGCGGCACGTTCTGGCCTTCTGCCCGAACCTGGCGTGGTAATAGCATATGGTCCGCTCTGGTGGAGGCTCCGGCGGTCGCGTCGGGTTCGGTCAACGGGGCGTCGCGGCGGCTGCTGCCGCCAGTGGCGCTGACTCGGCCGGTGGTGGCGCCGGTCGTGGCGCGGGCATTGCCTCGGTCGGCCCAAGGTTCAAGGCGGCCGCTCCGTCGTGTCACCTGGCCGAGAAAAATTTATCGGCCTCCTTGGCGCGAGGGTCCGTGATGGGCGAGTTAGCCAAAGCTAACCGTACCTGCCTGGGTAGCTGCCGGAGGAACAGCTCGCGGAAGAGGAAATCCGGGCTGTGGTCACCTAGTAGAGCCAGCATGTGGTCCATGCGCTCGGATGGACGGGCCTCACCCAGCTCCGGGAGGTCGAGTAGTTGTCGCGCGCGTTCGGTCTCCGTCAGTCCAAACGCACCGAGGAGTAGGCCTTTGAGCGCGCCGTATTTGTCGGCGTTCGGCGGGTTCTGTAGGAAGCTCAGGACCCGGGCCGCGGTGGAGGCGTTGAGCACGGAGACCACATGGTGGTAGTCGTGTCGGACGTCGTGTCCACGTCAAGGCACGTCGTGTCCTCCGTGATGTTCCGCAGGGCGAAGAGAGAAGCCGCTTGGGCGAACCAGACGGCCGCGTGCGATTCCCAAAAGCCCGGGAGCTTCAAAGCTACAGATGACTCCATCGCCATGTTCTTGAAAAGGGGTCACCAATTGTGGGAGCTATGCTTGCACGATAAAACCGGACAAAATGAACGATGCCAGGAATGAAGTTTCACTGAGCTATTTATTTTCAGCTCACTCGAAAGAACTCAAAAGCACTGAATCAGCCCATCGAACGGGCGGCAATTTATAAGTAAAGCTCAACACACAAAGCCACGCCTCTCAGGCGGGGCGTGGTATGCAAATAGGTAAGCCAAGTGTTCGCCCGGGAAAGGCAAGTCTGGACACGCCCGGGCGAGTCCGGACCACGGAGGTATATAATAAACTGGAGAGCCAATGACGGCTGTCGGCTGAAGCTAGCGGAAGTTGCTTGGCGGCCATATTGGGAAGCCGATTGTGACATTCGTCCACATCCATCAGGGCAAGTAATACAATACACCGGACTCGAACATGCAACTAAATTGGAAGTTTATTGTTCAATAGTTGTTATTTTTCCTTAGCTATCTGATGCCAATAACTGCAAATGAGGGTTGTATAAATTACAGCACTAGGTGGTTTGCCATTGCCTTCCCACTTCGCAGTAGCAGTAGGTAGGGCAGGAAGTTGTTCAGGGTCCTGGTACGAATCCCGATCCTGGTATTTCACGGGCAGGGCGACTGATCATCCTGGCGAACGTTAAGCCGGCTGTCTTGTCTGCTAGTGAAGGAGCTGGGGCTCCCACGTCGATCGGGGAATCGGAATCCGGGAATGGAAGCTGAATGACAGTTGGAAAGTGCCTGTAGCATACTTTATGATAAATGGATTGTCGGGGAAGGAACAGGCGAATTTGGTGACACAATGTCTACTAAAATTGCATGATATCGGTGCAGAGGTGGTTTCCTTAACTTGCGATGGACCGTCCGCTCATTTGACAATGTTACGTGAGCTAGGTGCCGACATCACGCCGCAGAATGTGAAACCAACATTTCCCCACCCAGCAAATCCCGAAAAGAAAATTTGTGTTGTACTCGATGCATGTCACATGCTTAAACTTGCAAGAAACTGTCTTGGATCCATGAAAATGATGGAGGATGGCAACAAAAAAGTCATCGCGTGGAAATACATCCAGGCACTCTTTGATCTGCAGAAGAGGGAAGGCTTGCGTCTGGGAAATAAGCTCTCCCGGAAACACATCGAGTGGAAGAGCAATGTCATGAAGGTGGACACAGCCGCTCAGACATTGAGCACTAGTGTGGCAGATGCAATTCGGTTTTGCAGGGACACTTTGCAACTATCAGAATTTCAGGGCAGTGAGGCTACCTGCCAATACATTGAAACATTGGACAAACTGTTTGACATTCTAAGTTCTCGCAATCCATTGGCACGAAACTACAAGGCACCACTCATGACATCACGAGAAGGACTTTTCCTGCCATTCCTGGATACTGCCTACAGTTACTTGTCCAACATCAAAAACATGAATGGTCAAGTTATGACCAATACGCGTTTGAAAACCCCCTTCATTGGTTTCATGATCTGCATAGAGAGTGTCAAAATTTTGTATTTCACATATGTCAAACCTGCCTCATCTCCCCTGCGATACCTGCTCACGTACAAAATGAGCCAAGACCACATTGAACTTTTCTTTGGAGCGGTCCGCATTGCATGTGGAAGTGGGAATAACCCAACGGCCCGGCAGTTTGTTGCCGCATATAAGCGCCTTTTGATGCGACATGACATCAAGTCTGCAAGTGGGAACTGTTCTGCACAGGACTCAACCAGAATCCTGAATGCGGCTTCCTTCAAGTGCGTTGCAAAGCAGGCTGTGCCTGACGAGAGTCACGACATGTTGGTGGCCAGACGATACGACCTGGAGTTGAGATCGCCGGCAAAAGAGGACCACGACTATGCGGATATTCCAAATTTTGAGCAACTTTCCATCTTTACAGAGTCATGTGTTGGCTATATTGCCGGCTATGTGGTGAGGATGGTGAGGAAGACTCTGAAGTGTAGCCAATGTCTTTCTGCATTGACTAGTAACAACGAAGAATGGCAAACCACACCAATGTACAGCCTGATTGTTACCAAGAACAGGGGTGGCCTCATAGTTCCCTCGCACAGTGTTGTTCGTGTCTGTGAGGCGACTGAACGCTGTGTCAAGAGGCTCCTGGCTGTAAGCAATGGCAAAATGCCTCGTGAAAGTGGGATAAGAGTGGCAATTTCCACTTCTGTCCTTTCTGAGGTCGGTCGGTCTACATTTGCTTCCTTGGATCGGCACATGTTTGACTGTGAGGCAGACAGCAACCATGTGTTTGCTTTAATACATTCTGTATCACAATCATACAGCAAGATACGTTTCCATCATGTTGTGAGAACACTCGATGATGACATGAAGGAAGAGCGCATCAGGAAAAAATATTGCAAACTGGTCCTGTTTGCTCACCAGTGAGGCAACACCAGAGCAAGCTGAAATATAAGAGCGACCTCATCTCTACATGGTGTGGGTGTGTTTTGTGGGTTAACTGTGAATTGTGTGGGTTAACTACATGACAGCGTTTCATGTCATTTATGTGACTGACTCACTGTTGATGTGTTGCTGACCCATGTCAGTGTAGAATAAACTCTGGTTATCATTATATCTGCGTGGTTTCTAACATCTCGGTAATAGAAACATACACATCTTAGTTACAATATAATGACTGAATTAAGTAACATCATATAACATGACAACAAATCAGATCTTTATATTGAGGAATATTATAGAACAAGCCAAAGAATGGCAAACGACGATGTACCTCAATTTTATAGATTTCTAGAAAGCTTTCGACTCCTTGCCCAGAGAAAGTCTGGGTCATAATGAAGAAATACAGCATACCTGGAAAATTAGTGAACCTTGTAAAAGCCCTTTACCAAGACTTTCAATGTGCGGTCGTCGACCAAGGTGAAACAACAGAATGGTTCAAGGTGAAGACGGGAGTTAAACAGGGGTGTAACATGTCAGGATTCTTATTCCTACTAGTGGGTGATTGGGTCATGAGAAGAACGATAAAGAACACCGAGCGGTAATTTTGGGCACTTTTTTTTCAAACAAGCTCTAAACCATTGGATTCCCCAGGAAAAATGCGTCTAGAATCAACTTCAAACTTAATGAACACCATTTCCTTAAAGAACGGGATTCTGAGCCCGAATATCAGTTCAAATATTAGTATTCTATATTAATTAAATAGTCGGCGGTCCTAAAATTCGCTCCAGCTGCATCATCAGTGCGCCACGCCTTTGCTTTGACAGGCTTACGATCGGCTTCCCAATATGGCCGCCAGACTATTTCCGGTGGCTTCACGGCGGCTAATGCTGCGAGGTGGCCAATTGGCTCTCCATATTATATACCTCCGTGGTCCGGACAAGTGACCGCTCGCCGGTTGCGTCATCGGCCGGTGCAAGGTAATTGACTAATTGTGTCATGCTTCCGGTAACCGCTACAATATAATTTTTACTGAACCCCAATTTTGGAAATCATTGGATTCAAATGTCCAGTCAACTTCCGTCTTGCATACATTTAAACGTAAGTCGAAGTTATTGTTGAATACCTATAGAGTGAGCTCGTAAATACTTTATCCTGTTTTTGAGTGTTTGAAGTTTGTTTAAATTCAAGATTTTATCCTGTTGTGTAATTTCTGTTGTTATTTGATTGACCATTTAACCCCCTCTTCTTCTCCTTCCTATATTTTTCCCTTTCTCCTCCATTCTAATTCTATATTTACAATTAAGTATAGGTAACCAATCGGGGTCTATATACTCCAACCCGAGCTTTTTACCTATTCTCCTCCACGCTTATTAATTTATTAATATATACGGATTTGTCATTCTGCAAATAATTTTAATTTGTGGGTTTTTTTCGTCCTCTGTTTTGTTTGTTCTTCTTGAAAATAGTTCTGTTATCATTATTTTTTAATGTAAAAAAAATGATTTTGAAACGATCACAAGCAACCCGTTAAAGGCATTGACTTCCGTTTGCCGACGTAGTTCCGTCTCGTATCCTAGCAACGTCTGGGGCGTCTCTCGTCTTGGCTCCTCCTCCACCGGACAGTTACCGTTGTGTATTCATTGCGCCGTCGTTAAGTGTTTCGAGCGGTGTATATTTTGTTGTCGTGCGACGCTGCATGAATCGGTATGACGTACCCAAAGCTTTTCGTGTGATGCCCTTGATTTGATGATTTTCAGTTCCGTTTGAACCTTCAATAACCGGGTAACCGTAATGCATGATTATCCGCCGCCTTTGTTTCTCGGAGGCCCTATGATCGTGTTTTATTTAATTCTGTAATTATCTATATATCTGTCGCCATCAAAACATAATAATAATAATAATAATACATTTATTTTATATAGCGCTTTTCAAGAAGCCCAATCTTCCTTTTCAACTTACATCCTTTTACGCTTGTGTTGATTTCCATTCAAAGTATTCATTCATTAGACTTGGTGGTGTAATGAGCGGCGGTCTGTGGTTTGAACCCCGGACGAGTTTTACCACAGACTTTAAAAACAAGGTACGTGCTGCTTCGTTGCTTGACGTTCAGCATTTCAAAAGGGTAGAGCATGGATAAGCAGCCATAGGTTGGCAGCCATTGTGCAACCTTGATGTCAAAAGGGGGAGAGCATGGATAAGCAACCATAGGCTGGCAGCCATTGTGCAACTATGATGTCAAAAGGGGTAGAGCATGGATAAGCAACCATAGGTTGGCAGCCATTGTGCAGCCTTGATGTCAAAAGGGGTAGAGCATGGATAAGCAACCATAGGTTGGCAGCCATTGTGCAGCCTTGATGTCAAAAGGGGTAGAGCATGGATAAGCAACCCTAGGTTGGCATCCATTGTGCAACTACGATGTCAAAAGGGTAGAGCATGGATAAGCAACCATAGGTTGGCAGCCATTGTGCAGCCTTGATGTCAAAAGGGGTAGACCATGGATAAGCAACCATAGGTTGGCAGCCATTGTGCAGCCTTGACGTCAAAAGGGTAGAGCATGGATAAGCAACCATAGGTTGGCAGCCATTGTGCAGCCTTGATGTCAAAAGGGTAGGGCATGGATAAGCAACCATAGGTTGGCAGCCATTGTGCAGCCTTGATGTCAAAAGGGGTAGAGCATGGATAAGCAACCATAGGTTGGCAGCCATTGTGCAGCCTTGATGTCAAAAGGGTAGAGCATGGATAAGCAACCATAGGTTGGCAGCCATTGTGCAGCCTTGATGTCAAAAGGGGTAGAGCATGGATAAGCAACCATAGGTTGGCAGGCATTGTGCAACTATGATGTCAAAAGGGGTAGAGCATGGATAAGCAACCATAGGTTGGCAGCCATTGTGCAACTATGATGTCAAAAGGGGTAGAGCATGGATAAGCAACCCTAGGTTGGCAGACATTGTGCAGCCTTGATGTCAAAAGGGGTAGACCATGGATAAGCAACCATAGGTTGGCAGCCATTGTGCAGCCTTGATGTCAAAAGGGGTAGAGCATGGATAAGCAACCATAGGTTGGCAGCCATTGTGCAACTATGATGTCAAAAGGGGTAGAGCATGGATAAGCAACCATAGGTTGGCAGCCATTGTGCAACTATGATGTCAAAAGGGGTAGAGCATGGATAAGCAACCATAGGTTGGCAGCCATTGTGCAGCCTTGATGTCAAAAGGGGTAGACCATGGATAAGCAACCATAGGTTGGCAGACATTGTGCAGCCTTGATGTCAAAAGGGGTAGACCATGGATAAGCAACCATAGGTTGGCAGCCATTGTGCAACTATGATGTCAAAATGGGGTAGAGCATGGATAAGCAACCATAGGTTGGCAGACATTGTGCAGCCTTGATGTCAAAAGGGGTAGAGCATGGATAAGCAACCATAGGTTGGCAGCCATTGTGCAGCCCTGATGTCAAAAGGGGTAGAGCATGGATAAGCAACCATAGGTTGGCAGCCATTGTGCAGCCCTGATGTCAAAAGGGGTAGAGCATGGATAAGCAACCATAGGTTGGCAGCCATTGTGCAGCCTTGATGTCAAAAGGGTAGAGCATGGATAAGCAACCATAGGTTGGCAGCCATTGTGCAGCCTTGATGTCAAAAGGGTAGAGCATGGATAAGCAACCATAGGTTGGCAGCCATTGTGCAGCCTTGATGTCAAAAGGGGTAGAGCATGGATAAGCAACCATAGGTTGGCAGCCATTGTGCAGCCTTGATGTCAAAAGGGTAGAGCATGGATAAGCAACCATAGGTTGGCAGCCATTGTGCAGCCTTGATGTCAAAAGGGGTAGGGCATGGATAAGCAACCATAGGTTGGCAGCCATTGTGCAGCCTTGATGTTCCCAATGGCCTCACTCTGCGTATTATAGATCTTCGATATCCTCTTCCCACCTGTTTCTTTCCCATGTTTAACGTTCATCATTTTTGTTGCAAACTTGAAATCCTACTTTGTTATAACTCGGTATTCAATTTATCGTGTGTAAAATGTCATGCAGTTGTACATACATCATACATGATGCACTTTCGGAAAACAAAAGTCCAAGCAGGGTCGACAAATGTAGTAAAGGTGGACAAGCCGCACACAAGATTCCCGAGGAGATGTCCCAATTTGTAACGATGTTGACGGATTGAAACCCGAACAAAGAAACCTGACGATGTTCATCTGAAACGTCAGCTCAACCTGCTCCTGCTCAAGGTCTCTTGGTTGTCCGCAGGAGGGCGCCATTGTTTGTCAAATTTCCCCCACAATATCTGGAAAGTTTTCATCCTGAGAGACCCATTCGGTATTCCCTGAAGCTTCGTGCTTGGTTGTGGAAGCTTCCTTCAGATAGGAAGAAGAAGTTTGCGTCTTTACAATCATGACGCTCAGCATGGCCGCCATCTGTCCGGTGTCCTCCAGTGATTGCTTTTAATAATTGTGAACTGAGGAGGGGCTTTATCTATTTATTACGTCCGCCACCGAATATGGATGGAGGTTATGTTTTAACACCTGTCTGCCTGTCTGTCTGTCTGTTAACAGGATATGTAAAAAAAGTTGTTGATGGATTCGGACGAAACTTGGTGGACAGGTTAGGTGTGGGAGGGACCAAGAAGAGTTTATTAAATATTTGGTGAAGATTGAAATCCGGATCAGTAAAAAAAATTAATGTGATTCTTCACCATTGAGAGATGGAGTTAAAACTGATACATAGCAGGTTATCTCAAAAAGTTGTGGATGAAATTCAGATGAAACTTTTTTTTTTGTACACAAAGTCGATGCTCGTATAAGAGCTAAACTGTTCCCCCCTCTGGGCCGGTGCACCTGCCTCACACCTGGCTCGGCTTCACGAGGTTGAAACCAAAGCTTTCAGAATCATTGGAATCTCCCGCGATGAAGCTAACTCCGAGGGCCTTTTACTCACTCGCCGCAGGCAGGTTGGTGGTCTTTCCGTCTTCTACCGACTCCTCTCCGGCCTTGCCCCCCCAGCACTCTCTGGGCTCTGTCCCCCAAATATTCCTTCAGGTCGCACAAGATCTGCCTGCAACCCTCTTATGGTTAAACTGCCAAAATCAAGGCTCTCTGCTCACCTTCACTCCTTCAATCCTCTTTTCTCCCGCCTCTGGAACAAACTCCGTCACTCTCTTCAATCCCACTCCACCCTCCAGGTCTCTAAAACACCTGTTCACCACCATCTCTTATCTTCCCCCATCCAAAACCTTGATCTTTCCTACCCCCGTTAAAACACCCCAAACCCTCCTTTTTCAATCCCCAACTTCTTTCATGAAATTCCTAGTCGTGTTCATTTGCTTTATACCGTGTACCCCTCCCCCTCCTCCACCAGCCCTCCGCCTTCCACAGATCTCCCCATGTCCCTGTTTTCTGCTGTTGCTGTGCTTGTGTGCTTCCCTCTCTCTCCCCCTCTTGTCTCTCGCTCCCTTCATTGTATGTTTTATGTGTCTGTGCATGTTGTCATGTTTTCATGTTCAATGCGTTAGCTCTTACACGAGCCTCGATTCTGTGTACAAAAAAAGACTTTATGGACAGGTTGGGTGTGTGACACGTACTAATTGATCAGATGTTGCTCCAGGTCCAGATCCAGATCCGGCCTATCGGTGGAATACAAAACGTAACCTGTTCAGCCTGGTGGAGGTGTGTTCCCTACCGAGTGGTCCCAATCTAGTTACATATGTAAATATTTGACCTCTTTCCTCCCCCGTGTGTTCTATCCATGCTTCCTTTCCTCTTCTTACTCTCTTCTAAAAAAAAATTCCTTCCTCTCTCCACTCCCACACTCCACCACGATACTTCCTTTTCTCATTTTATCCCATCGACACCCTCGTGCTTATGTCGCCTAATAAACACATTGGCCTTAAATAACAACTCAGCAGGCCAAAAGGGCACATAAGGGCATAGCCAGGAATGTTAAACCTAACAGCAAGACATTATTTAAGTATATAAGGAAAGGCTTTAGAGGAGCATGGATCCCTTGAGGAGTAGCAAAGGAGAATTGGTAAACAACGAGTGTGAGATCGCAGGATTATTAAATATTATTTGCTTCGACATTTACATGGAAACAGTCATGGGAACTTCCAATATTGCAGAGAGAGTATCTATGTCGGGGGTCAGTAAGGGCTTTCAGAAGAGATCCAGGTTGGAATAGAGGAAGTGAAGAAACAGCGGACAGCTCCTGAGCCAGAAAATATGCATCCGAGAGTAACCCTAACCCTAACCCTAACCCTAACCCTAACCCTAACCCTAACCCTAACCCTAACCCTAACCCTAACCCTAAGTATTGTTGGAAGATAAGTGTGGTATTAGTTGATATCTTTAATAGTTCACTGGAGTCAGAACAGGTAGTGGATTTGAGAGATTTGAGGATTTGAGAGAAGCGAATGTAACATCCATATATGGACCCCAAAGACCCAAAATATCCCGAATACCCTAAAGACCCCAAAGACTGAAAAGACCCAGAAGACCCTTAAAGACCCCTAAAACACAATATGCCAAAGACACCAAAGACCCAAAATATCACAAAGACCCTTAAAGATGACGGAGACCCAAAAGACCTAAAAGACATAAAACACCCAGAAGACCCAATTGACCACAAAGACCCCAAAGACCCATAATATCCCAAAGACCCTTAAAGACCCAAAAGAGTGCAAATACCCTGAAGACCCAAACTACTCCGAAGACCCAAAACACTGCAAATACCCTTAAAGATTCCAAAGACCCAAAAGACCTCAAGACACTTAAAGACCCAAAATACCTTGAAAACCCTTAAAATCTTCTGAACACTGAAAAGACTCAGAATAACCTTAAAGATCCTGAAGACCCTTAAAGACACCAAGGACTGAAAAGACCTAAAATACACCAAAGACCCAAAAGACCGAAATGACCCCGAAGACCCTTAAATACATAAAAAGATCAAAAACACCCGAAAACCGAAAACACCAGGAAGAACCAAAAGACCCCGAGGACCATTAAAGAAGTAAAAGACACTGGAGACCTTTAAAGACCCTGAAGACGCAAGCAATCCAAGAGACTGAAAAGACTCCGAAAATCCAAAAGACCCCAAGGACTCTTAAAGACCATGAGGACCATTGGACCCCAAAGACCAAAATTATCCCTAGGATCCAAAATACCCCAAAGACTCTTCAATACCCCGAAGAATCAGACCGAACCATTCCGTAAAAGCGGCCTGGTACCAATAAACCCCCCAACTTGGCTTCCAGTTTTTAAATGTAACACTCTATCTGTAATAGCCACTTGGTTCCATAATATAACTCCAACCCGTCACTTTGACGGGCTTCATACCAGTTATTTAATAAAAGTTGCAGTGAAGCAATTGGGAGCTATTGACCTGTTAGCTTGATTTCATTTGCGGGGAAGATGTTGAAGACATTAACTAGGACACTCAGTAGAGCAATACTGTACCTCCTCCACCAGGCTGAACAGTTTACGTTTTGTATTCCACTGATCAGCCGGATCTGGATCCGGACCTGAAGCAAAATCGAATCAATTAGCACGTGTCACACACCCAACCTGTCCACCAAACAACTTTTTGAGATATCGTGCTCACAAACATACAGACAGACAAACAAACAGGTGAAAACATAACCTCAATCGACCTTTCGTGGCGGAGGTAATTAAGGAATGGATAAGGAACCATTTGATGAAATTAGTGTTAATCAAAGGTAGTCGGCATGGATTTACCAAAGGGAGATCATGGTTAACGAATTTATTGGAGTTTGATGAGGTAGTTTCTGACTGGGTGGATGAGGGAAGTGCAGTGGATGTAATATATCTAGACTTTCAGAAGGTACTTTATAAGGTACCACATAGGAGGTTGTCAGATAAGGTGAGGGCTTACAGAGCCCGGAAAGAGCAGATTCAACATTTTTTTTTTCAAAGACCAAATTCAGAAAATTAAAATGTGCCATGGAAAGACTTTGTATGATGAACGATGCCCAGTCGGCGGCTCGCTTTGGAGGCAAACTTTGAAATGTGGTTTGCCCAAGAAGGATCATGGCTGATGGTGACACCCAAGAGTATGAATGACTGAACTTCCTCAAGAGGATTGTTAAGAAAGTAGATGGGAGGGTTTGCCAGACGTTCCTTTTGGAGAGAGATAATGAACCTGTGAGATTTGCCAGGATTGTAAGACATGTTCCAAGTGTTTGAGCAGTTTGTGATTTTTTTCAAAGTCTGAAGCGATGGAAGAGGCTGCAGCCTGTCTGAAGGATGAGGGATGAGGGATGAGGGATGTTACGGCAGAGGGTGTGGTCAACAGCAAATAGATACAGGAGATTTTCCAGAGACTCAAAGAGATCATTGATGAAGATGAGGAATAGGACTGGGCCGAGAGCACTCACTGCCTTGGGGTACTCCAGCCTTGACAGGGAGATTAAATTAAAGGATTCCGTTGAGTGCCACATGTTAGCTACAAGATTAGAGGTCAGTAAGCCACGTGTGGAGTTGGCCTTGGATTCAATAAGCAGAGTTTGGAGAGTAAGGCAGGGTGCCAGACTGTATCGAAAGCGCGAGACATGTACAGAGAGACGGCCCTGATTCCATGTCTGACATTGCGGGCCTCCATCATCCATTGTTGGGTGAGTAGAAGCAGCATGTCCAAGGTGTAGTGACCAGGTCGGAATCTGAATTGATGATCTGAGATGAGGCTGTTGGAGAAAAGGAATGATTTTACGTCACCTGCGATGATAGATTCCATGACCTTGCTGGTGATTGGAAGTAAGCTGATTGGTCTGTAGTTGAGGGGATCAGTTTGTGCACCTTTTATGTGATGTGATGTGGTGAGGTTGGTCGTTTTCCCAGCAGATGGACTATGTAGTCAGGTTCACTGTGTTTTTTCGTTCAAATTTTTTGTAGATTAGCAAAACTATACATTTTTGGAATATTCAGAGCATGAGGAATCCAAAAATTAATGTTTACATTTGCGTGGACAGCTTTGCGAAAATGACACTCAGGACAGTGATGAAGATCTGTAAAAGCATATTCCTGAACGGTATCGACCTCGTAGATCCTGTGTATAGGACTTATAGTTCAATCTGATACTAACAAGGCTGCTTTCTTGCTTTATAAACCCAAACCTATAACTTCAAAGGACTTGTAATATCATGTACTATGTAATACAGTTATATCACAAATATAAAAACGATGGTTTTCAATTACCTTTGTTTGTTGCTTTTCTATAATCCTGAGCACTATTTTGAGGCCTTTATTGGATTCCTTGACCCAGAAACCATAGGATTAGCATATTTAATTAAGTTTCTAGGTTGACGAGAAGCCGAGATAGCGCAAAATATGTATTTTATGGCGGCCATTTTGAAAATCCAAAATCCGTGTCTGTGCAAATACCAACATTGATTTTCGGATTCTCCATGGTCTGATGATTCCAAAAATGTACAGGTTTGCTAATCTCCCAAAGTTTTGAACGAAATTATATTTGTTAACATCGTGAACCTGACTAATGACAGTGTGAAAAGGTAAGAGAGAGGGTGAGCAAGAGCAGCAGAGTACTTTGTAGGACACGTGAGTTGATGCGGTCTGGGCCTGTCACAGAATAAGAGTCGAGGTTTGCCAGTAACGTATCCACCTTCTCAAGTGGGAAAGACGCAGGGCCCAGCCCGGAGCAGTTGGGTACAACAGGGTCGATTACGTGTCGATAATGAGGGTTTGGGTACACAAGATTTGGAAGCAAACACAAACTTGAGGCATTCGGCCTTCCCACGAGCTGATTTAGTTGTGGTGCCATTTCAAGGGATGGAAGGGGAGCATACCTAGGATAGTTATGATAGCTGCAGACGAGATTGGATAGATATGTGCATAATGGAAAGCAAACTTGTGTGGAAGGATTCCCAGGTTGTATTAACATCAGGAGAGGTGGAAATGAAGTACCTGTCTTGACAAGAGAGCGCTGCTTGCAGTCCCTGCCCGTGAGCTTGACTGAACTGTCGGACTCTCAGCGCTCTCTGAATAAACCCAGAGAGATGGTGACTGGTCCAAGGTGAAACTATTGGGGCGGCAGAGAAACGGCACTCATGCATCGCATTTGAAGGGGAATTCCTCATTACCAAAGTCCAGAATTGAGGACGTGCCGTCTGGAGAAATTAGGGTTGGAAAGTTCACCGATTGGGTGAGGCCATATTTGCATATCACAGTTGATTCTGTGCCGGTAGCACTTACAGGTAAGCACTCTCGACACCACACACGTCATTCAGAGTCATTGTTGAATTGGTGCCCTTTTAAGTTGACAACTCAATCATGGCAAGATTAACAATAAAAAGGCAAATAAACATTTATTTTAAGATGGAAACTAATGATTTTTCCTCTCCCAACATGTAGCCAATGTTGAGTAAATGCTCGGAGTGAACCTGAGAGCATCTAAAATGCCAAAGTTTCCACTTGCAGCATCTAGGAGAGCATGGACCCATTCCCTTGATTTCTAGACGTCCAACTCCCCCACCGACCCCCTCCTTACTTCAAACTATCCTGGATCTTCCCCTGTAACTGGATTGGAAACTTAGTCATAGGAAGCAAAGAGTGGGTGTGTGAGGATGTCTTGCTGGGAAGATGTAAGTCTGCGGAACCTCAGGGGTCAGTACCAGGACCATTATTGTTCATCATTTACATAAACTATTTAGAAAGTGGGGTGAGGAGTCTGCTTTGCAAAGTTACAGATGACAAAAAACATGGTCGACATTAGAGAGAGGGGGGGGGGGGGGGGGGATCAGGTTCAGGGAAGTCTAGGTACTTTAAGAGATTAAGCAAAAGATTGGCAGATGCAATTTAACCGGAAGAAGTGTAAGGTGCTGGGGATGGGTGAGAATAATGAAAATAGGGATCACGTGATGAAAAGGGCAGTGTTGGAGTGTGTGTCACGTTGGAGAACGATCTGGGGGTGGTCACAGATAGAGGAGAGGGGGAGGAAGGACACAGGACACCACCAGGCTGCTATAGGTAAAGCAAACAGTGTTTTCGGATGTATTTGTAAGGGGGATTGATTTATAAATCAAAAGGGTTTGTGTTAACACTGTACAGGAATTTAGTGAGGCCTCATCTAGAATATTGCGTGCAACTTTGGTCACAACATCTGAGGAAGGAGACAGAGACTGAGGAGCTGCCATGGAGATATATCTGAGGATGTAGATACTGAGGATACATCTGAGGATGTAGATACTGAGGATACATCTGAGGATGTAGATACTGAGGATACATCTGAGGATGTAGATACTGAGGATACATCTGAGGATGTAGATACTGAGGATACATCTGAGGATCTCGATACTGAGGATACATCTGAGGATCTAGATTCTGACGATACATCTGAGGATGTAGATACTGAGGATACATCTGAGGATGTAGATACTGAGGATACATCTGAGGATGTAGATACTGAGGATACATCTGAGGATGTAGATACTGAGGATACATCTGAGGATCTAGATACTGAGGATACATCTGAGGATGTAGATACTGAGGATACATCTGAGGATGTAGATACTGAGGATACATCTGAGGATCTAGATACTGAGGATACATCTGAGGATGTAGATACTGAGGATACATCTGAGGATGTAGATACTGAGGATACATCTGAGGATGTAGATACTGAGGATACATCTGAGGATCTCGATACTGAGGATACATCTGAGGATCTAGATTCTGACGATACATATGAGGATGTAGATACTGAGGATACATCTGAGGATCTAGATACTGAGGATACATCTGAGGCTGTAGATACTGAGGATACATCTGAGGATCTAGATACTGAGGATACATCTGAGGATGTAGATACTGAGGATACATCTGAGGATCTCGATACTGAGGATACATCTGAGGATCTCGATACTGAGGATACATCTGAGGATCTAGATTCTGACGATACATATGAGGATGTAGATACTGAGGATACATCTGAGGATCTAGATACTGAGGATACATCTGAGGATGTAGATACTGAGGATACATATGAGGATCTAGATACTGAGGATACATCTGAGGATCTAGATACTGAGGATACATCTGAGGATCTAGATACTGAGGATACATCTGAGGATCTAGATACTGAGGATACATCTGAGGATATAGATACTGAGGATACATCTGAGGATCTAGATACTGAGGATACATATGAGGATGTAGATTCTGAGGATACATCTGATGATCTCGATATTGAGGATACATCTGAGGATCTAGATACTGAGGATCTAGATACTGAGGATACATATGATGATCTCAATATTGAGGATACATCTGAGGATCTAGATACTGAGGATACATATGATGATCTCGATATTGAGGATACATCTGAGGATCTAGATACTGAGGATACATCTGAGGATCTAGATACTGAGGATACATCTGAGGATCTAGATACTGAGGATACATCTGAGGAAGGACATAAGCTGCCATAGAGAGGGTACAGCGGCGAGCTACTATATTGATTCCAGGGCGAGAGAGACGAACCTATGAGGAGCGTTTGAAGGAGACAGGACTATTTCCAGTAGAAAGGAGGTGATTATGAGGAGATCTGATAGATGTTAACGTACAGAAGAGTGTACACGACATCGGTGAAGTGGAGTTTTTCAGCAGAATGGGCAGTGTTAGGACCAGGGACCATAGTTTGAGGGTAAAGAAGATGAGAGTTATGACAGTTTTAAGGCAAGATTATATTCAGTCAAAGAGTGGTTAAGTTAATGTATGAAATGGTCTCCCTGGAAAAGTAATGGCAGGGTAAGGGTTGGATAATTTAAAATGGGAATTGGGTAGGTACCTGGTAGGTATCTAGAAAATGACGTTAGATGACTGGAACAAACTCCCTCATTCTCTTCAATCCCACTCCTCCCTCCAGGACTTTAAAACGGCTGTTCACCACCATCTCTTATCTTCCCCAATCCAAAACCTTGACCTTTTCTACCCCCGCTAATTTCACCCGAAATCCACTTTTTTGAGGTGCCGACTTCTTTCCTGGAAGTCCTTGGTGTCCTTGCGTTTTATACCTATCCTGCCTCCCCACAAGCCGTCTGCCTCCCACACATCTCCCGATGTCCCTGCTCTCAAATGTTGTGTTTGTGTGCTTCCTCCCCTTCTCTCCCCATCTTGTCTACCGCTCCCCTTTATATATACTTTGTTTGCTTGTTTGTTTGATTTGTTTGTTTGATAAATGTTAGCTCTTTCACGAGCCTCAACTCTGTATACAAAAAAAAAAAAAGGTGATGATGACCAAGATATGCCAATGCTGTAATTTTGAAGTAAAATTACATAAGGATACACGAGGAACTTCAGTGGAAGGTACCTGAGTGCATCGGAGATCGAGGGGTATGAGAGTATCGTCAGGACCTGTCGGTAGCATGTGTGTGGACAGGTACTGGATACTGGGGTTGGTGCAGCGCAGGCATGATGGGCTGAATGGCCTCCTCTTGCACCAAAGTTAGTTACTTGTTCATCCTTGTGTAATTTTGCTCCAAAATTACAGCATTTACATTTATTTTTGAAATTGACCAATTGTGTGACAGTATTACACTGTGATGTTGTTTTCAATGCTCTCTCTGTTGAGTGTGGTTCAGATGGCTGACAATGAGGACATGTCACCATCGTGTGAAAAGGCTTTTGTCAAGGGAGAATGCGCTTCCTTTCAGGTAAATTACATCCTCATTGAATCAAATTTCTGGTAATATTTTCCCATTCTTCGATGAGGATTTCACAACGTTTTCTTCATTCATCGTGTATGATTCGTGGTGTGCGTAGAACATTCGAACGCCGTATTTTTCAAAGGGTAAATATCCAGACGGTAATTGCGAGTTTTGCGGACATCATGACCGACATTTTCAAGCAACTTATTTACTTCTGCTATCACTCGCCTCGGAGCTATCCAATGTACAGGGCAACACCTGTGCCCCAATAGCGATGCAACAATATTGCATTCCAGTCCAATATGTATTCTTTCACAGCAACTTATTCTATGTAAATATGCTCTACTAAGTTAACCTTGGATACATTTTCCCCTTCATGTATATTGCTTCCTGAATGGTGATGTCATAAGTGGCGAAAACAGAACACGCACTTAAAATATTAGGATGCAGCAAGTGGAGTACTTTTTGTGTTTATTAATCAAATATTTCAACAGTCTTTGTGAGTTGATCGGGTTCTCAGGCCAAAATACCTTCTCAAATAGATGTTTTGAAAAATTGAAAACGCTGGTGACGTCACGACGTTGTCGTATAATACAAAGGTCATTTCAATTCTATACAACACAATTATCAATGGGAAATTGTGCAGTAGTGGAGATCAGGAAACCCCACCCCCTCCTCCCCCCATAAAAAAAAACATTGTGTTAATTTTTGCATGACGTCACAACCAGATACATTCTGTGATACCAAGTACAGCATGCACTTGCTTCCTCGAGAGATAAGGAGCATTTGATTGGACAGCTGGGCAGCTTATTTACCTGTTTATATAAGCTCGTGTGCACAGAAGACATTGGCATTCAATTATGACGCCAGACCTGGAAACTTTTGAACAAAACCTCTTTTTTATATCAGATTTTTCGGTCGTCTGGGCTTTGTCAAGATGATGTTGATGTGGAAATGGCTGCTTGGGGTTTACATTGCTTCGTGAAGTTTGTTTAATTGGTTCCTTAATGAATATAATAGAATAAGCGTGAGGTAATGAATCGTATTATTGGATTTGTGTCACTTATGCAATAGACAGTGCCCCCCCCCCCCCCTTAATGTCTGTGTCTAAAAATCCTGACATTTTGACCCCACTTCTAATGGCCTTTCCTTTGTAAACATGTCTAAATGTCTCTTTTTAGTGTTTTGCTGAGCCCTGAGGTGCTAGCTGGGCGTGAAAACCAAAGTTGCTCGTACCGCCGACCTAGCCGGTCGACACATCGGCGGCTCAAGGGTCACGGACAGGTTTGCCCCCTCACGCAATAGGCTGCAGGACAATGTAAAGTGGCAAGGGAGGGGAATGGTGCGTCATTGATTATGCCCGAGCCCGAGGGGATAAAAGGGCAGAGTGAGGATGGAAGCCAGAGGAGAAGCTTGAACAGGCTTGGCGAGAACTTGTGTGACCTTCGCTCGTGCTGCAGACCAGAGCCACGCCCCACGCCACACCCTATCGTCCCCTGCCAACAGGGGCGTATCTACGGAAAATAGCGTCTATGGCAAGCACTGAAATTGCGCCCCTGTCCAAACATCTGGCACCCATCTTTTAGATAACTTTACCATAAAATCAACTTAAAAATACAAGTCAAGCTCGTTAATCTTTTAATTAACAAATTATGGCACGACATGAAAATTACAACTGTACCTTCCTTGCTTTCACTGATGCAAATTGGTCTATGATGTGCTCAAAGTCAGTTTTTTTTCAGTTTCTTCTCTTTCTACACTCAGCAGAGCAAGATCACAGAGTTTGCCTTGCCCCATGGAGGCCCTCAAATTCGAAAGTATTAGTTTTAACTTGCTGAATGATCTCTCACAGCTGGCGATGGAAACTGCGATGGTGAGCATTATCTGAATAGCAATGCGAAGATTGGGGAAAACGCTCTCATCTCCATACTGAACAATAAATTCGAGAAGCTCTTCAGGTCTTGATAGTTTCATGTTGGCCCGACTTGATAGCAACATTCTGCAATCCAAAATTTCTTCATATAGCTGCTGTCCATCAACATCAGAGCTGTACAATTCGCCCAAATTTTCGCACTTCTTCTTTAGGTCGTCACTGTCGGCGCCGCAACACAGTCCCTCGACATCGAGAAGGAACCCAAACTTGGCGTCAGTGTCATGCAAACGAGTGAACCTTTCATCCATTTCTCTGTGAAGACGGTCGAGTGTTCCCTTCATGACTCTTTCCATTTCCCCCTTGGCTGTTAACCCAGCGTCTCTCGAGTTCTCATCAGCCATTCTGTTCTTTCGTCTCTGACGTCTCTCAACTTCAATATTCCATTCTTGACAGAGACCGAGTCCTTCTTCGAGTGGCTCACTCACCAACACTTCTCTTTCATCATGAAAATGATCTCGGAGGGCTTTCAAATCCAGGGCAGCATCGTGGAAGTTCATGCTAGGATTCTGCAGCCTCTTTTGAATACGGTCAATGCGAATGAGTACTTTGTTCCAAAATCCTAGCAAAGTCAGAAAATCGTAACTCAACATGTGGTTATACACCTGCCTTGCGTCACTTCTTGTTTCACTGGTCTCGTTTTCATTGTCCATCATGTCCTGGAGAACTTGAAGTATCTCCTCAAGGTACTTGTTGATGGGCTTCACTGCTTCTGTCCTTGCACTCCACCTGGTTTCGGACTCCGACTTCACAACCACAGGCACGGCGTTTTTGAGTTTTTCTCAGCGCTGTGTTGAACGAGAGAAGAACACGTAGAGAGCTTCGATGGTTCCAAAAAACGTGACCATCATTGTATCCTGCTTGGCTGCATGTACACCCACCAAGTTGAGTGAGTGATTGTCGCAATTCACAAACACTGCCAGATTGTTTTTCTCACTTATTCTTTGATGAACACCACTTCTGTGTCCAGCCATCACAGCAGCATTGTCATAGCACTGTGACCGACGATCTTGTAGCTCCATTTCGTCCTTCTCTAGCTGTTTCAAGATATCTTCAACCAAGCGCTCAGCATCCTTCTGGCTTATCTGGATAAAACCAAGGAAGGACTCTCTAACACGGACTGTTTTCCTCTCAAAATCAACTTCCATGTACCTCACTACTTCTGACATCTGCTCACGGTGTGCCTGATCAGGAGTCGAGTCGAACATGAGACCATAGTACTTGGCTTTACGAATGCTTCTCAGTAAACTCTGGCAAACAGTGGATGCCATCATGTGGATGAATTCGATCTGGACACCCGGTGAAAGATAAGACATGGATCCAGGATGACTTTCCACACGAGTGAGGTGTTCTTTCATGACAGGGTCAAAGATGGCCAGTAGTTTCAGTAAGCCAAGGAAATTACCCACATTGGAGTCATCGTCCAGCTGAAGTGACTCCCTGTGTCCTCGCAAAGCCAGGTTCTGATTCGCAAGGAATTTTATGCAGTGAAGGATTCTCGTCAAAATATCACGCCACTTCTGCTTTTCCTTCTCAATCTGTGACAAGTTCCGCGTCAATAACTCCTCTGTTTTCAGCTAAATTTCTTTCCATTTCTTTCCACTGTGTGAAGCACTCCCGATTATTCTTAGCATTTTCATGAACACTAATCCTTACAGGTGCTTTCCACTGGTTGAATCCACTTTCCTTCTCCAATGAGGATTGATGGTGTGACCGGGAACGGGAATAGAGAAGACAACAGATACAAAATGCAGACTTTTTAGAAGGGAAATAGACCAGCCATGAGCGAGTCACTTCCTCACCCCGACCATTTCCCAATTTCCTCTTGAACCAAGTTTTGGTCATTGAGCGGTTATTTGTTGGTAGGAAAGGCCCCTCACTACAAACAACAACAGGCATTTTACGGCAATTTTCCCTGCAAGAGCGGGGGTTAGCCTTGCGGTCCCCATGGCAATCTTCTCCATTTTGCCCTATTTTCTGCATCTCCCCTTGTTAACCCCCTTGCCCGCATTTCTTCTTCGACCATCTTTAGCCAAGTCTTTCTCGGTCTTCCCCGTCCTCCACTTCCTTCTACATTCATTTCCATCACTCTTCTCAACCAGTCACTTTCATCCTTCCTCAACACATGACCAAACCATCTCAAACTGTTTCTCTTCACAGCATCAATCACAGGCTCTATTCCCATCATCTTTCGCAATTCATCATTTGTCTTCCTCTCTCTCAATGATACTCCACACATCCACCGAACCATTCGCATTTCCACCCTTTCCAGCCTTCGTTGCTGCTCTACGTTCATTACCCATGTCTCGCTCCCATAAATCATAACACTTCTCACACATGCAGCATACACCTTTCCCTTCAGCTTCAACGACACTCCCCTCCTCGTCAGCACGCCACTCAGTTCCCGAAACTTCTCTCACTGTTCTGGAAATACTTCGAACCCAGCTTTATTATTTCTGTTCTCAACGCGTCAGGCAGAATTGCTTTTCCAGTATCCTTGTCGAACTTCAGAAGTCCAATGTCATGCTATTCAATCACTTCTGGTATGACAGAAGACTTCGCTTCTGGTATTTGAGGCTCTTCAACACCATCCAGTTCACTAGGTTCAGTGTCATCAGGTTCAATCTCGTCAGGTAAAATCTCGTCAATAAACTCAACATCACCACCACCACCATCGTCTTCCCCTCCTGTCATGTCCACGTTCTCTCTGGCAGCCTCACTTTTAATCTCATCATACTCGGATTTATCTGACTTGACTTCCTCCTCGGCTTGTGACGCATTTGTACTTGATCCACCTTCGGATTCTAACAAACTTGTAGCAGGTGCAGGCGACTCCATGGCACGTGTCGAACAACTTGTTCCGGGCTTTTCAAAGAAGGGCATGAAGAACTTGCTCGACTTCTTGGCTTCCTCCGTCTCCAACTTTCGTCTCTTCCGTCCTTCAGCTCCACTTTCCTTCTTTTTCGTGAAGAAACGTTTCATGGTCCTCTTACACAATGCTCTGAAATAAGGAAATGGCACTTTTAATAAGAACATTAAATTTCACAGATTTTGCACAAAATTCTAGACTCCCTCCCTAGTTTGCGCAGGAGAATGGTCTTACTGCCAGTTGGCACTGAGCAGTGGTACTGTGAGGTATGTGGTCATGTAGCTCCCAGCACTGTATTTTACCTAATAATTTATATAAGTGGTTTAACAATCTAGCCATCCTAGTGCTTCTCACCCATGATAATCAAAGACAGATCATACATCTGAAGAAAATTCTTTTTTCACTATCCGAGGATGGCTTGTCTGACTTTAATAGAAACTGCTCAGTGGCACCCCTCTTCATGTGGCGCCCAGGGCACGTGCCATACCTGCCATACCTTAGGTGCGCCACTGCCTGCCAAGCCCAGCAGCACGTTCACTGCCAGAGCGGCCGAGATCTGACCTTGACCATCCTCCAGTGTCCCGCTGGACACCACATGCTATTTCTGTCTTGTGATTCCCTCTGTCTCTCTACCATGATGTACTTGTCAGGCCCTAAGGACTTGCGTATTTAAGGATTCCTGTGTTTGTTGGTGGTTCATGGGTGTCTATTGGTAGAGGTTAAGGGCTGTTATTGTTACCTCCCCACTGAAGGTGGACGGAGGTTATGTTTTCACCCCTGTCTGTTTGTTACTTGGCAAAATACTTCTTTTTTTTGGACAAGTATTTTGATCACTCCGGTGTGTGTGTGTGTGTGTGTGTGTGTGTGTGTGTGTGTGTGTGTGTGTGTGTGTGTGTGTGTGTGTGTGTGTGTGTGTGTTGTCTGTCCACTTACTTATACTTGCCTACAGGTCACAATTTTAAATTGATCTTCACGAAACTTCACCAAATGGTAGAGTTCGTGGTCCGACAAAATCCTATATTTTTTGAGGTCAAAAGGTCAACATAGGCCAAAGGTCAACCACTTTTTTCAAATTTCTAAAATCCTCAATTTTCATCCGATTGACTTGAAATTTGAATAGGATTTTCATATCAGCTAACTAAAGTCAACCACCAACTATTTTTGAGATCAACATAGGTCACAAGGTCAACAGGCCAAAGGTCAACCACTTTTTTCAAATTTCTAAAATCCTCAATTTTCATCCGATTGACTTGAAAGTTGAATAGGATTTTCACATCAGCTAACTCAAACTAACCACCAACTATTTTTGAGGTCATCATAGGCCAAAAGGTCAACATAGACCAAATTTCTAAAATTGCCAATTTTTATCCGATTAACTTAAAATTTGAAGACGATTTGCATAATAGGTCACTGAATTGAACCCTCAATTATTTTTGAGGTCAAAAGGATTCTCTACTGAGTGCCATTCTGCTTTGTTCTCTTTTGCCAAGTGTCACTCTATGAGTGATTTTTCATTTGTCTGTTTGTTTGTTTGTGAGCAACATATTTCAAAAAGTTGTGGACGGATTGAGACAAAATTTGGCAGAGAGGTCGGGTATGCGACAAGGACAAAATGATTAGATTTTAGTGAAGATTCGTATCCGGATCCCGCTAGTAGAATTTTTAAAGTGATTCTTCACCATTGGGAGATAGGGCCAAAAACGATATATAGCAGGATATCTCAAAAGGTTATGGACCGATTTGGATGAAACTTGGTGGAGAGTTTGGGTGTGTGACAAAGAAGACTAGTTAAATTTTGGTGAAGATCTGAATATGGATTCGGATACGATAATTATTTAATTTTTAAGTGATTCTTCACCATTGAGATATCGGGCAAAAAGCGATATATAAAAATGATATCTCAAAAAGTTATGGATGAGTTATGACTAAACTTGGTGGACGAGTTGGTTAGGTGACAAGAACAAGCTGATTAGATTTTGGTTCAGGTCCGAGTCCAGATCCGGCCTATCAGTGGGATGCAAAACATAAACTGTTCAGCGTGGTATGCGTTCTACCGAGTGCCGTTCTAGTTGATAATTATTCATTGTGCATTGCTTCGTCTGTTTCCTGTCCCATGTTTATTGTTACAATTAAATATACCTGGTCTCAAAGTGAATTTGCGTTGGCGTGGTCCCTCATTTGTTAATTGGGAAAGCCCCTTGAGGGTTGATTGGCTGCGGCTATTAAACCCCGCACACCCTGACAGTGTCGCACTTCTTCGGGCTCACTCAGCCTAATTAGGAAGAGATCTGCGGTGCTCATTAGCGTAACACTAGGGTGACTAAGAGACCCCAACCAGTACGGTATCGTGACTAGTGGACACGTGATCTGGCTGTGGGTGTTCAAACCGGTTGACCATTACAGTCGCATTGAAGTGACTCACCGGAATCATACCAGGTAACTAGAATGAACCACGTGACAACAACAATATCATCCATATTACATTTTTACCTGCCACATGTCGCAGGTCTACAAGAGCTTCAGGTTGCTGTTGCTGTTGTTGTTGGGGTTGTTGTTGTGAGTTGATTTTTCAAATGTGCACCCATTGGTCGGACAGCTGCTGAACCACACCCACATCTGTCGCTTGATTCCAATCACAATAGCACCAAGACGAAATTATATGGTTACCATCTTGGTTTTCTCGTGGGCTTAACTCATTAGGCTTGTAGGCCTCTGTTGCTTATAGACTGTCCAGCTTTGTTGCATCAGATTTCCATTGACTTTGTTTGGATCGTGTGTTAAATTATTAGTAAGGTTCAATCAAGCCCGTATGTGCCTCCCTAAAAAAAAAATGAATTATGTAATTTTTCAACGACCCCATATGCGCGTTAATCAGTGTTTCCCAATTGGCCTGTTACTGGATTTTTAAAGCCAATTCATTCACGCTTAATGGCAAAGTCCCGTATCTCCAATGACCACACACAGGTTTTCATGAACAAATGGTTTATTACAACAGATAGACTGGGAGGGCGGAAGAAAGAGAGAGAGAGTGACACACACACGACAAAATCTATCTAATCTTATTCATTCACATAGAACATGGGACAGATACAGCTCGATCTAATCTTATTCATTCACATAGGAACATGGGACAAACATGGCTCTATCTAATCTTATTCATTCACATGGGAACACGGTACAGATATGGCTCTATCTAATCTTGTTCATTCACCTGGGAACACGGAACAAACATGGCTCTATCTAATCTTGTTCATTCACATGGGAACACGGAACAGACACAGCTCTATCTAATCTTATTCATTCACATGGGAACACGGGACAGACACGGCTCTATCTAATGTTATACATTCACATAGGAACATGGGACAGATATGGCTCTATCTAATCTTATACATTCACATAGGAACATGGGACAGATATGGCTCTATCTAATCTTATTCATTCACATGGGAACACGGGACAGACACTGCTCTGTTTATTTTTATTCATTCACATGGGAACATGGGACAGATATGGCTCCATCTAATCTTATACATTCACATGGGAACACGGGACAGACACTGCTCTGTTTATTTTTATTCATTCACATGGGAACATGGGACAGACACAGCTCTATTTAATCTTATTTATTCACAAAGGAACACGGGACAGACACGGCTCTATCTAATCTGATTCATTCACAAGTGAACACAAGACAGACACAGCTATATGTAATCTTATTCATTCACAAAGGAACACGGGACAGACACAGCTCTATCTAATCTTATTCATTCACATGGGAACATGGGACAGACACAGCTCTATCTAATCTTATTCATTCACAAAGGAACACGGGACAGATACAGCTCTATCTAATCTTATTCATTCACAAAGGAACACGGGACAGACACAGCTATATGTAATCTTATTCATTCACAAAGGAACACGGGACAGACACAGCTCTATCTAATCTTATTCATTCACATGGGAACACGGGACAGACACGGCTCTATCTAATGTTATACATTCACATAGGAACATGGGACAGATATGGCTCTATCTAATCTTATACATTCAC
The DNA here is from genome assembly GCF_964187855.1 of Myxine glutinosa. Taxonomy (NCBI): domain Eukaryota; kingdom Metazoa; phylum Chordata; class Myxini; order Myxiniformes; family Myxinidae; genus Myxine; species Myxine glutinosa. The sequence goes on along the minus strand of NC_136263.1, from coordinate 4,374,436 downwards.
ATAGGAACATGGGACAGATATGGCTCTATCTAATCTTATTCATTCACATGGGAACACGGGACAGACACTGCTCTGTTTATTTTTATTCATTCACATGGGAACATGGGACAGACACAGCTCTATTTAATCTTATTTATTCACAAAGGAACACGGGACAGACACGGCTCTATCTAATCTGATTCATTCACAAGTGAACACAAGACAGACACAGCTATATGTAATCTTATTCATTCACAAAGGAACACGGGACAGACACAGCTCTATCTAATCTTATTCATTCACATGGGAACATGGGACAGACACAGCTCTATCTAATCTTATTCATTCACAAAGGAACACGGGACAGATACAGCTCTATCTAATCTTATTCATTCACAAAGGAACACGGGGCAGACACAGCTCTATCTAATCTTATTCATTCACAAAGGAACACGGGACAGACACGGCTCTATCTAATCTTATTCATTCACAAAGGAACACGGGACAGACACACCTCTATCTAATCTTATTCATTCACAAAGGAACACGGGACAGACACGGCTCTATCTAATCTGATTCATTCACAAGTGAACACAAGACAGACACAGCTCTATGTAATCTTATTCATTCACAAAGGAACACGGGACAGACACGGCTCTATCTAATCTTATTCATTCACAAGTGAACACAGGACAGACACAGCTCTATGTTGTGGGGGATACCCCATATAGGCATAATTCACTAGCATGGGACCAGTGGGTCTATTGACGGTATGGGCGTGGCGTGCGCTCGGGTGTTGGAGCCACGCCCCTTTAAGAGGATCGGGCGGAAGTCATGGGGGATATAAAAAGACATGAGTTCCAGTCGGGTTTTAGTTCTCTGTAAATAAAGGAGCCTTGAACAAGACAAGAAGTATATTACCCTCTCATTGTCCGCAACTCCGACATTGGTGACCCCGTTTTGCTCTTGAACGTTTTCGGAGCTTTGAGCGGACATGGCGACAAGCGCACTTTCGATCAAACTGCCGGAGTTTTTGGAACGACAGGCGGCCATTTGGTTCGCACAAGCTGAGGCCCAATTTGCCATTCGGAGCATTTCTGCTGACAACACTAAGTATTATTATGTCATGTCTGCGCTCAGCGGCTCCACTGCGACCACGGTGGTGAGCCTTCTCCAGGATCCTCCGGAGGGCGACAAGTACGAGACGCTAAAGGCCTTGCTGCTTGATACCTTCGAGCTCACTGAGGCCGAGCGCGCCCGTCAACTCCTTTCTCTACCCGGGCTGGGCGACTCCAATCCGTCAGAGCTTCCCTCGTGGTCCCCCTGTGCTGTCTTTCCCTCGTTGTCCCCCTGTGCTGTCTTTCCCTCGTGGTCCCCCTGTGCTGTCTTTCCCTCGTGGTCCCCCTGTGCTGTCTTTCCCTCGTGGTCCCCCTGTGCTGTCTTTCCCTCATGGTCCCCCTGTGCTGTCTTTCCCTCGTGGTCCCTCTGTGCTGTCTTTCCCTCGTGGTCCCCCTGTGCTGTCTTTCCTTCGTGGTCCCCCTGTGCTGTCTTTCCCTCGTGGTCCCCCTGTGCTGTCTTTCCCTTGTGGCCCCCCTGTGCTGTCTTTCCCTCGTGGTCCCCCTGTGCTGTCTTTCCCTCGTGGTCCCCCTGTGCTGTCTTTCCCTCGTGGTCCCCCTGTGCTGTCTTTCCCTCGTGGTCCCCCTGTGCTGTCTTTCCCTCGTGGTCCCCCTGTGCTGTCTTTCCCTCGTGGTCCCCCTGTGCTGTCTTTCCCTCGTGGTCCCCCTGTGCTGTCTTTCCCTCGCGGTCCCCCTGTGCTGTCTTTCCCTCGCGGTCCCCCTGTGCTGTCTTTCCCTCGTGGTCCCCCTGTGCTGTCTTTCCCTCGTGGTCCCCCTGTGCTGTCTTTCCCTCGTGGTCCCCCTGTGCTGTCTTTCCCTCGTGGTCCCCCTGTGCTGTCTTTCCCTCACGGTCCCCATGTGCTATCTTTCCCTCGCGGTCCCCCTGTGCTGTCTTTCCCTCGCGGTCCCCCTGTGCTGTCTTTCCCTCGCGGTCCCCCTGTGCTGTCTTTCCCTCGCGGTCCCCCTGTGCTGTCTTTCCCTCGTGGTCCCCCTGTGCTGTCTTTCCCTCGTGGTCCCCCTGTGCTGTCTTTCCCTCGTGGTCCCCCTGTGCTGTCTTTCCGTCGTGGCCCCCCTGTGCTGTCTTTCCCTCGTGGTCCCCCTGTGCTGTCTTTCCCTCGTGGTCCCCCTGTGCTGTCTTTCCCTCGTGGTCCCCCTGTGCTGTCTTTCCCTCGCGGTCCCCCTGTGCTGTCTTTCCCTCGCGGTCCCCCTGTGCTGTCTTTCCCTCGTGGTCCCCCTGTGCTGTCTTTCCCTCGTGGTCCCCCTGTGCTGTCTTTCCCTCGTGGTCCCCCTGTGCTGTCTTTCCCTCGTGGTCCCCCTGTGCTGTCTTTCCCTCGTGGTCCCCCTGTGCTGTCTTTCCCTCGTGGTCCCCCTGTGCTGTCTTTCCCTCGTGGTCCCCCTGTGCTGTCTTTCCCTCGCTGTCCCCCTGTGCTGTCTTTCCCTCGCGGTCCCCCTGTGCTGTCTTTCCCTCGCGGTCCCCCTGTGCTGTCTTTCCCTCGTGGTCCCCCTGTGCTGTCTTTCCCTCGTGGTCCCCCTGTGCTGTCTTTCCCTCGTGGTCCTCCTGTGCTGTCTTTCCCTCGTGGTCCCCCTGTGCTGTCTTTCCCTCGTGGTCCCCCTGTGCTGTCTTTCCCTCGTGGTCCCCCTGTGCTGTCTTTCCCTCGTGGTCCCCCTGTGCTGTCTTTCCCTCGTGGTCCCCCTGTGCTGTCTTTCCCTCGTGGTCCCCCTGTGCTGTCTTTCGCTCGTGGCCCCCCTGTGCTGTCTTTCCCTCGCTGTTGTCAGCTCTTTCACGAGCCTCGATTCAGTATATATAAAAAAAAAAAAAAAGGGCTGATGGACCACATGTTGTCTTTCCTGGGCAGCCACCGGCCATGTTTTCTCTTCAAGGAGCTGTTCCTGCAGCAGCTGCCAGGACAGGTACGGTCAGCCTTGGCCAACTCACCCGTTAAGGATTTCCGCGCCCTAGCCAGGGAAGCAGACAAGTTTTTCTCCGCGAGACAATAATGCAGTGCGGCAGCATGGGACCCCGGCCCCGTCGAGCCTACGCCTCTGGCGGGCACCATTGTGGCCGCCATTACGGTCCAGCGGCAGAAGCCCCCAGGCTTGTGTTTTTACCACGCAAGGTTTGGCCTCAAGGCCAAGGCATGCCGGCCACCCTGCAGCTTCAACAAGTCGGGAAACGGGGTGGCCGGCACTCGTTAACTGCCATGAGCATCGGCCGTTCGGGCAGTTTGTTGTTCATTTCGGACACCGACTCCGGACGTCGTTTGCTCTGCGAGACAGGTGCCCAGGTGAGCGTTCTGCCTGCGTCGGCATTGGACCGGGAGGCCGGGAGTCACAGCACTGCCCTGGCAGCCGCCAACGGCAGTGCCATTCAGACTTTTGGTAAACGGAACGTGGCACTGTGTTTTGGCGGGCAGCGGTTCACATTGGATTTTTTCACGGCGAGTGTGTCCACCCCCTTGCTGGGCGCCGATTTGCTCTGCGCCAACGGCCTATTTGTGGATGTTAAAAATCGGCGGCTCATTAATGCGGAGACATTCAGATCACTTCCATGCTCGCTGAGCGGGTCCGCCTCGACGAGGCCTGCGTGCACGCTCTCGACCTCTGATGAGTTCGCCCGCCTCCTCACCGAGTTCCCAGCCCTTACACGGCCCACCTTTTCGGCCGTTGTCGTCAGACACGGGGTGGAGCATCACATTCTGACCACCGGCCCGCCCGTCTATGCATGGGCTCGACGCCTCGACCCGGGGAAACTCGCTGTCGCAAAGGCAGAGTTCAACACGTTGGAGCGTCTTGGCATCATGCGACGCTCCGACAGCCCCTGGGCCTCGCCTCTCCACATTGCGCCGAAGCCGAGTGGTGGTTGGCGCCCTTGCGGGGATTACCACCGCCTTAACGACGCCACTACCCCTGACTGCTATCCAATCACGCACATGCAGGATTTTTCTGCCCGCTTGGCAGGTAAAAAATTTTTTTCTAAGGTGGACCTCGTTCGTGGTTACCACCAGGTCCCCGTCCGGCCGCAGGACGTTCCTAAGACCGTGGTGATTACACCGTTCGGGCTTTTCGAATTCCTTCCTATGCCTTCTGGGCTCAAGAATGCGGCCCTGGCTTTCCAGCACCTGATGGACAGCGTGTTGCGGGATTTGCCGTTTCTGTTCGTCTACCTGGACGATATTCTCATCGCCAGCGCTTCCAGGACGGAGCACATGCTTCACCTCTGAGCGCTCTTTGAACGCCTCAGTCAGCATGGCCTTATCATTAACCCGGCTAAGTGCTTGTTCGGGGTGGCCTCAATTGACTTTCTTGGCCACCACATCACGATGGAGTGGGCCGTCCCACTGCCATCTAAAGCGGAGGCTGTGAAGGGTTTTCCGCGCCCCTCGCCGTCAGGGCCTTGCAGGAGTTTTTGGGCAAGGTGAACTTTTACCATTGTTTCGTGCCCTGTGCGGCCCAACTGATGTGGCCCCTTTATGAGGCCCTCAAGGGCAAGCCTACCAAACGCGCCATCGACTGGACCAAGGAGATGGCCAAGGCTTTAATGAATGCTAAACTGGCCCTCGCCAGCGCAACCATGCTGGCGCATCCGTCGCCCGATGCACCGATTGCTCTTACCACGGACGCTTCGGACTACGCGGTTGGCGCCATGCATGAGCAGTTGCTCAACGGGGCCTGGCAGCCGCTTGCTTTTTTTAGCCGGCAGCTCCGTCCTCACGAACGAAAGTACAGTACCTTCGATCGTGACCTCCGAGGCCTCTACCTAGCTGTCCGACACTTCCGTTACCTGTTGGAAGCCCGCCATTCACGGCGTTTGTGGACCACTAGCCCCTGGTATTTGCCATGGCCAAGGTCTCTGAGCCGTGGTCTGCCCATCAACAACGCCAGCTCTCCTTCGTTTCCGAGTTCACAACGGACATCCAACATGTTGCTGGGAAGGATAACACGGTCGCGGATTGACTCTCCCGGTCCATAGCTGGTGCAGTTCACCTTGGCATCGACTACACCCGCATGGCGGCCGATCAGATCTCCGACCCGGATGTCCAGGCCTGCAGGGCAGCGGTCACGGGGCTTCGACTGTCTGATGTGCCGTTCAGAGACACGGGCACCACACTACTGTGCGACGTTTCTTTGGGACAGCCTCGCCCCGTCGTACCCACCAGCTGGAGACGGCTGGTGTTTGATGCCGTCCACGGTCTTTCTCACCCGGGCAGGAAGGCATCGCAAAAGTTGGTGGCGGCGAAGTTCGTTTGGCACGGGCTCAGGAAGGATGTGCGCGACTGGGCCAACACCTGCGTCGAGTGCCAACGCTCGAAGGTGCATCGCCATACCTATGCCCAGTTGGCGCCATTCACAGTGCCAGAGTGACGGTTTGACCATGTTAACGTGGACCTGGTGGGGACCCTTCCCCCATCACGGGGATTCACCCACCTCCTCATGCTGGTTGATAGGACCACCAGGTGGCCAGAGGCCGTCCCGCTTACATCTACGACGTCCGCTGATGTGACCCGGGCGTTCATCGGCACTTGGGTTGCCCGTTTTGGCGCCCCCTCGGACATCTCTTCAGACGGGGCCCCAGTTCAACTCAGAGCTCTGGGGTGCTGTTTCCCAGGGGTTGGGGGTAAAGCTCCATCGCACGACTGCATATCATCCCCAGGCTAATGGATTGTGTGAGAGGTTCCATCGCTCTATGAAAGCTGCTCTCAGGGCCAGCCTTCGGGATGACAGTTAGGCCGACAGACTCCCGTGGGTCATGTTGGGCCTCAGGACAGCCCCTAAGGAAGACCTCCAGTCATCATTCGCAGAGCTCGTCTATGGCCAGTCCCTGCGGGTTCCCTGGGAGGTCAATCCTGACGCCACAAGCCCCTGGTCCGCTGCCCGTCAGTGGTCGGTTCTCCGGGAGAATGCCAAGATGTTTGCGCCGGTGCCCACTGTCTTGAAAATCAAGCTCAGACACGACTTGACCCTTGGGTAGGTTTAATATCATTTAGATCTGAAGTAACATCCTGTAAAAATACATTCATGCAACAGACATTAGAATCAGAGTATTACATGGGCAATGGCCGATATCAATAGAGAAAAGAATCAGCGCAGCATATAGGGGCGTACATACCATTCAAACTACAGGACTATGTCACAGTGAGTGCCGCTGGAGTGTTTGTGTGCCCCGGTTGTCCCGGGTCTTATAGACGCCCCTTTTGAAGCGAGCACACCCTGGGTTCACCTTCGGTATCATTTCACTACATTCTCCCCGCCGTTAGAACTATACTGCCGCTCGGCAGGTTGCAAGCAAGCGTCAGCAATAATCGAATGGGTCACGTCAATCCACGTCAGTCGGTCCACCCGTAGCGGTCGGGGCGGCGAACTACCCTGCCAGTTCGTGTTCGGAAACTACTGGGTACGGCGTCCCCAAGCCCGGAGTCCCCCGCGTCGGAATAGCCGCCGGAGGTGGGTGTCGGAGGGGGCGCCCCAGCGCCTTCGGGCACGGGAGTGGGTGACGACGGAAGTGTCGGTGGTAGTTCCATAGAGGAAGCTTCGGTAGAGTCCATAGACTCGTAGACGGGTTCGTCGATATCCCGGTCGTCGTCCCCACATGGGGCGAGATGGCGTACGGAGACAGTAGACTCGCGGCCGTCCGCCGTTAACACGCGAGCATGCTCGGGATTAGCCTGGAGGACCCGCACCTTGTCAACAAGGGGGTCGTACTTGCTAGCGTGAACCGCTCATTTGAGATAGGCGGGCCCCGGCTCAGCGAGCCAGCTGGGTAAAGATTGGATACTGCCAGAGCTTCTAGGGTGGTGGAACAGTCGCTCGTGAGGAGTCTGGTTGGTGGCAGTACATAGGAGAGCCCGGATCGAGTTTAGAGCGGCAGGTAGCGACCACGCCCATTTATCGAGGCCTCGGCCGAGGGTCCGAAGGCTAAGCATGACGGCCCTCCATATAATCCCATTAAAGCGTTCGATCTGCCCATTCGCTTGGGGCCGGTACGGGGTGGTGTAGCTCGAAGCGACATTATGCTTGAGCAAGTAGCCCCTCACCTCCTGGGACAGGAACACCGCACCCCGATCGGTATGCACGTAGGCCGGATACCCGAACATAGAAAACAAATTCTGCAGGCACCGAATAACCGTGGCAGCCGACATATCCCCGCACGTATAAGCAAAGGGGAATCGTGAATACTCATCGACGATAGCGAGCAGATAGCGAGAGTTGCTCGACAACGGCAGCGGCCCTTTGAAGTCCATCGCCAAATGCTCCCACGGTCTAGTAGCCCTAACGAGCGTCCCCATAGGAGGGTTGTAAAAACGCGGTTTGAGTTCCGCACAGATCGTGCAATCACGGCAGATGCGGCAGATGTCCTCAATCGAGTACGGCAGATTCCCCTCGCGCACAAAATGCGCGAAACGCGCTACCCCGGGATGACACATAGTGCCGTGCAAAGTGCGCAGCCCCTCCAAAGTGACAACCCCCGCGCAAGTGGCCGGCCTCGATAAGGCGTCGGCGACCAGGTTATCCTTCCCCGGGCGGTATTTGATGGTGTAGCAGAAGTCGGCGAGTTTGATACGCCAACGGGTGATTTTCTCATTCTTAATGCGCTGAGCATGTAAGGTGTCGTACATAAATGCAACGCTTTGTTGGTCCGTGACGATTTGGAAACACCGCCCAAGCAGGTACGGCCGCCATCGCCTAATTGATTCGACGATCGCGTACGCTTCCTTTTCGACAGACGAATGCCTCCGCTCGGCGGAGGTGAGAGTCCGCGAGAAGAAAGCCACAGGGCATCCCCCTTGGGAGAGAGTCGCCGCTATCGCATGATCTGAGGCATCACTCTCCAAAACGAAAGAGGCACTCTCGTCAATCGTCGCGACAGCGGCGCCAGCGATGTCGGCTTTAAGGCCCTCGAAGGCTGCCATGGCGGCCGGGCCCATGGGGAACGTGTCGCAGGCCACGAGGGGGCGGAGCTTCACGGAGAAATTTTGCACCCACTTTGAATAGTGGGCGAACAGCCCAAGAGCGCGTTTCAGCGAAGCCCGATCGCGAGGCGGAGCCATATCGAGCAAAGGGCACAGACGCTCCTTATCCGGAGAGACAGAGCCATGGGTCACGGTGTACCCCAAAAGATCTACCGTGCGTAGAGAGTAACAACACTTAGCCGCATTCATGGTTAGGCGATATTTCCACGCGACCTCGAGGAAGCGCTTCAGATTAGCGTCGTGATGCTCCTGGTCATACCCACAAACCGTAAGATTGTCCAGATAGACAAAGACATCGGTCAAGTTCTCCTTCGCAACAAGGTCATCCATAGCCCTCTGAAAGCAAGCGACTCCGTTAGTTACCCCAAAGGGGAGTCGAGTGAACTGGTACAACCGCTGACCCGATTCAAAGGCTGTAAAGACGCGATCAGCCCTTGAGATGGGGACCTGATGATACGCACTACGCAGATCGAGAGTGCTATAAACGGAATACAGGGCCACCTGGCGTACCAGGGCGTCCATCCCCGGTAAGGGGTAGGCATCCAGCTGTGTAAAACGATTAATCGTCTGCGAGTAGTCGATTACCATGCGCCGGCGGTGGGCCTCACTTCGCACCACTAAGACTTGGGCCCGCCACGGTGACCTACTGGGTTCTATAATACCGTCCTTTAAGAGCTGGGCCGTTTCTTCCGCAATGAATTGCGCGTCTGCGCGAGAGTAGCGCCGCGATTTGACGGCTACAGGGGTACAATCAGTGGTCAGGTTGGGGAACAGCGAGAGAGGCTCCACGTCCATTTGAGCGAGGGCGCACACAGCAAGCATGTCCGGCCCACCGAAGTCTATTTCCAAACGTCCATGCCGCTTAAGGAAATCAAGTCCTAACAGAACGTCGGCACATAAAGCAGGTAATACCATGAGATACACGTCCGGGAACGTGCGTCCCTTTATCACAAGTTTCAATCGACACGCCCCTTTTGTGCTCAACCGAAGTCCTTGAGAGGCCATGAAGATCCGGCGTGTTGTCCCGAGAACCGGCCACCCATGTTGATGCACTAGTCGTTGATCGATAAAACTATCCGTAGACCCCGTGTCAATCAAAGCTTGTGCAAAAACGCCCTCGACCTTGAGCGGAATGATGGCCTGCGCAAGGCCGGCAGACCCGGCAGGTATTGTACCGGCCAGGCGAGAAGATCGCGCCTCGCGGGTGGATCCCACTCCGGCTGCAATCCTCCGGGCATCGTCGGCAGTTTGGGCCTCAGCAGGAGCATAGAAATCGTAATACCTACTGTCAGAGGACGTTCCCACGCCGGCTGCAGTTTGCCAGTCATTCGGGCAGCCCAGGGAGGATCCTCGTGACAAGCGCATAGTTGGCTCATCAGCAGTTTCATTTGCCGGAGTGAGTGTGTGTAGGTCGTAAGAGCCGCTGCCAGATGGCGCTCAAGTCACGTGAGAAGGATCACTGCCGTCTGCAGATTCATATGCCAGAGTGGGTGCATGTAATTCGTAAGAGCCGCCGTCAGATGGGGCTCGAGTCACGTGCTGCGTTTGCCGCACATCGAGAGGAGTTTCCAAAGCAGGAGCATGTCGCTTGTTCGAAGTAGGCGTTCGAACGCCAGTCAAGGTCGGTCGCGCTGCGGCCGGTCGCGTTCGCGCCATTTGTTTCGGCGGCCCGGTGTATCTCACCAAGGTCGGGCGTGCAGCCAGAGGCCCGCGAGAAGGAGGTCGGCTCATCAAAGCCGAGTGAGGCGCCCCGTCCGGCGCTCGATCCGTTGGCTCAGCGATGAGCCCATTCAAGGTTGCGCGGGGACGCGTGCCCCGAGCGGCCTTCCTGCAGACCTTTGCAAAATGGCCCTTGGTGGAGCACAGGTGGCATATGGCTTCCCGAGCCGGGCAGTCAGATCGAGGGTGCTGCCGATTCCCACAAAAATAACATTTTGCGTACCGGTCAGGCCGTGGCCGGGCAGCGGCGGCAGCAGTTAGGCCGGAAGCGGAGCCCCATCGTGACTCGAGCCCCATCTTCAGGAGCACCCAGAGACTCGGCCGTGGTGGTCGGGTCCTCCTCCATATCCTCGGCGGTACCCCTCTCCGGTCGCGCGAGTTGAGAAGTCCCCGCCACGACTCGTGGGTGATCATAAGCGGTGGATTGTTCTCGGGCATCTGTATAGACGCGTGCCAGCTGTAGTGCCTCCGTAAATGTCAGCTCCGCGACCTCCAGGAGTCGGAGCCTCAAGACTCCAGAATTAATTCTGGAGACGAATGAATCTCGGAGCAAGTCGTCCTGCACTTGCTCGTGGGTCCGTACCTCCTGCACGCAGTCCGCCAATAGGTAACGCAACTCCTGCGCGTAGCGATTGATCGATTCAGATGGTTGTTGTCGCCGCTGGGAGAGTTGATGCCGGCCGTGCACAGCGCTCCGTGTTTTTACGTATAGTCGCTTCAGCTCGGCCAGAGCCGTAGCGTACGTCACAAATCTAGCAATGCTCCGGTAAACGGTGTGATGGACTTTCGACTGTAACACGTACAGCTTCACCGCAGCGGTGGGCTCTGTTTCGTGAGCGGCAAAGTAATTCTCCAGCGTTTTGAGCCGGTGGGTGAACTCCGATCCCGATCCCTCAGCTTGAGAGTCGGCTCCGAGAATCGGTACCACGATCATCTTGTGTTCAGCCATTTCGGCGATCTAAATGATATTAAATGTCGTGAAAATCAAGCTCAGACACGACTTGACCCTTGGGTAGGTTTAATATCATTTAGATCTGAAGTAACATCCTGTAAAAATACATTCATGCAACAGACATTAGAATCAGAGTATTACATGGGCAATGGCCGATATCAACAGAGAAAACAATCAGCGCAGCATATAGGGGCGTACATACCATTCAAACTACAGGACTATGTCACAGTGAGTGCCGCTGGAGTGTTCGTGCGCCCCGGTTGTCCCGGGTCTTATAGACGCCCCTTTTGAAGCGAGCACACCCTGGGTTCACCTTCGGTATAATTTCACTACACCCACATCTCAACATAGTTTGCCTCAGGCCCTTGTCCTGCCGGATCTACGTACAGTGGAGTACGTCTTTGTTCGCCATGATGCACACCGGGGGCCGCTCCGGCCGCCTTATGACAGGCCTTTCCGCGTTCTGGAGGCTGGGGACAAGTCCTTCGTGGTCGACATCGGCGGAAAATCGGACCACCTTTCGGTGGACCGCCTCAAGCCGGCTCACTTGGACCTTGACCAGCCCCCTCGGTTGGGCCAACCCCCACGGCGGGGCTGTCCCCCAGTGGGTAAGCCCCCGGTTGGCCCGCCTACCGCCAAGCCGCTAACAGTCCCTGCTCGGGTCATCAGGGGTCGTTTCGGCCGGGTGGTTAAGGCCCCCCGAAAACTGACATTGCCCGTGTGAGTGAATTCTGGGGGGGCGCATGTGGGGGATACCCCATAGAGGCATAATTCACTAGCACGGGACCAGTTGGGTCTATTGACGGTATGGGCGTGGCGTGTGCTCGGGTGTTGGAGCCATGCCCCTTTAAGAGGATCGGGCGGAAGTCATGGGGGATATAAAAAGACATGAGTTCCGGTCGGGTTTTAGTTCTGTGGAAATAAAAGTGCCTTGAACAAGTCAAGAAGTGTTTTACCCTCTCGTTGTCCGCAACTCCTACAATGTAATCTTATTCATTCACAAAGGAACACAGGACAGACACGGCTCTATCTAATCTTATTCATACACGTGGGAACACGGGACAGACATGGCTCTATCTAATCTTATTCATTCACATGGGAACACAGGACAGACATGACTCTAGACAGAACACAGGACAGGACAGACCAATTACCTTCGCACAGTAGCCTTTGATCATTGTATCTGTTTTGGACGAGATTTCAATTGCACCTTTGAACCTAGTTTAGATAGAAATACACCAGAACCACATCCAGAATCTCATAAAGATATATTGAATTGTTTTTCATCACTTAGTCTACTTGACGCATGGCGTATACAGCACCCTACAACATCTCAATACACATGGTGCCGTTGTGCTAGTGGGTTAATAACACTTGGAAGGCTTTATAGATGGTATATTAATTCCACTTTTAGAAACGTACTCGTGTCTTGTAATCATTTCCCTTCTACCTTCTCTGATCACCACCTGGTTGTGCTTGGTCTATCCTTTTCTCAGTCAATTCGTAAAAGTGTGTATTGGACTTTCAATACCAGCTTGTTGGAGGATTGCTGTTTAAAGGATGCTTTTCGTAGTTTTTGGAAAACATTCACCCAAAGAAAACCTTGTTACTCTTCTGTTCAGTTAGGGTGGGATAACGTGAAAGCCCAAATTCGCGTTTTTTGTCAATATTTTAAGTCCTTTTCCACAAGCAAGAGTAAGATTGCTGTTTCTCTCTTAGAAACTTAAATTTTACACTTAGAGGAAGACTTGGCTAAGTTTCAAAATGGCAGGAAACTTCAGTTATTATTGGGAAAAAAAGTGTATCGAAGAGAATATATTCATGAATAAGTAATGGGGATGTCAGTTAGACTCAGAATCCAAAATGTGAAGTTCTCTGACACCCCAAACAAAAGTTTATTCCAGTTCGAAGGGGTTAGGAAGTCCCAAGGGCAAATGTTTTCCTTGTTAGATGCTAAGGGGAATATTACACAAAATGAAAGTGATGTTAAGATGCTTGTGAAAAGGTTTTTTTCTGGCTTATTTGCAGAGAACGCTGTGTGTAAAGATATTGTTGATGATATGTCGAACTATCTGCCTTCGTTGAGTTGTGACCAGTGTCAAGGTCTTGAAGAGCCGTTTACTTTGGAGGAGCTCAGCACAGCTCTGCATAGCTTTGATCACGGAAAAGCCCCTGGGATCGACGGCCTTCCAGTGGAATTTTTTGCAGCTTTTTCGGACATTTTAGGTCCAGAAGTACTGCTGGTGCTACAAGAAAGCTTACGCTCTGGCATACTACCCCTCAGCTGTAGAAGAGCAGAGGTATGCCTTCTCCAAAAAGGTGGTGATCTCCGTCGGATGGAGAACTGGCACCCCATCTCATTACTGTGTTCTGACTACAAACTTTTTTCCAAATTGTTGGCCAATCGGCTAAAGATTGTCATTGGCACTGTTGTTCATCCTGATCAGAGTTACAGCATTCCGGGAAGATCAATCTCTGATAATGTTTTTTAAATTAGAGACTTGATTGACTGTGGCCTTAAGGAGGAAGAGGAGCTTGGGTTGATTTTCCTAGATGATGAAAAGGCTTTTGATAGCATTGATCACACTTACATGTTTCATGTTCTGCAAAAGTTTGGCTTTGGTGAAAAGTTTATAGGTTTTGTGAAATTGTTATACCACAACATATTTAGTTTGTGCAAAGTAAATAATCATCTTTGTTCACCCATTCAGGTTCAGAGGGGTGTTCGGCAAGGCTGTCCTTTGTCAGGGTTGCTGTTTAGCCTTTCTCTTGAGCCACTACTCATAAGTCTGAGAGCCTCTCTTTCCGGCTTTGTGCCTTCTCCAGAAGAGAACCACATCATGGTATCAGCATATGCTGTTGATGTCTGTGTAATCATTAAGAATGATAAGGACCTAACCATTCTTGTTGAGTCCTTACACAGGTTTTATCTTGCTTCACGTTTGCGGTGCAATTGGCAAAAGAGCAAAGCTCTGTGGGTGTCCTCAGCTCATGGTACATCCGGTAGGCTTCCCTTCACTCCCCCTCAGTCTCTTCCGAAAGACATAAGTTGGACAAGAGAAGGGGTTAAATACCTAGGTGTTTATCTTGGACCCAATCAGTACTCCCATATTAACTGGGAAGGAATGGTAGAACAGGCAACCAACCGGCTCAACAAATGTAAAAGGTTCCTTCCACAAATGTCCTTTAGAGGCCGAATACTGATTATTGACACCTTAGTCGCCTCTGTCCTGTGGCATAAATGTATCTGTTTTCAGCCACCAGAGGGCTTGCTTAAGGCTATTCAACAGACACTGATTAATTTATTTTGGGGAGGTTATCACTGTTTGCGGTTGGACATACTTTGCCTCCCCTTGTCTGATGGTGGCCAAGGGCTCATTGACGTAAAGTGTCGGCTGAAGGCGTTTCGGCTGAAGTCAATACAACGTCTGCTCAATGTTGAAAAATTGCCCTGGCGCCCTGTAGCACAACGAATATTGAGGCAAGCCGGAATGCTCGGCTACGGCCTTGAGACATTTTTGATCGAATCCCAAAAAGTTGATGTGTCCCAGCTTCCTCTGTTCTACCAGAGTTTGTTGAATGCTTGGCAAGCCGTAGTGGTAAGCCGCCAAAAGGAATCCTATGATGTTAAAATGTTTGCGGGAGAACCTCTATTCCTCAACCGACTCTTTCCCCAGGTTCCCAAAAGCCGTTGTTTTGCCCAAAACTTCATTTCAGGTGGCATCAGAAATGTTTGGCATCTTCGTGACTCAGCAAATTGTTGTTGGAGATCTGCTAAGGAAGTCGCTGAGATTACTGGTACCAGATCAATGAGAGCTGTAGGTCAGGTAGTTGTAGAAGTCATTCGTACCCCCTTTAGACTTGGGTTGCAGTGGAGTACTGGGGTTAAATGGGCATCCCATAATCCTTCGCTTCCTAACTTCCTTGTTGCTTTCACCGGTTCTACTTTGTCCCCAGTCAGTACTGGCTCTTGTTTATTTAGTAGTCTTGAGAGTAAATCTATTTACCAGTTCTGTCTTTCTTTGATTAATGTAAACACCTCGGCAGCAGGAGTTATGAGATGGAAAGCTCTTTTACCTAATGGCCCCCCTTCTGAACCTGAATGGAAATCAATGTATGGTACACCCATATCAAAAAGGTCGGGTGATTTACAATGGAGACTGGCTCACGGGGTATTGCCAACAAACACTTTTGTAAACCGTTTGTGCCATGGTATCGGTGATCTGTCCCTTTTGTAATAATATTGAAGATTTGTTTCATGGGTATGTTGATTGCATACGATTGTGTCCTCTTTTTCATTTACTGAACAATGTGTTTGGTCAAGTTAATGTTCCTTTTTCTCTCCGGTTGTTTATTTTTGGACTTGGGGTCACTTCAGCAAAGGAAAAGTTGTTAATGTTTCTAAATTATTTATTGTCAGAGGCTAAACTGGCCATCTACTTGTCGAGAAAAGCAAAAATTAAGGGCAAGCCACCCAAGCAATGTAATGTGATCCTGCACTTCCAATCCCTGGTCACACCTCGGTTAAAACTGGAATTTAAGTATTATAGTAGAAATGCAAACATAAAGGATTTTGTTGAAACATGGTGTGTGGGAAAAATATGCGGGGTAAATGAAAATGTATTAGAGATTTACATGTAGGTGTTTCCTTGTCTTTGCAATCTCTTGTTTTGGAATGTAGTACATTTACATTGATTGTTTCTCCTTTTATTTGATTTTCTATGACTTTGGTTGTATTCTCTTGAAAACTGTTTTTTATTGGTTCATTCTTGTTGATGCTTGTTTTTGTAGTTTTTTAAATAAAACGACTTAAAAGTCAAAGTCTCTCTCTCCCTCTCTCCCTCTCTCCCTCTCTCCCTCTCTCCCTCATCTGACCTTTAAATGAGATCCAACATAATAGTGGGTTGATATCTATAACATGGGTGGGGGCATATCCATCGACGCATTTGCATCAAATTCTACTTTCTAGTTTTATTATACCTTCCTAATTTTGATGTGGATTTACTTTTTAAAGTTGGTTGTCATGGTCGTGGTATAAAGTTCGTTTTTTAAAAATAAGTATCGTAGCAATTTTACTCCATTACAAATACTGTATTTTTTTTTGTCTTGAAGTCACGTGTGCTCAGCCAGATGGTATATGCTCTGTAACCTCAGCACGAGCTGGAGGAGACGGTGGCTAGCTGGAGGGACAGACAGTCCAGCAACGCACTCAGTGGAGGAAACATTCATATCGACAGGGATGATGGTAGGTAATCGTGCCAATTATGCTCACTCCTGTACACAGAGAACATGTTACTTGAGCGTAACAATTTGATCACTATGTCCACGTCAAACATCTTCTCGTTATTAAATAATGTTTTAGATTTCAGCTACTAGCTAATTTCATCTGCCTCTATCTCATTATTTTTAATTATAATTTGATACAGAGTCAAGGCTTGTGGAAGAGAACACGGAATGCATCAGGGATGCAACAGAACAAAAGAAACAGATGGGAGGGTTGAAAGACAAAACAGAGGGAGGGTTGGACAAACAATGGGTGTGGGGAGGATTGATGGGGTATGGGTCACACATGGAATGGAGAAGATAGATACAGAAACAAACTCTCAGGTAGGAAAAACTGGAAATATGGTAGGAGGAGTGATTGGGGTGTTGTGGGGAGGGGTTCATGAGGGCAGAAAATATCACAATTTTGCAATGGGGATGTCCTGAGATTGTGGTGGACAGGTGTATTGAAGACCTGGCGGGAAGAATGAGATTGAAGAGAATGTGGAGGTTGGTTCCACGGACGGGAAAAAAGAGGAACGAATGAGTGGAGATGAGTAGTGATCCTGGATTTAGGTAGTTTCACCAGATGGGGATTTATGGTGGACCATGTGTGCCCTGCAGAAACCTGGGGAGGACAAATCACAGAAAGAGCAGAGGGAACAAGACCAGAAAGGAGGTGGTAGAAGACAGAAAGACCACGGACCTGTATGTGGTGATGAAGTGATCGGCCCATAGACTCAGCTTCAGCATCAACATTCCAATGATCTTGAAAGCCTTGGTTTCCACGGCATCAAGCTGATCAAGGTGTGAGGCAGGGGATCCTGTCCAGAGTGGGGAGCAATGCTCCATGAAGCTGCGGATGAAGGTGTTGTAGGTGGATATGAAGACCTTGTACGACGAAGGATACCCAGTAGGTGGCTGCCTTTGGAGGCCAACTTTGAAATGTGGTTTGCCCAAGAAAGATCATGGCTGATTGTAAATTTTAAAAAGGCTCGTCTGACTAAACAGTTCTGGGGGCAGCCAGGAACAATTTTAAATTTTAAGGAGTCTTCAGAGTAAACAGTTGCATTGGCTCTGCCTATGATATTAGGCATCATCTTAGCAGAGCTAGGGCCCCCTACATTTCCATCGGATTTTACTGCAGCCAATACTGGGAAGATAATTTAATTGTCAATTTTATAAACCAGTCTGCCCTGGAGAGGGATCATCCAAGTCTGTGAATTCCCATGAAGTGTCCAACGTCTCTTAGTGATGCAACCTTTTACACTAAACGTTCAACTTGCAGTCAGGTGTTTTTGAATTCTCCATTTCTAGCTGAAGGATTCTTAATCTGCACCTTGATATCATCTTTGCCATTTCATTGAGCGATGGCTGCAATTTCTCGCTCCCAATCTCAAGATCCCAGGCTTCCAATTTATTGCCTCTTGTGACGTCAATGTTCTAACCTATTTGAGCATGTTGTGAATTTGAGCTGACACATAACATCATGTGACCCATCATACTTAAACCCTTAAATCTCAGAGTTTTCAGGCAAATATGACGTGTCGGTCGGCAATGCTTTCTTTATTGACTGCATTCCAGATATATTTGTATAAATATAAACCGACGTTGCTCAGGCTTGAAAACAGATATTGCTATTTTGATGTCAATATTGTTAAGGTTATTATTGTTGATTAATTTCTGTGAACCTCATTATACGGTTTGAAAAATCAATGTAAAGTGATTTGGTGGACATTGTGGAACCAAAATGTATCATCCCCATCCGGAGTGAGCAGACAACTTACTCATTATAAGATTAGTGTAGGTTGTGCCATGATGACAAAATTAAAGAACTCTTTGGAAAATGTATTACCCTCGTCGGAGGAGAGGATATTGTTATTGGGTCCGATTGTTTATTACTTGCAACATTGAAAATTCACAAGTACGTACATTAGTTGGTCTTTTTTTTTTCTGGTCTGTTGTTCTGTCTGTCTGTCTGTTTGTCTGTCTGTATGTTTGTCTGTATGTCTGTATGTCTGTTTGGCAATCGCCTACAAGTGACATTTTTACCTCGACCCTCACGAAACTTAGCCACCTTGTAGAGGTAGTGACTAGATAGAAGCCTATTGTTTTTAAAGTCAACAGATCAAAAGGTAAGATCACATAAATCATAAATTTTCATCCGATTCACTTTATATATATATCTATATATATATATATATATACTGTATATAAAACTAAAGAACACAGGTGGACGGTGAACCCTCGTCGAGGTGAAGTCTTGGTCAATCCTTGTGAGTATGTATTTTTTATTACGAACTGTTTTGAACATGAGTTGGACCATGAGTACATCAATTAATTACTTATTATTGGGCCTTCACTATCTATCTATAATTCCAGTAATCTCTGTATGTCTGTATGTCTGTGTGTCTGTGACCGCTGTTTCTCGACAACCACGGGTCCGATATACTTGAAACTTGCCAGGTATATTGCTGGGGACCCGAGGATGTGCCTTTTCAAGGTTTCATATTAATCGGACAAGTAGTTACCGAGCTATGTCCAAAAAACGATTCAACCAATCAGAGAGCAGCGAGTTATCACGTGTGCCGAACGTGGCGAACAGACTCTGCCTCGGACGGCACATTTGAGAGCGTATTCATTTATTTCACGTTGGCAAACTATGTTGCCGCTATGTTGGCGTTAAACTATGTTTTAAAACTAATTAAAACTAATTTGCGATTCTTTCGCTTTCCTGCGCGTTTGTGCACGCTATGGCGATTTCTTTACCAAACTCCGCAAGCCGTTCGCTTTGGACCAAACCATTTCATGTAAATAGAGGGGGGGGGATTGTCACCGTACTCGCAAGCCGTTCGCTTTGGACCAAACCATTTCATGTAAATAGAGGGGGGGGGGGGGGGATTGTCACCGTACTCGCAAGCCGTTCGCTTTGGACCAAACCATTTCATGTAAATAGAGGGGGGGGGGGATTGTCACCGTACTCGCAAGCCGTTCGCTTTGGCTTTGCGAATGGACCAAACCATTTCATGTAAATAGAGGGGGGGGGGGATATAATTTTAGATATATATATAGTACGGGCACGCCCTAGTGTCTATTAATTATGTCAATTAATTACGGACTATTGGAGCATACCTCTTCGACCTTTTAGACCCCTCAGGCCTTTTTGACCCCTTTAGACCATCTTGGACCTTTGGACCTTTTAAGACATTTTATACCCCCTTCCTTGTGAGGTCAGGTAAAAAGAATCTGCCGCTGGTATCCTGTGAGCCAGTACTACCTGTGTTCAGGGTCGAGTTGAAGTGACTAAACCATGTCCCCCACGAGTTTCCATTTCCAAACTGGTGAGCAGGGTGGCTGTACATGTACACCCTGGTGGAATTAAAAAGATCCATTTAAGGGCGTATGAGCTCACTTAAGAGCCAATGGTCATCCAGCATAATTAAGCAGCGATTGCTACTTGTGGACAGACTAAGTTCTCAGCCCTGGAAGACAGTTAGCTTAAGAGATGGAACTCTTAAATAAAAATTTCTCTTCCAACCCGCACAAGGCCAGTGTGGAGGGGTACGCCTAAGTCAGCATGATGAGTCCGCCAGACAATGGCCCCAAGTCCCCAGCAGTTCTGAAGCCCTGGTCCAAAATGTCGGCCCGACCAGGCAATGAACAGAAGGTGATAAGAATCCCTGCGTTCATAGAGGCCATCACTGGAATCTAGGAGTTGCCACATACAACGTTACATTCCTACTAGGAGATGACTGCTTATAAGAGCTTGAGGAAGAACTTGAAGGATTAGACTGGGATATTATAGGACTTAGTGAAATTAGAATGCAGGGGGAGAAATTTGCTGAGCTAATGACTGTATTCCAGATTCCAGTTATTTTGTTCCCCGGGCTCTTACGTCATCCGATGACGTACGCGCGTGCTCCAATCCAAGAGTCCATCTCATCGCTCTATGGCCGTCCTGACCAATCATTCTTCAGGGCATGGCCACTTGCTGGCCTTTGTGGTGACCCGGTCGGTGGTATCATTTCTGGTGCTCAAATGTCCTAGTTCCGGGTATTTTTATTTAGTGTGGTTTTAAGTCTGGAGTGCCTAGCGGGTGTGGTGTGTGTTATGACGAACAAAGGGAAAAAACCCCACAGAGGCGATTTACATACAGGGGATTTACCCTTAATCCCTACTAATTAACATAACGCCACCCCTCGTCATGGGGACAAAGATACACTCTTCCACGACATCCGGTCTAAAGGGTCCCACCTTAGGTACAGGGGGTTCTTCTTCATCATCGTGACATTCGGAGCACACTATCCTATAAATTCCTACCTGGCCCTAAGGTAATCCATTGCCTACCCCCTCACAAACGTAACAATATTTAATGGGTGATTCAATGAACCTTTTGTGAAGTGGTCTGTCTTGAGTAAGTTCTTCGAGTTTTCCCTCCACACGTCCAAACAATCAACTTTCAAATATATATAACTTTTCACAAGGGTCCTGACCAATCGAATGTAAGGCATTCGGGATAGAAATTTAACCAAGAGAGGAAGGAGGCATCAGAAGTGGATATTCCGACATAGACCATGTACCCACCATCAATCACGTGAAGGAAAAATGTCCAGAATATCATAAACCTTTCTGCATGGTATTTGTAGACGATGAGAAGGCATTCGACTCTGTAGAAACACACGGTGCTGGATGTATTCCATAAACAATGAGTAGAAAGGAAATATATTGAGTTACTGAAAGATATTTACACAGAATGTACAACTACAGTGATGATGCACAAAGGAAGTAGTGAGATCAACTTAAAAAAAGGAGTAAGACGGAGTAAAAGGAGTTATCCTCTCTATCTCTTTGCTGACGACTCTACTCTCTGTCGCTCCATTCCTCATCCCTCAGATCGGCAGTCTGCAGCCTCCTCACTCTCTGCAGACCTGGACAAAATCACAGACTGGTCAAACAAGTGGAACATGTCTTTCAATCCTGACAAATCTCACACTCTTACAATGTCTCTCCGAAAGGACCGACTGGACAACCCTCCCATCTACTTTCTCAACAATCCTCTCCAAGAAGTTCTGTCGCTCAAGCTTTTGGGTCTCACTATCTGCCATGATCTTTCTTGGGAAAACCACATTTCCAAGCTGGCCTCCAAAGCCAGTCGCCGACTGGGCATCCTCCGTCGTGCGAAGTCCTTCCTTGGCACACCTGAGCTCCTCACCACATACAAGGCTTTCATCTGCAGCTCAATGGAATACTGTTCCCCCCTCTGGGCTGGTGCTCCTGCCTCACACCTTGCTCGGCTTCACGCTGTTGAGGCCAAAGCTTTCAGAATCATTGGAATCTCCTGCGATGTAGTCAACGCCGAGGGCCTTTCACTCACTCACCGCAGGCAGGTTGGTGGTCTTTCTGTCTTCTACCGACTCCTCTCCGGCCTTGCTCCCCCAGCTCTCTCTGTGCTCTGTCCCCCCAATATTCCTTCAGGTCGCACAAGATCTGCCTGCAACCCTCTTCTGGTTAAACTGCCAAAGTCTAGCCTCTCTGCTCACCTTCACTCTTTCATTCCCCTTTTCTCCCGCCTCTGGAACAAACTCCCCCACTCCCTTCAATCCCACTCCTCCCTCTAGGTCTTTAAAACAGCTGTTCACCACCATCTCTTATCTTCCCCCATCGAAAACCTTGATCTTTTCTACCCCCGGTAATTCACCCCAGAGTCCTTGCAGTGTTCATATGTTTTAATCCTCTCCCACCTCCCCCCAAGTCCTCCCGATGTCCCTGCTCTCAAATGTTGTGTTTGTGTCCTTCCCCCTCTCTTTTGTGTCCTTCCCCCTCTCTCCCCATCTTGTCTACCGCTCCCCTTGTTTTTTGTGTTTTGTGTGTCGGTTTGTCTTTTTGTGTGATTAATGTTAGCTCTTTCACGAGCCTCGATCTTGTATACAAAAAAAAAAAAAAAAAAAAAAAAGACAAGGTGACACGATCTTACCGAAATTATTCACTTCCTGTCTGGAGGATAAATTTCGATCACTTCAGTGGGAAGATAAGGGCGTCATCATTAATGGAGAAAAGTTTTACCATCTAAGATTTGCCGACAATATTGTTGTTATCGAAGAAAGTTTGGAGAAAATGAAACCATGCACCAGGAATTCACAGAAGCCAGCAGGAAGTGTGGGCTGAAGATGAACATGTCAAAAACCAAAGTAGTTTAGGAACACAATTGTACCTCATGGAGAAATCATAATACATGGAAACCAAATAAAAAGCAGAAGAATACACATACCTAGGGAAAAGCTTAAGTTTCAAGGAAAATAATCAAGAACAAGAAATAAAGTGAAAAATCAAACTTGGATGGAGACAATATGGGAAACGCGGTAACATCATGAGGTAAAGTACCAATACAGTGCCTCCAGAAAGTATTCACACCCTGGGGTGATTGTGAAAAAAAAGAGGGATTGAAGGTGTCGGCCGCTAGGGGCTTCAGGCTATTTAAGATCTGGCCGTGCTAATGCTCGGGCGAGACTTGGCCTGTTGTGAGCTGAAGTCAGACAATGATTCATGCTGGTAAGATTGTGATAGAGTACTCTAGAAGATGGCTTGATTGTATTACCCCGCTTAATATTTATAATCTATTAGCTTTAATATTGTTACGGTTCTCTATGCCGGCCTTCTTCCCCTTACCAAGGGGGGATTAATCCCCTTGTCTTTGCTGTGCCTGGCGGAACCGAGACTTAAGACGTCCCTCACGGACACATGCGGCGTAGGCTTTCGGGACTACTTTTCACTCGTACCTAATTCCCCGCGCTGCCCTGGGAGCGAGGAAACAAGCCTCGCACGAACCACGTGTGGTTTGTGTACGACGAGCGGATTGCATACACGTGGTCCGCGCAGTCTTACTTAGTGGAACCCGATTGGAGCGATCTTACTCGTGCGATGCTTAGTCAAATGGAGAAACCACAGGCACGATCGAATCAGGAAGAAAGGAAGAACAAACAGTTTAATTATTTCCCACACGCATATACAGTTCAAGGACGAAGAGACACAGAGCAACCTTAAACAGTCTTAACTTATCCCTTGGACAAGGGCCCGTCTCACACTCACACAGGGAATTGCAGATGGGCAGGTGTTCCCCAACGCGTCCAGAGATGGTCCCCGTCCGGCTCTCCACGGTCCCCGGCATGTCCCGTGAAGTTGCTGGCAGGTGAAGGCAGAGACTCGTAGCGCGTCTCTCGAACAAACAGATGATGGGGCGGAACGGTAGAGGGCGGACTTTAGCGCGGCTGGCGGTTACTCAGCCTTGCTCACTCGCGCGTCTGAAATGCGCTGTATTCGTTCTAAGCGCGTCTGGCTGCGCCCGCGTATATGTAGCGGCCAACTCCTCTTCTTCGATACACTCCGAGCTGGTTAGCGCGCGCGTTCCCTTGCAAGTTCGTCAAGTTCATCAGCTTTCACCGCTTATCAAGTTCTTTCGCCAATCCTTTTGCCGCAAGTCCTTCGCTGTAAGCCCTCTTACCGCAAGTTCTCTCATACAAGTCCTCTCAGGCAGCAGTCCTTTCGAGGGCTTTCGCGCAGCCGTTTTATAGCTACGCCCCCCGAACCTACTGGAACTCACCCGAACCTTCTCACCACGCCCTCTGACGCCACGCCGCCGTCACCACCCTCGAGCTCTGATTGGCGGCTCGTGCTTACTGTCAGCGCTTCCGCCGCTCCGCCTCGACTCCGCCCGACCTTCCTCGGCCTGCCTCGTGTTAACTCGCCCAATGATCAACCAATGCTTAACAAACTGGATCGAGGCTAGGGTGGCTGGAAAATCGGTGGCAAGTAGGGCCTATTCTCCTGTTTCCTACTCGACGCAGAACTAACAAAGGAAAAGGACTAAGCTTACAAATACTAAGACATAACTGTACTATCGCGAGGCTACATGTTGCTTGTGTGACTAACTATGGGGGGCAGACTTTAACCTTTATTAAACTCACTTGACAGACTCAAAACCGCAACACTGCCCCCCTCCCTCGTCGGACTCCTCCCCGAGTCTAACCTACAAAAAACTGGAACGACCAGTTTTGAGAAAGAGTTGGGACTAACTTTTAATTATGTGTGACACTTAGATGTGGTTCCCCCTAACATTTACTCTAACCCGTGTATGTGAGAGTTTTAAAACACTAAATATGTCCCACCTACTGCGTTGAGTAGCTAACTGACAGACTCTTGCCCACAATTAACCGAATTGCGGAATTATTTTCAAACTAAACATAGAGCCGGTGGGCAGCATTTTATATACAAGCACAAAACCCTAACCTTATTTACATTTCTATGACCCAGGACCTGTCCTTTTTTGGAAAGAAGATTGGAGGGGAAGGAAAAGCACAGCAATGCACAAAAACACATTTCAAAAGTTCACATTCCACATTTCTGCTGTTGTCTGGCATCTTCTTCTTGCTTCCTGCATCTTCTGTGTGCATAAAACTTACAGTTCTTCTTTCCTAGCACACCAATAATAAAAATGTACAAAACACGTGTTCGTTTTATTTGCCAGCAGGGCCAACGCTATGTGGTCCAACTGCGTGACATTGATGCCACTCAAAACAAGTGGTCCGAAGATGCAAGGTGTTCTGCAGCAAAGTGCTGCACAGCAAAGTGTAAGGCCACAAAACCTGTGGTCCATAACGTGTAATGTGGTAAAGTGCAGCAAAGTTACAACAAGGGATATGGCAGCAAAGTGCTGCGCCGTTCAGCTGCACAGTCAGTTGTAGCAAAGTGCACCAGGGGTGCTGCACAAGTGCAGCAAAGTTACAACAAATGAAACAGGATACGGCAGCAAAGTGCCATGCAGTTCAGCTGCACAGGTGTAGCAAAGTGCAGCGGGTGCTGCACATGTGCAGCAAGGTGCAGCTGCACCGTTCCACCTCCAAAATGGTCCTGGAGTGGGGGAGAGACAAAGCACAACCGGCAAAGCGGAAAGGGCACAGAGGTACACAGCAATACAAGGTAATGCAGCGCAGGGGCGCGGAAGAGCGAGCAGAGCAAGCTTGTCCCTAACCGTCCGTGCCCCCCAACGTCAACTGCCCTTCCCTGTATTTACAAATTCAAATCCGTCTCTACGTCCTGTCTCCCATATCCCACTCCTGACACCAATTGTTACGGTTCTCTACGCCGGCCTTCTTCCCCTTACCAAGGGGGGATTAATCCCCTTGTCTTTGTTGTGCCTGGCGGAACCGAGACTTGAGACGTCCCTCCTGGACACACGCGGTGTAGGCTTTCGGGACTTCTTTTCGCTCGTACCTAATTCCCCGCGCTGCCCTGGGAGCGAGAAAACAAGCCTCGCACGAACCACGTGTGGTTTGAGTATGCCGAGCGGATTGCATACACGTGGTCCGCGCAGTCTTACTTAGTGGAACCCGATTGGAGCGATCTTATTCGTGCGACGCTTAGTCAAATGGAGAAACCACAGGAACGATCGAATCAGGAAGAAAGGAAGAACAAACAGTTTAATTATTTCCCACACGTATATACAGTTCAAGGACGAAGAGACACAGAGCAACCTTAAACAGTCTTAACTTATCCCTTGGACAACGGGCCCGTCTCACACTCACACAGGGAATTGCAGATGGGCAAGTGTTCCCCAACGCCTCCAGAGATGGTCCCCGTCCGGCTCTCCACGGTCCCCGGCATGTCCCGTGAAGTTGCTGGCAGGCGAAGGCAGGGACTCCTAGCACGTCTCTCAAACAAACAGATGATGGGGCGGAACGGTAGAGGGCGGACTTTAGCGCGGCTGGCGGTTACTCAGCCTTGCTCACTCGCGCATCTGAAATGTGCTGTATTCGTTCTAAGCACGTCTGGCTGCGCCCGCGTATATGTAGCTCCTCTTCTTCGATAAACTCCGAGCTGGTTAGCGCACGTGTTCTCGTGCAAGTTTGTCAAGTTCATCAGCTTTCACCGCTTATCAAGTTACTTCGCAAATCCTTTTGCTGCAAGTCCTTCGCTGTAAGCCCTCTTACTGCAAGTTCTCTCATACAAGTCCTCTCAGGCAGCAGTCCTTTTGAGGGCTTTTGCGCAGCCGTTTTATAGCTACGCCCCCCGAACCTTCTGGAACTCACCCGAACCTTCTCACCATGCCCTCTGACGCCACGTCGCCTTCACCACCCTCGAGCTCTGATTGGCGGCTCGTGCTTACCGTCAGCGCTTCCGCCGCCCCGCCCCGACCTTCCTAGGCCTGCCTCGTGTTAACTCGCCCAATGATCAACGAATGCTTCACAAACTGGATCGAGGCTAGGGTGGATGGAAAATCGGTGGCAAGTAGGGCCTATTCTCCTGGCTCCTACTCAACGCAGAACTAACGAAGGAAAAGGACTAAGCTTACAAATACTAAGACATAATTATACTATCGTGAGGTTACATGTTGCTTGTGTGACTAACTATGGGGGGCAGACTTTAACCTTTATTAAACTCACTTGACAGACTCAAAACCGCAACAATATACTCTTGTTGTATTTGCATGCGTTTCTTAGATCCTGCTTGATTCAAGTTTAATAAAGCCTGATATTGACCAAAGGCTTCTCCATCATTCATTACAATTTATTAAACTTGAATTCTGATCACCATGGACAAGATGCTGAAACTGAAAGAATTTGACGCAGACCCGAACACTGCTAATGCCGGCGAGGAGTGGGCTCGCTGGATCCGCATCTTCAGACGATATCTTTGGGCTTACGAGTCCGATGAAGATACGGATCATTAGTCATAAGCTTGACGTACTCATTAGTCATGTGTCCACGTCCGTCTATCGGTATTTCGCCCATTGCGTGACCTACACCGCTTGCGAGGCTCTCGGGACTTTGTACGTTAAGCCTCGTGGAACGATCTATGCTCGTCATCTACTAGCTACCCATGTCAGGAGCCAGGAGAGACTCTGGAGCAATTCGTGCAAGCTTTGAGTCACCTGGGTAGAGATTGCAACTTTCAGATTGGTACGTTCCAGGAACTTCAAGATGATTTCATGCATGATGCTTTCTGCAATCTCATATACGACTGCAATCACCTCATATACGACAACGGCTATTGGAGAATGACTTGGTGAATCTTCATGATGCTATGAACAGGCCCATACCTTGCAACTATCTCAGACACATTCGGACTGTTATGGGCGATCTTATCTACCTGTGAGTGCTTCGCCATCAGAGGGACGACGAGGGGAGATGCAGACAATCACTCAATCTCAGGATACTCCAATCAACGTCTCTGCTACACGACCCCCACTCCATTAATCGGAAGGAATGGATGATTGTGAGCCATCATCAGCAGAGGAGTCAACTCCCAAGTTAATGATGACCACATCAGCTACTACCAATTGTTATTTCTGGAGATATCGGAGACATCCACGTATCCAATGTCTGGCTCGCAATGCCATCTGTAATAACTGTGGGAAGAAAGGACATTATTTCAAGGTGTGCCAAGCTGTCAAAACGGTCGGACCCACTTCAGCTGGTATGCAGTTGGAAGCCACGACACTCTCCGCTATTTTGCCCTACAGTCTAGCTAAAGCAATGGTCAAGATTACGGTGAATGGTGAGGTCATCGATGCACTGATCAACATGGGGAGTTCGGACAGCTACGTGAGTGCTGCGTTGGTGAAGCGCCATGCCTGGCCGATGCTCCCCATGGGGAAAACAGTGTATATGGCATCATCATCTTTACATCAAGAGATAAGGGGATATTTTGTTGTGGAACTAGGAACTAATGAGACTAAGTTAAGTACAAGGACGTGAAACTGATGGTACTGAGAGACTTGTGTGCTGATCTACTCCTGGAGCATGATTTTTTGTGAAGGCATGCTGATTTAAACATGCATTTTGGGGGTACTAACCCCACCTTCTCAGTCTGTAGTCTGGCAGAGGTAATCATCGATCCGCCATCGCTGTTTGCCAATTTAACTGCAGATTGTAAGCCGATCGCTGTGAAGTCGAGACAACTTACGCGGGAGGATGTGAAGTTTATTGCTATGGAGACCAGGAAACTTCTCAACGAAGGTATTATCGAGCCGAGCGAATTGCCGTGACGGGCTCAGGTATTGGTATCGTTCCACGAGCCCATTGCCTTGCGGATTATAGCTGGTCATTCGACTGGAGGCAATACCTCTTTCCTGAAGGAATTGTTTTATCTCTCGAGACATGAAAGCGGCTCCCCAATCCAGCACTAATCACCGGAAATGGATGGTGATAGACTATTCCCAAACTATAAATCGTTTTACGCAACTAGACGCTACCCCCAACTAGTCTAACCCTAACCCTAACCCTTGCCAAGTATGGACGAAATGGCAGGAAAGGTGGCTAAATATCAAGTATTTAGTACATTGGATTTGCATAGTGCCTTCCATCAAGTCCCGATCCGAGAGTCTGATAAGCTGTACACAGCATTCGAGTCTGGTCAGCGACTCTATCAGTTTTGTTGTATACCCTTTGGGGTAACAAACGGAGTTGCGTGTTTCCAACGAGCAATCAACGAGACAGTCTCTCTCGAGAATCTCAAAGCCACCTTTGTTTATGTGGATAATGTCACTGTATGTGGACGAACACGGAACGAGCATGACAATAACTTGAAACGTTTTATGGATGTAGCTCGCAAGTACAAACTGACTCTCAATAATGACAAATGCATGTTCTCAGCTAAAACTATCAATATTTTGTGATATACCATTTCAGAAGGCTCAATTCGTCCTGACATGTCTCATTTGCAACCTCTATTAGAAATGCCACCTATTCGTGACTTAGCCTCGCTGAGACGAATCCTGGGGCTGTTCGCACATTATTTCAAATGGAGCCCGAAGTATTCCGAGAAAATTCGTCCTCTGGTTGAAAGCAAAAAATTTCCGCTGTCTTCAGCTGCCAAACTGGCTTTTCACAATTTGATTAATGATATTGCTCAAGCGCTTAGTGATGTCAATTGACGACTGTGTTCCCTTCGTTGTTGAGATTGACGCCTCCGAGTACGCAATTGCAGCTAGCTTAAATCAGTCACGCCGTCCCGTGGCCTTCTTCTCCAGAATGGTATCACACAGTGAGAGGCGCCACTCGTCTGTTGAGAAGGAAGCTTACGCCATAGTGGAGGCCTTGCGTAAGTGGAAACACTTTCTTCTTGGAAAACACTTTCGTTTGATCACAGACCAGCGATCTGTAGCTTTTATGTTCGATGGTCAACATTCCCAGAAGATAAAGAATGAGAAAATCGCTAGGTGGCGTATTGAGCTTGCGGAATTTGACTACGACATCGTATATCACCCTGGCAAGGACAATGTAGCTGCTGACGCATTTTCGCATGCTTTCTGTGTGACCGTGGGATCCAAGGGAGGATTGCGGGAGCTGCATGATTCACTCTGTCACCCGGGAGTCACTCGTCTGGCTCATTTTGTACGATGTCGAAATCTTCCCTATTCTGTTGAGGACGTAAAGCGAGTCTGTAGTTCTTGCCCTGTTTGCGTTCAACTGAAACCGCAATTTCATAAACCGTATCAAGGGGTTTTGATCAAGGCCACCCAACCGTGGGAGCATCTGAACATTAATTTTAAAGGTCCCCTCCCTAGGGCAATCTCTAAACGTTACATGCTCACCATCGTAAATGAGTACTCACGCTTTCCATTTGCTTTTCCTTGTGGAGATCTCTCTTTGAATTCAGTGATTAAATATCCCTCTGAGTTGTTCGCACTGTTTGGTTGCCCAGCGTATATTAATTCGGATCGGGCAGCTGCTTTCATGTCTCGAGAGATAAAACAATTCCTTCAGGAAAGAGGTATAGCCTCCAGTCGAATGACCAGCAATAATCCGCAAGGCAATGGCCTCATGGAACGATACAATGGGGGTAATGTGGCATGCTGTTTCGATGCGACTCAAATCACGTGACCTTTCGGTCGGCCAGTGGGAAACGGTGTTACCTGACGCGCTATATTTGATCCGATCTTTACTGTGCATGGACACTAACGTAACCCCGCATTAATGCATGTTTTCCTATCATCGTCGGAGTTCTAGTGGACACTTGTTACCGACCTGGTTGTTAGAACCAGGACCTGTATGTTACGTCAATCTATACATCAAAGCAAATATAAGCCGCTCGTTGATGAAGTGAATCTTCTCGAAGCTAATGAGGAATACGCTCATGTTCGCTCAGCCGATGGTCGCGAGACCACCGTGTCAGTTCGTCATCTCGTGCCATGTGGGGAGGTTGTGGATATAATTTGGGAACCTCATTCTCAGGTTAAGTCACCCGAAGGGTTTTCCGAGAGGATTGCGGTACCTATCAAGGGTTTGTCAGAGATAGTGTCCATGTCGCCCAATCTGAAAAATCTCTCGACAATCGAGGACATGGCACAAGAGGAGGTAGAACGTACTCCTGAGCCGGAAATTTACCGAACAAGTAGTGGTCGATCTTGCCATAGATTTGTTTGATATTCTGCTTTGTAGTCGAAACCATTCTGGTGCCGTTTAGTTTGACATTTATCAACTATTATTATTATTTAGATGGATTTGATTTGCTACTATTAGGAGCTTCATTTTTCCAGTGGGGAAGATTGTGGTCATTGTGAAGAAGAAGAGGGATTGAAGGTGTCGGCCGCTAGGGGCTTGAGGCTATTTAAGATCTGTCTGTGCTAATGCTCGGGCGAGACTTGGCCTGCTGTGAGCTGAAGTCGGACAATGATTCATGCTGGTAAGTTTGAGATAGAGTACTCTAGAAGATGACTTGATTGTATTACCTCGCTTAATATTCATAATCTATTCGCTTTAATATGCTCTTGTTGTATTTGCATGTGTTTCCTAGATCCTGCTTGATTCAAGTTTAATAAAGCCTGATATTGACCAAAGGCTTCTGCATCATTGATTACACACCCCTTGACATTTTTCACATTTTGTTGTGTAACTGCCTGAATTAAAAATATATTTAATTGAAATTAGATTTTTTTTTGTCACTGATCTACATATAATACCTCATAATGGCAAAGTGGAATTTTTTTTAGAATTAAAATTATTTTATAATGAAATACAGAAATATGTGATATACATAAGTATTGAACACTCTGAGTCAATACTTCATAGAAGCGCCTTTGGCAGTGAATACTTCTTCGAGTCTTCTTGGGTTTGTCTGTATCAGCTTTGCACATCTGGTTTTGGGGAGTTTCTCCCATTCTTCCTTGCAGATTTGCTCAAGCTAGGTCAAGTTGATGGGGAGTGTTGGTGAACATCAATCTTCAGGTCTTTTCACATATTCTCAATGGAAATTCAATTCTGGGCATTGGCTGGGCCACCCAAAGGCAATCAAAAAATTGAATAATTAATCGATTAATTGATTAATCAATAAAACAAAAATACCCATTGTAGCCAAATCATTTGGTCATTGTAGTGTCCAAATATCGGCTTCCTATCTCAAAAGGTGCCTGAGATATTTCCCAGATGAGAAAGAAAACAAGTAATTAATAAATTGGTAAAAATTAGAAATTAATCAATCGATTAATCAAAAAATGTTAAAAATGCTGTTTTGCTAAAGCACTTGTTCACTATTGTGTTGGAATTTCAGCTTCCTAACTCATATTTAGCTTCCTAATATTTAGTTTCCCTATTAATTTTAATGACTCAATGTGCAAATGCTGTACAATTTTCAAGTCAATCGGATGTAGGCCGATGACAAACAAACAGATGAAAGATCAATCGGAGAGTGACACTTGGCAAAACAGAGCAAAGCGGAATGGCACTCAGTAGAGAATCCTTTTAACCTCAAAAATAGTTGGTGGTTGAATTCAGTTGGCTGATATGAAAATCCTATTCAAATTTCAAGTCAATCGGATGAAAATTGAGGCTTTTAGAAATTTGAAAAAAGCGGTTGACCTTGGGCCTATATTGACCTTTTGGCCTATGCTGATCTCAAAATAGTTGTTGGTTGAATTCAGTTAACTGATGTGTATATCCCATTCAAATTTCAAGTGAATCGTATGAAAATTGAGGATTTTAGAAATTTGAAATTGTTGTTGACTTTTGGCCTATGTTGCTCTTTTGGCCTATGGTGATCTCAAAAAAGTTGGTTGTTGAATTCAGTTTGCTGATATGTAAATCCCATTCAAATTTCAAGTCAATCGGATGAAAATTGAGAATTTTAGAAATTTGAAAAAAGTGGTTGACCTACGGCCTATGTTGACCTTTTCACCTTTTGACCCCAAAATATATAGGATTTTGTCGGACCACGAACTCTACCATTTGGTAAAGTTTCGTGAAGATCGGTTTAAAATTGTGACCTGTAGGCAAGTATAAGTGAGCGGACAGACAAACGAACACACACACAAACAAACAAACACACACACACACACACACACACACACACACACACACACACACACACACACACACACACACACACACACACACACACACACACACACACACACACACACACACACACACACACACACACACAAACCGGAGTGATCAACATACTTGCTAAAAAAAAAATTTTTTTGCCAAGTAACAAACAGACAAACAGACAGAACCACAAACGCAACCGACCAATATGTTGGAACCCATCTGTGGATCGGTCCCATCGGCCGATGGGTCTGACCCATCTGTGGATTGCATGAGAAATGACAGATGGGTCAGACCCATCGGCCGATGGGACCGATCCACAGATGGGTTCCAACAAATATACTTGAAAAATCTTCGATTTTGCAAGGAATAAAAAATACTTTTTATGCCAAAGCACTTTCTCACTATTGTGCTGAAATTTCAGCTTCCTAACTCAAAGGATGGCTGAGATATCGCCTGGACAAACAAACAAACGGAGTGAAAACTGAGTACTCCCTTTCGGCACGCGTCATCACCAGGCCCCCTTCAATGCCCCGATTTGACGTCATACAGCGCCTTGAGATGGAATAGGGAGGGAGTGATGTACAAAATAAATTATGAATCACATTGCTTCGTATTGAGCTGTTTATGTTTTATGGTTCTGTCTGATATGTCCTTGTGATGTTGCAGGCCCTTTGTCAACATTCTTGAAAAAGAGGAAAAACAAACAGAGAAGCAATTCCATGAAAAGCAGGGATGTGCTGGACAACTCGGAAATCACTTTTGACTTCCCTCTCTCGGATGAAGATGAAAATGAAGATGAGAAAGGACACAAGATTTCTTTTCTAAAAAGTAAACGGGCGTCTGGAAAGGATTCTGAAAAGCTTCCTGGTTCTGTTGCATTACGGAAGACCGGGGTTGTCGAACCTGCTTCTGGAGTTAAAGAAGAACATGAAAGTGTTCCATATGTGATGAGTAAGCACAAGGGGAGCCCTGAGATTGGGATTGGTCCTGAATTAACGGACGAATTGACGATGGAGGCCGATAAAGCCAATTTCAACACAGTTGCGCCCAATGCCCCGGGAGGTGGACACGATGAAATGCTCGCAGAACTACTTGAAGGGGTGTCTGTGATTACTTCCAGGAATGAAAATGAGGGATTGCTCGAACAACATCCACAGGATTTCAAGGAAACATTTCCCTCCAGCTTCCTGCAAGGTACAAATGAAAGTATTGAAGCAAACTCGACTGTTATCCATAATGATGTGCTGGTCTTCCTAAATGTAATAAATAATGTTTTTGGACATTTTTCATCAATCATTTCAAAGTTATATGACTTGAATGGTAATGATTAATTAACGTAGGGATTGTGTGCCTGTTGTGCTGAAGTTGGGCCCGAGGAAGACT
Organism: Myxine glutinosa; assembly: GCF_964187855.1. Lineage (NCBI taxonomy): Eukaryota > Metazoa > Chordata > Myxini > Myxiniformes > Myxinidae > Myxine > Myxine glutinosa. Next base: position 4,340,736 of record NC_136263.1, on the reverse strand, counting down.
TTAAAACTCCGAACTGTCACTCGAGACCTTCCAACTTAAGATAGAGAATCACCTCAAATCAAGGAATCTCATAGTAACAGAGCTGTTGGTTATTTTGGGTAGATTTTCAAAACAATAACCAAACGACAAAGGGGAATGCTTCGGCTATATGGGAGAAATGTCAAATATATGCCACAATATAAGTGTACGTAATATGTCGATGACTTTTACCGTCCTTCCCAAAAGATTAAACCTGGAATGATTGGCCAAATGAACTCTTCCTGTGTGTGTTACCTGGTATAATGGTGTACACTGATTTGTATTTTGTTCATTTGATTAGATGGGGGTTTGCAAAAATCACCAGAGTGTGTGTGTGTGTGTGTGTGTGTGTGTGTGTGTGTGTGTGTGTGTGTGTGTGTGTGTGTGTGTGCATGTGTGTGTGTGCAATGTGCATGTGTGTGTGTGTGCATGTGTGTGTGTGTGTGTGTGTGTGTTTATATAGTGCATGTCGTTGGTTGTTGTCTCCATTTGCGGGTTTCAGGAGGTGGAACGGAGTCCTCCCAGGACCCAAAGTATCCATTTCATCTTCGGTGAGGGATCACGGTTCATGGACCAAGCTGTTGAATCTTTTCAGAGTTTTGTTCCAAGAGTTATTTTCACGATCGCCACCGAACCCCGGATTGCCTTGAGTTGTAGTTCATTTGTGGCAATATTCCCAGGGATGGTTTTTTTAAATCTCAGTGAGGTTCTTTATGATTCCCATTGCCCCAATTATCACTGGTACAATTTCGGCTCTTTTCACTTCATTCTTGAGATCCTGGGATTTGGGCATTTTCTTGATTTCTGCATTATTTAGGCCCAAATCGCTGGGTACTGATATCTCAATGAGCAATGCTGTCTTTTCCTTTTTGTTCCTTAGTAAAATGTCCGGTCGCAATGCTTTGTTTTCTATGTTCACGCTCGATAGGATCATCAGGTTATATGTGAGCATTATGTCCTTGTTTTCAAGTATTGCTTTTGGTTCATGTTTCTGTGCGATTTGTAGAACTGGGATATTGAAATTTCTACAGATGTGCCAGTGGATTACTCGACATACGTTGTTGTGCCTTTGGGTGTACAGCTGCTCTGACATGAGTTTTTTTTACATCCCAACAGGAAGTGACTTGTGCTTTCTGTTTCTACCTTGCAGGATCTACACTTGACCAATTGACTCCGTCCTGCCATCTTTTTAAATCCATTGTTGTCGTGTCCTTGGTCCTGGCATTAATAATGATTCGTTCTCCATCCCACTTGAGCTGACACCTTCTTAGCCATTACAGTGATCCTTCTTTGTCTATTCCCAATCTGTCCAACTCTTTTCTATATTTCCCTGCTCTTTTGTGTTTCCCCCAGTTGTCACTATATATCTGCTGGTATTTCATCTTGTAAACTTGTTTTGTCTTTTTTGCAATCGTTGGGGTCATTTTTTAAATCGGGGTAATTGCTGTTTCGGTTTGGTGTGTGACATCTTCCAATCACACCTGTTTTTGGAAGTTTTTTTTGCAAGGTGGGTGAGATATACCTTTTCTGGTTTGTTGTGTTCATGCTTTCACACAAATTGTATTCGGTAGTCTGTTGAGCTTTTCACGTACCCTGCTAATCCTACAGTCGTTTATCTGTGCACTTGATTGAGTTCCATCAGGCCGCCACCTCCTTTATTCCTCAGCAGGTACATTCTTGGGATGCACTGATATTTGTAAAACATTTTGTGGATAGTCAGGAGTTTCTTGTTTTGATAAATAGATTTTTGATATCCACTTGTGGCCAGTTTACTATTCTGCTTGTGTACTGGAATACTGGTGCTGCTAGTTGGTTTATGGCTTTGATTTTGTTTCTTGGGGTGAGATATATTTTCAGGATCAGCCTCGTTCTACACAGGTATTCTTTGGTAAGTGTTTTGTGCATTTTTAATGACAAATTTGGTGGCCCTCTTCTACTCCAAGGTATTTGTAAGATGCTTCGTTGTCTAGCTCCTGTATTGTTGTATTTAGGTTGATTTTTATTTTGTCCGTTTTTTGTTTGTCTACCTTTCACAAATGTCCACTTGGCACACTTATCTAGGCCAAATTCCGTTTGGATGTCATCGGAGAACCGTTTCACTAATTTCAGTTGTTCTGCCAATTTTTCATTGTTCAGTGCAAAGAGTTTTAAATCATCTATATACAGTAGATGCATCACCTTTCCTGTTTCTTTATATGTTATTTTATTGGATGTTAGGGTGTATCCGTGTCCTTGCCCATCAATGAGGTTACTAGTGGGTCCAGGGCCAGGCAAAACAGATGAAGAGAAAGGCTGTCTCCTTGGAAGATCCCAAGTCATATCTTTACTCTTGGTATTTCAATCTTTCCTTCTGAGTGCTGCAGGATTAGTGTGGTATTCCATGGCTTTCTCAATCAGCTTGATTATTTGGGGATTGATCTTGTACATTTGCATGCACTTTATCATCCATGAATGTGGGACACTGTCAAAAGCGTTTTTTATAGTCTATCCAAGCTGTGGACAATTTGTTTCTTCTCGTATTGCAATTTTAGAGTTTGGCCTTGTTTAGTAATAGGTGGTCCATTGTACCGTAACATCCGCTCTTGTATCCCTTATGTTCTGCCATTAGACCTCCTTGTTGTGTTAGGTGATGGTACATTGTTTCTGTGATTATTCCTGTTAAAAGTTTGTATCTTGTTGTTAGACAGGTTATTGGCCTGGTATTTATTGGGTATTTGGGTCTCTTCAGATTTTGCGATGAGGAAGTTGTTACCTTCTGTGAATCATTCGCCCATTTCCTGATCCCCTTGGATAAGTTCATTGAGTGCTCTCGAGTAGTGAATGTGGAGGGCATGTAATTGCTTTAACCAGAAGTTTGTAATCCCATCTTAGCATGGGCTTTTAAAGTTTGCCATTTGCCAGTTGTTGTCTTGTTTTTTCTGCAACAATTATTACTTGGGTCATTTCCTCAAGATGTTGCTTTTTCTCCTCTAGGTTTTGGATCCATTGCGCCCCCTTTTCGTGTTCTTTTCGATCTTCATAAATCCTTTCCAGAATTGTTCCAGTTCATCTTTTTCAGGAGTTGATGACACATTCTGCTTCCGTTTCCCTAGTTTACGGTATAATATTTTCTGGTTGTTTTCAAACATCTGGCCTAGTTTTCTCCTCGTGTTATCTTCGCTGTAGTTTTTTTTCCCCTTGCTATCTTTTCGATTTTCAGTTTATTTTCAGCAACCATTACCTCTTGGTCTTCGTCTTCAATTTTATATTTGTATTTTATTTTATGGGTTCTCCTCTTTAGTTTTGGGCTTTGATTTCCTCTTTGGAATTGCTGTATTTGTCCTGTCTCCTTTCTGAGCATCTCCCTCCGTCTCTCGAGTCCTTGCTTCCAAGGTGGTGCTTGGTTTTTATTTCTGGAACCTGTTCTGTTCTTGTGGTGTTTTGTTGTTACTTTTTCCTGAATGAAGAGTGCTGTTGCAAAATTCATTTTGTTTATTTCTTTCAGTGTTGCTGATTTTGGTATTTTATAAAAGATTTGTTTGTTCTGCTGATTACTGCTTTTGTGGGTTTATTATTATGTAGTCAAATTAGTCGTGGTCTTTCTTCAGTTTGTATCAATCCTCAATCTTATTAGCCACCTTCTCTTCCAGATCACGTTGTACCTCATCCTCCCCCTCCTCCTCTTCTCTGTCCCTCTGTGCCTATTCGTCCTTCTGCCCATTGCCATTTGTATCTGTTTGTGTTGTTGCCATTTTTCGGTCTCTTTCACTGCCCATCCCCCTCGCTTCAGATGCGGAGCATTTTCTGTGCTTTTCTGTGTTCCCCCTCCCCTCAGCATTCCAGCTTTCATTATTTTTGCGATTTCTGTCCTGCTCAGATCTTTCCCTTGTGGCAGGCAGCACCATTGTAGCGTTGCGCTTTGATGCAGGACTCTGCCTCTTTTGGGGGAAGGTGCAGCCATCTATCTTAGCAGGACACACCCTGGCTGCCTGGTGTGTCTGCACAGACTTCACAGAGCTTTCTCTGTTGGGGGGTCTGTGACCCTTTGTTTTCGAGTTGCTCTTTTAATACTCTCCAACACACTCACCCCATTGAGAGTCACAAATGGGGCTTCCGTTGCACCACTTGAAGCCTTCCGGTAGCTCCCTCAGTTGTTCGTACCATGCGTTATGTCCGCCACGATGTTCCCACTCGTGCTCGCTTTCTTCCGACTCCGGGTGCCGCTGCATGGACCGTTTAGCATCCCGTTTGATATATTATCCTTGCCGCTTCGCTAGGGGGCCACATAGCCTGCATTTACGAGCTGGGCTGTGCACGTGTCGCTGACCTTTGGCCCCGTATGACGATTTCTCTCCGATTCGTCAGCTGCGACGCTCCCATTTCCCACCCCTCTGTAAACCCACTCAAAGCCTCCTAGTGGCTCCCACTGCCGTTCGCACCATGCGGTGTGTCCGCCACGATGGTCCCACTCGCGCTCACTTTATTCCTTTTCTGGGTGCCGCTACAGCAACCGTTCAGTGGAGCGACTGATTTATTATCCTCGCTGCTTCGCTCGGGCCGCATAGGCTGTTGTTAGGAGCCGTGCACACTTCTCTGACATTCGCTCCATGTGGCGTCTCCGCCACAATGGGTCCCCTTGCACTCGCTATCCTTCTCTGGGTGCCGCCACAGGGACTGCTCTTGTGTGTGTTGTGTGTTGTGTGTGTGTTCTGTTTTCTGTGGTGTGTGTGTGTGTGTGTGTGTGTGTGTGTGTTCAGTTTTCTGTTGTTTGTGTGTGTGTGTGTGTGTGTGTGTGTGTGTGTGTGTGTGTTTGTGTTTTCAGTTTGTTGTGTGTGTTTTTACCCTTTCTGTCTGAAGAAGGCTATTCACTTGAGAAGTGTGCACCTCCTTGTTAGTTTGCTTGTAATGTAGTGTAGGATCTGCTACCCAGACAGCAACCACTCCAAGATAGCAAGTTGTGTAACCCGGTGTCAAGGAACCTCCAACAAGACCAGACCGCTTCCTACCTATCGTCGAGAAAGGAAATTGTAGTTCGTGCATTGTGCCGGCGATGACTCAAGTGGTGTTATCTTTTCAAACAATGTTAATTTCATTTTTCCAAGTGGTGTTACCTTCGTAAAGGACATTTTTAAAAGTCCACCAAATAATGCCAGCAGACGAGACACCCAGCTTTACGTCCATCTAATCGACAGCACACAAACATCGACACCATTTCAAACAGAAAGGGTTCATTTGATTTTCCAAGCGGAGTTACCATTTCAAACAGAAAGGGTTAATTTGGTTTTTCGTGCGGAGTTCTCTTTTCAAACAGAAAGGGTTAATTTGGTCTTTCAAGTGGAGTTACCATTTCAAACAGACAGGGTTAATTTGGTCTTTCAAGTGGTTACATTTTCAAAAATAAAGGGGTAATTTGATTTTTCCAAGTGGAGTTATCTTTTCAAACAAAAAAGGGTAATTTGATATTCCAAGCGGAGTTACCTTTTCAAACAGAAAGGGTTTTTTGAAAATTCCAAGTCGAGTTACATTTTCAAACAAAAAGGGGTAATTTGATATTCCAAGCGGTGTTACCTTTTCAAACAAAAAGGGTTAATTTGATTTTCCAGGTGTGTTACCTTTTCAAACAGAAAGGGTTAATTTGATATTCCAAAAGGTGTTACCTTTTCAAACAGAAAGGGTTAATTTGGTCTTTCAAGTGGAGTTACCATTTCAAACAGACAGGGTTAATTTGGTCTTTCAAGTGGAGTTACATTTTCAAAAATAAAGGGGTAATTTGATTTTCCAAGTGGAGTTATCTTTTCAAACAAAAAAGGGTACTTTGATATTCCAAGCGGAGTTACCTTTTCAAACAGAAAGGGTTTTTTGATATTCCAAGTCGAGTTACATTTTCAAACAAAAAGGGGTAATTTGATATTCCAAGCAGTGTTACCTTTTCAAACAAAAAGGGTTAATTTGATTTTCCAGGTGTGTTACCTTTTCAAACAGAAAGGGTTAATTTGATATTCTAAAAGGTGTTACCTTTTCAAATAGAGAGGGTTATTTTGGTTTTTCAAGTGGAGTTACCATTTCAAACAAAAAGGGTTAATTTTCTATTCCAAGCAGTGTTACCTTTTCAAACAAAAAGGGTTAATTTTCTATTCCAAGCAGTGTTACCTTTTCAAACAAAAAGGGTTAATTTGATATTTCAGGTGTCACCTTTTCAAACAGAAACAAGTGAAATGTTACAAGTGGAGTTACGATAAAGGGTTAATTTGGTTTTTCAAGTGGAGTTACCATTTCAGACAAAAAGGGTTAATTTGATATTCCAACCGATGTTACCTTTTAAAAGGGTTAATTTGATATTCCAAGCGGAGTTACCATTTCAAACAATAGTGGATTCATTTGATTTTCCAGGTGTGTTACCTTTTCAAACAGAAATGGTTAATTTTATATTCCAAACGGTGTTACCTTTTCAAACAGAGAGGGTTAATTTGGTTTTTCAAGCGGTTACCATTTCAAACAAAATGGGTTAATTTGATATTCCAAGTGGAGTTACCATTTCAAACGCAGGGTTATTTTGGTCTTTCAAGTGGAGTTACATTTTCAAAAATAAAGGGGTAATTTGATTTTCCAAGTGGAGTTATCTTTTCAAACAATGTTAATTTCATTTTCCAAGTGGAATTACATTTTCAAACAAAAAGGGGTAATTTGATATTCCAAGCAGTGTTACCTTTTCAAACAAAAAGGGTTAATTTGATATTCCAAGCGGAGTTACTATTTCAAACAGAGAGGGTTCTTTTGGTTTTTCAAGCGGAGTTACCATTTCAAACAAAAAGGGTTAATTTTCTATTCCAAGCAGTGTTACCTTTTCAAACAAAAAGGGTTAATTTTCTATTCGAGCAGTGTTACCTTTTCAAACAAAAAGGGTTAATTTGATATTTCAGGTGTGTCACCTTTTCAAACAGAAACAAGTTAAATGTTACACGTGGAGTTACAATAAAGGGGCAATTTGGTTTTTCAAGTGGAGTTACCTTTTCAAACAGAAAGGGTTAATTTGGTTTTTCAAGTGGAGTTACCATTTCAAAAAAAAATGGTTCATTTGATTTTCCAGGTGTGTTATCTTTTCAAACAGAAAGGGTTAATTTGATATTCCAAGCGGAGTTACCATTTCAAACAAAATGGGTTAATTTGATATTCCAAGTGGAGTTACCTTTTCAAACAGAGAGGGTTAATTTGATTTTACAATGCGGAGTTACCTTTTCAACAGAGAGGGTTAATTTGATTTGACAATGCGGTGTTACCTTTTCAAACAGAAAGGGTTAATTTGTTTTTCTACGGTCTTGGCACTGTGGTCCTGAATCTTCGCTCCGCACACATTTTGTTATTTTCGTGGTTAACCTTACCTTAATTTCTTACCCATGATTTATGTTGAAGTTTTCGAGCCTCTCCAAGTGTTCGGTAATCTTTGTGGCCTCCGGCCCCCAACACATTGACCAAGGAATGAGTTCATCAAAGACCTTTTAGTACAAGCAGTATATCCCTTTGTGCAGTGTATTATTTGCCAGTGTATTATTTGAGTGGAAGACCTCAAAACGTGCACCTTCTTTGCTGCAGGTGGATGGACCACTCAAGAAAAGCAGCCGGACTCTTCTTCTTTTGTGCAGGTGTGGATCTCTCACCTTAGAGTTTCACTTCCTCTTTACAATTTCAACCTTATTTCAATGGCCTGACAAGCAAGGTGGCTAAGAGGTAGCATACCTGCTTTTCAGATGAATGGCTAAATTGATTTCCCGATAAAAAGGAATGGAAACTGTTGTCCCGGTAGATGCTAAGTATGGAATCTATTCAGAGGAGACTTTAAGCCTGCTGTCTGATGTTGTAGCATCAAATTGTAGACATTAAAGTTACCATGGTAAAATTCGGGAAAGGTAGATTGCTGTGTGCCAGTACTCTGGCGAACTTCACAACTCCAGACCCTGAATATTACCTTCGCCAGAGGAGAGGATATTGCTTGTATTTGTGTCTGTCTGTCTATCCTTACATAATGTGCTCACGTAATGTACTCACTTAATGTGCTGACGTCGGAAACAAACTCCACCTGATGGTAGCCAGTATTACACGTTGTCTTTTTACAACCGAGTACCTCGATAAAGTATGGACAATTAGAATGCGAGTACGTCTATAAAGTACGTACGATTACAATGTGAGCAAGGCCATGAAGTGCATATTAGAATGTGAGTGTGTACATCTATAAAGTATGTACAATTAAAATGTGAGTACATTTATAAAGTACATACTATTATAAATTGCATACGTCGAAAAAGTATGGAACGTACATATGTCTATAAAATACATACGATTGGAACGTTAATCTAATTATATCATCTTATAATAGAGCAAACGTAGATGGTTATGTTTATATGCGACCCAAACGTCTTCTTCCTCTTCTTAAAATTAAATTAACACCCAAACCACAGTCCGTGAACTCTTAATTACGTTTAGACTGCTGAGACCCTTCAGACCTTTGACGACCCTTTAAGTCCCCTAAGATCCTTTTGACCACCAAGACGCCTGAAGACCCAAAATACCCAAAAGACGGTGAAGATCCAAAATACCATGAAGACCCAAAAGACCCCGGAGACTCAAAAGACCCAAAATACCCCAAAGACCCAAAATACCCTTAAAGGCCCTGAGGATCAAAAAGACCCTGAAGACCCAAAACACCTTGAAGACTCAAAACACTCTGAAGACCCCGAAGACCCAAAAAACCCTGAAGACCCAAAAAACCCACAAGACCCCGAAGACCCAAAAAACCCTGAAGACCCAAAAAACCCACAAGACCCGGAAGACCCAAAACACCCCGAAGACCCAAAAGACCCCGAAGACCTAAAACACCCCGAAGACCCAAAACACCCCGAAGACCCAAAAGACCCCGCAGACCCAAAAGACCCCGGAGACCCAAAAGACCCCGAAGACCCAAAATACCGTTAAAGGCCCAGAGGATCAAAAAGACCCAAATGGCCCTGAAGACCCAAAACACCATGAAAACCCAAAATACCCTGAAGATCCAAAAGACTCCGAAATGGTCAAAGATGCCTATTCCTCTGAAAATACGTGTGGTGAGGCGCGCGGAACACGCTGAGTCATGTTAGTATTACAAATAAATTTGAACAAAATAAATGTTTGTACAATGATTGGTGTAATTCAGGATAAGCCAGCAACTCAAATTCAGTCAGGTCATCATCCTCAGTTAAAATAAGCCTCTGCCTCTGTAGCGACGTGTGCTGAGGAGAGCGTAGAGAGCCGAGCCACGCTAGTCTATACAATAAAACCGACATGGTCTGTTTGCCCGCTATATGAACATCAACCTACACTACATGCCCAAAAGTATGCAGACACCCCTTCTAATTAGTGGATTGGGCTATTTCAGCCACACCCATTGCTGATAGGTATATATAATCAAGCACACAGCCATGCAATCTCCATAGCCAAACATTGGCAGTAGAATGGGCCGTACTGAAGAGCTCAGTGACTTTCAACGTGGCACCGTCATAGGATGCCACCTTTCCAACACGTCAGTTCGTCAAATTTCTGCCCTGCTGGAGCTGCCCCGGTCAACTGTTATTGTGAAGTGGAAACGTCTAGGAGCAACAACAGCTCAGCCATGAACTGGTAGGCCACACAGGCTCACATAACGGGACCGCCAAGTGCTGAAGTGTGTAGTGCGTAAAAATTGTCTGTCCTCGCGGTGCAACAATCACTGCCGGGTACCAAACTGCCTCTGGAAGCAGCGTCAGCACAACAACTGTTCGTCGGGAGCTTCATGAAATGGGTTTCCATGTCCGAGCAGCCGCACACAAGCCTGAGATCCAAGCGTCGGGTGGAGTGGTGTAAAGCTCGCCGCCATTGTTACTCTGGAGTAGTGGAAATGCGTTCTCTGGAGTGAAGAATCAGACTTCACCATCTGGCAGTCCGACGGACAAATCTGGGTTTGGCGGATGACAGGAGAACGCAACCTGCCCAAATGCATAGTGCAAACTGTAAAGTTTGGTGGAGGAGGAATAATGGTCTGGGGCTGTTTTTCATGGTTCGGGCTTGGCCCCTTAGTTCCAGTGAAGGGAAGTCTTGATGCTACAGCATGCAATGACATTCTAGACGATTCTGTGTGCTTCCAACTTTGTGGCAACAGTTTGGGGAAGGCCCTTTCCTGTTTCAGCAAGACAATTCCCCCGTGCACAAAGCGAGGTCCATAGAGAAATGGTTTGTCCAAATCGGTGTGGAAGAACTTGACTGGCATGCACAGAGCCCTGACCTAAACCCCATCGAACACCTTTGGGATAAATTAGAACGCCGACTGTGAGCCAGGCCTAATCGCCCAACATCAGTGCCCGACATCACTAATGCTCTTGTGGCTGAATGGAAGCAAATCCCCGCAGCAATATTCCAACATCTAGTGGAAAGCTTTCACCAGAAGAGTGGATGCTGTTATAGCAGCAAAGGGGGCACCAACTCCATATTAATGCCCATGATTCTGGAATGACATGTTCGACGAGCACATGCGGGTGTGATGTTCGGGTGTCCACATACTTTTGGTCATGTAGTGTATGTCATGAATGCATAGTCTATAAACCAGATAAAATGCACCATACAACCGCCAACATTAGACAACCACCAACACTACACAGCCACCAACACCATACAACCACCAACATCACACAACCACCAACATCATACAACCACCAACGCCAGACAACCACCAACACCACACAACTACCAATGCCAGACAACTACCAACAGCACACAACTACCAACACCATACAACTACCAACACCATATAACCATCAACACCAGACAATTACCAACACCAGCACAACCACCAACACCAGACAACCACCAACACCAGACAACCACCAACATCAGCACAACCACCAACACGAGACAACCACCAACACCAGCACAACCACCAACACCAGCACAACAACCAACACCAGACAACCACCAAAACCAGCACAACCACCAACACCACACAACCACCAACACCAGTACAACCACCAACACCAGTACAACCACCAACACCAGACAACCACAAACACCACACGACCATCAACACCACACACCCACCAACACCACACACCCACCACACCACACAAACACCAAAACCACACGAACCAAGTCCTACCAAGGGTCTCCAATCTCTGATCGCTCATTCTACAGGTGAGTCGTAAGTCCCAGAACATGATTTACCTGATTGTACAACATTTGTTTATCTTGTAGTTTGTGCACCCTGTAGTTACTGGGAAGGTAATGGTAAACAGGTGTAAACGTGTTTCAGCAGTTCCTCGTCTCCTCTCAGCATCACACTCCGATTTCATCATACTCTAACCCTATTTATATTCCTGGTTACAATGGCCATTCGTTTGTCTTGGTCACACCTTAAAGGTGTTCATTATTTGCACGTAATGTTTTCGTCCTTTAAGCTATTGATCAACGTCCACACCACAATGCTACCTACACCTTGTCCAAACAGATCCAAGTGTGAAATATGTTAGTTTGGCCTGTCGTAGTTGGATACCAAATGGAATTGATTACCTCATGTTCAGGACGCAGGTGGTGCTGTCGTGACGATAAAGGTAACCGTGTGTGAACGTGCGACCATACGTCCGATTAAGTTTTCGCACGATTTGGGTTTCTGGGACAACCGCTCACATGTCGTTCGCCATAAAATAAGGACACGGACATCTTCCTAAATCATCCTTTCGTACGAGGGAAGGTGTGGTCTTATCGCAGAAAGGTGATTTGTTTTGTCCGCCCTTGTTACATTGGGCGTTTGCTGTGTTGACCTATCATCCAGGGTACACCTGGGTATCCAGGCCCACAAACAGAGATTATCTGGTTTTTGCAGCTTTTCCTCTCGACATCGTTTGTGCTTGGTGCTGGTGCTTTGGGAGCGACCTGGCTTTGTTCCAGCTGAGCTTCTCTTATTATTTATCGACAGTTGAACTTACAACGGTCACGTTTTATTTCCCTCGCTGGAGAAGAGGCAATATTGCATTTGGGTTTGTTTGTTACTTGGGGGAAAAATGTTTTTTACAAGTATCTTGATCACCCCGGTTTGTGTGTGTTTGTGTGTTTGTTTATTTGTGTGTGTTTATTTGTGTGTGTGTTTGTTTGTTTGTGTGTGTGTTTATTTGTGTGTGTTTGTGTGTGTGTTTCTTTGTTCGTGTGTGTGTGTTTATTTGTTTGTGTGTGTTTGTTTGTGTGTGTGTTTATTTGTGTGTGTTTGTGTGTGTGTTTCTTTGTTCGTGTGTGTGTGTTTGTTTGTTTGTGTGTGTTTATTTGTGTGTGTGTTTGTTTGTTTGTGTGTTTATTTGTGTGTGTGTGTGTGTTTGTGTGTGTGTTTCTTTGTTCGCGTGTGTGTGTTTATTTGTTTGTGTGTTTGTTTGTGTGTGTTTATTTATTTGTTTGTGTGTTTGTTTGTGTGTGTGTTTGTGTGTGTTTGTTTGTGTGTGTGTTTGTGTTTATTTGTGTGTGTTTATTTGTGTGTGTGTGTTTGTGTGTGTTTATTTGCGTGTGTTTCTTTGTTTGTGTGTGTGTGTTTGTTTGTGTGTTTGTTTATTAGTTGGCAAAAAAAATAATTTTTGGACAAGTATGTTGATCACTCCGGTTTGTGTGTGTTTGGTTGTGTGTTTGTTTGTCTGTCCGCTCACTTATACTTGCCTACAGGTCACAATTTAAAACTGATTTTCACGAAACTTCACCAAATGGTAGAGTTCGTGGTCCGACAAAATTCTATATATTTTCGAGGTCAAAAGGTCAACATAGGCCAAAGGTCAAGCAATTTTTTCGAGTTTCTAAAATCCTCAATTTTCATCCGATTGGAAATTTGAATAGGATTTGCATATCAGCTAACTGTATTCAACCACCAACTATTTTTGAGATCAACATAGGCCAATAGGTCAACATAGGCCAAATTTCTAAAATTGTCAATTTTCATCAGATTGACTTAAAATTTGAAGGCGATTTGCAGATTACGTCACTGAATTCAACCACAAATTATTTTTGAGGTCAAAAGGATGCTCTACTGAGTGGCATTCTACTTTGTTCTATTTTGTCAAGTGTCGCTCTATGAGTGATTTTTCATCTGTTTGTTTGTCCGCACAGAACGCGAGTATGCTTTTCTCTGCAAACGTTGGTCCGATTGATACAAAATCTTCACCATCGGAGCACCTCGTCCTGCAGAATGTTTACTGATTAATTACGACGTAATAGGTCACGTGGTACAGGCACCATCTTGGAAAAACCGAAAAACTTTGCAACTCTTTATATCCGAAACCACTCCATGGACAAAATTGAAACGTGCCTCATTGTCAAGTACTCCCCAAGGTGAACAACACATATTCATGATGACGTCATCGTTGCTTTCATTATGACGTCATAATTAGACGAGTAGAATGCTTACTCCAATTAGTTTACAATTTTTTGAGCCTGATGAACACAAACATTGTATGTGAGAAATAAATTGATGATGTCATCAGTCACCTGGTTCGGCAGCCATATTGGAGTGAAAATGAAAACCTTCAAAAATCACCTTTTCCAGAACGGCTTACTAGGTCGATGTGAAACTCCACACACAGGATCTCCTTGCTTTGTGGAATAAATTTTGAAAACAATTAAGTCATAGGTCACATGGTCTGGCAGCCATATTTGATTTAATGCAAAAACTGCATAACTGAAATTATTGTTCTTCTCTGAAAGCACTGAATGGATCGATGCGAAATTTTAACCATACGTTCCACTACCCATGGGGTTATAATGCTGAAAATTGTCATGAGTCACATGGTTTGGCAGCCATATTGGATTTAAGGAGAATATAAAAAAATTGTTTTGCTGAAAGCGCTTACCCTCTTGGTGCGAAGATTTACAAGTATCATGTCACACCATTGTTGCATATAGTGTTAAAATGGTGACCTCATAGGTCACATGGTTAGGCAGCCATATTGGATCGAAAAACGAACCTTATCCGAAACAACATGGAACAAACACCACAGAAACATGTTCTGACGAGGGTCTGCAATCTTTGGTTGCTCTTCTTTCTATTCTGAGTTGGGCACAGATAACCCAATATGACCATCAAAATGACTGCCTTGGCATTCCCAGCAGATGCGAACCCATTTCACGGCTTTGTAATAGATTACAATACGAGCGATATGCAAAACTGAAAGCGGACGCTATTTCGGAGCGCAGTTGTGAAACCATAATTTGGATTTTGAGGGCATATTGTTGAGAATTTGGAATCCACAGCAGGAAAGAATAACTCGTTCGGGTCCATGCAATGGATCTTTCCAAAAAAGAAGGAAAATCGTAATTTGGTGTTGTTTTTATTGGAGTGAAATGTTTGTCCAGGAAGGATGTGTAGTTTTCTAGGGCAGAAAATATAATAGCATTTCTGCGATGAAAATTTATATACATATATATTTTTTATATATACATATATATTTTATATATACATATAAATTTTATATATACATATATATTATATATATATACATATATATTTTATATATATACATATATATTTTATATATATATACATATATATTTTATATATACATATAGATTTTATTATACATATATATTTTATATATACATATAGATTTTATATATACATATAGATTTTATATATAAATATATATTTTATGTATACATATATATATTTTATATATACATATATATATTTTTATTATATACATATATATATTTACATATATATATTTTATATATACATATATATATTTACATATATATAATTTATATATGCATATATATATTTTATATATACATATATATATTTTATATATACATATATATTTTATATATACATATATATATATATTTTATATATACATATATATATTTTATATATACATATATATTTTATGTATACATATATATATTTTATATATACATATATTTATTTTATATATTCATATATATTTTATATATACATATATATTTATGTATACATATATATATTTTATGTATACATATATATATTTTATATATACATATATATATTTACATATATATATTTTATATATACATATATATATTTTATATATTCATATATATTTTATATATACATATATAATTTTATATATACATATAGATTTTATATATACATATTATATATTTTTAATATACATATATATTTTATATATATACATATATATTTTATATATATATACATATATATTTTATATATACATATAGTTTTTATATATACATATATATTTTATATATACATATAGATTTTATATATACATATAGATTTTATATATAAATATATATTTTATGTATACATAATATATATTTTATATATACATATATATATTTTATATATACATATATATATTTACATATATATATTTTATATATACATATATATATTTACATATATATATTTTATATATGCATATATATATTTTATATATACATTATATATATTTTATATATACATATATATATTTATATATACATATATATTTTATATATACATATATATATATTTTATATATACATATATATATTTTATATATACATATATATTTTATGTATACATATATATATTTTATATATACATATATTTATTTTATATATTCATATATATTTTATATATACATATATATTTTATGTATACATATATATATTTTATGTATACATATATATATTTTATATATACATATATATATTTACATATATATATTTTATATATACATATATATATTTTTATATATTCATATATATTTTATATATACATATATATTTTATATATACATTATATTTTATATATACATATTATATATTTTATATATACATATATATTTTATATATACATATATATATATATATATATTTTTATATATATATTATATATACTATATATATATATATATATATATATATATATTTATATATATATATATATATATATAGTATACAAGATCGAGGCTCGTTTAAGAGCTACCACATCAAACAAATAAAACAAAAAAACCACCTTTAGGGCCATTTTTCCCCGCAAGCGGGGGGTTGGCCTTTTTCGGGAACCGTGGTTGTTGTTGTTTTTCGGTCCCTTTTTGAAGCAATGTTTTACGGCCGGATGCCCTTCCTGACGCCAACCCTTTTGCCGCCTTTAACGACAAACAGGAATTACCAGTGAACTGGTCCTCAATACAGGGAACATCAACAAATATAAACACATAAAACACAAAAAACACAAACGGGCACTTAAACAATAAAAGGACGCGGTCGACAATATGGGGAGAGAGAGAGAGGCACACAAGCACAACAGTAGCGAACAGGGACATCGGGAGATCTGTGGGAGGGAGAGGGCTTGGGGTAGTGGGGGGTGAGGGGGGGTAGGGAAGGGGTACACGGTACAATATAAATTGACACTATAGTCAGGTTCACTATGTTAACAAATATAATTTCGTTCAAAACTTTGGGAGATTAGCAAACCTGTACATTTTTGGAATCATCAGACCATGGAGAATCCGAAAATCAATGGTTGGCATTTGCACAGACACATATTTTGGATTTTCAAAATGGCCGCCATAAATACATATTTTGCGCTGTCTCGGCTTCTAGTCAACCTAGAGACTTAATTAAATATGCTAATCCTATGTTTTCTGGGTCAAGGAATCCAATAAAGGCTCAAAATAGTGCTCAGGATTATAGGAAAAGCAACAAACAAAGGTAATTGAAAACCATTGTCTTTATATTTGTGATATAACTGTATTACATAGTACATGATATTACAAGTCCTTTGAAGTTATAGGTATGGGTTTATAAAGCAAGAAAGCAGCCTTGTTAGTATCAGATTGAACTATAAGTCCTATACACAGGATCTACGAGGTCTATACCGTTCAGGAATATATGCTTTTACAGATCTTCATCACTGTCCTGAGTGTCATTTTCATGCAGGTGTTTACGCAAATGCCAACATTAAGTTTTGGATTCCTCATGCTCTGAATATTCCAAAAATGTATAGTTTTGCTAATCTCCAAAAATTTTGAACGAAAAAAACATAGTGAACCTGACTACTACAAGGAATTTCAGAAATTAAGTCTGAGATTGAAATTCGTGGATTTGAGGTGAATTAACGGGGGTAGAAAAGATCAAGGTTTTGGATGGGGGAAGACAAGAGATGGTGGTGAACAGCTGTTTTTAAGACCTGGAGGGAGGAATGTCAATGGAGAGATGAAATGGAGAGACCACCATTTTCCTCCTTCGTGATACGAAATGCAGAACGGCGGTTTATTTGAGTCCAAGAAACTTGGTTCCTCGACCCCGGCGGAATGTCACCTTGGTGGGAGCGAGAGATTGCCGCTGCAAACGTTGGCGAGTCCAGTCGGTTCATACCTTTCACGTACCGGTACTTGACCTCCAACTGCGTGTATTTTCTTGAGCACAACATGGTGGATACGTTTGGCCATACATCTCGATGATTTTCATTTCCCTTGTGCTTTCAGAGTGTGGTATTTCACCTGACATTAAGAGGACAGGTATTTTGTAATCCATGAAAGGTCGTGTCTTGGTTGTATGATCATGCATTATACTACAATCTGATGTGTTGTTACCATTGTGTGAAGGTTGACAACAGAAATGGTCAAACAACTACCGCAGTTACTGCACCTTGTGCACGTCCGTCGGTGCAATCTGCAGGTATGCGATGATGCATGAAGGACCTCACCTTTGTTATATTCAGAGGTTGTTTCCTTCTCTATACTCACTGCCCTACACAACCGACTATCCTTGCGTGCAGTTGGACCTTTACTAAGTAGTGTACACATTGACTGTTCGGTTCACGCATCATTTGTCCCCCGCATTACCTTTACGCCATATATTTGTATTATTCTTGCTCCGAGGCCTCGTAGAAAGCAAAGTGAACTCTGATGGAAGAGCCAAACGATCAGTGGAAGCCACTCGACCAGAAACAGAACGTGGTGCTCCCATTCCGGCTCCAAGACCCTCTCGCTCTGTGCCCCCCGAGTCAGTCAATCGAGGTGACCGCGAGACACCTGCAAAGCCAAAAGAGGTAGGACCGTGGACTGGGAGTAATGATCATGATCCGTATAATCTTCCGCAGGGAATATCGTGCGCATGTTATGATGAAACATCACTCTTCACTGTGAGCAATTACTCCATCGTTGATACTCGGCCTAGTCTGCACAGCATTATTATTTTTCAGTTTCCTTTCCTGCTTCTTCTTCTTCATCCGAGAGGGAAATGACAAGCAATGTCTGAAATTCTTGTTATTACTCGTGCCAATGCAATGACCTTCCGGTACATCCAGGAGATGTTTTTTTAATAATGAACCCGGGAATTGAACCCAAACGATGCAGCAGCTCACAAAGATGATTACACTCCCTCTGGCCTAGCAACTCTAGCACATATTGTAAGTCCTCTATCCTGATTCGATTCCAGGTGTACCCATCCCATTGAAACAAATCCGTCTTCCCATGGAATGTGTTCAAATGGTGCTGCTCGATCCGTTCTCCCTTCTGGTTCATATTCCCGAAATTACTTAAATGTCCAGAGCTCCATGACAGAAAGACGAGTCAATGGAAATATTGATGATTTGAAGGAATTAGTATTGACAGGTGTAATGTAAATTGAAAGTGAACATTTGTTTGCTTTTGGTAACTGTTCACTTGAAAGGCTGAATTTATAAACACTGAAATATTTGACTCTGATCGATGCTACATGTACTAAACATTAAGAGTGTTCATCGTAGGTTGTATTCTTCCCGCCCAAGCTACCGCAACCTGACAAGAAGGTCGCCATCGAGGAAGAATCGGAGCAGGAAACGAAAGAGGAAGGAATGGCAATAAAAGAGGAGATGAAAATGGAGACCAAGTGGTAAAGGTTGTTGGCATCTTAAGCACTTTGCTGTAATGTCTGTCGGTGTAATTCTGTGGCAGGTCTTCAGATAGAATGGGATGGGAAAGTCAGGATGGAAACCGTCAACTAACTACACACTTCCTGCTGCATGTTTTCCAGTCCCAGTGTGCGGTCACTGAACCAGGCGTTCCCTCTGGAGTCGAAGAAAAGAGGCCTTCGCCCCATCTCGGCACAATCCCGTTACCTGGGCTGCTTGCAGATTTTGGATTCACCATGCGGACCTGAAAAGCCTTCTGATCTGACTAACGGCGACGCCATCCGTGCGGCCTTCTACCAGGTTCGGTTAAAACGGCTCGAGCTTTCGCCCATCCCAGGCGGTCTCGGGTAGCTCAACGGCAGGGTGGGATCTGCAGGGTGGGATCGGCAGGGTGGGATCGGATCGGCAGGGTGGGATCGATTGGGTGGGATCGGCAGGGTGGGATCGGCAGGGTGGGATCTGCAGGGTGGGATCGGCAGGGTGGGATCTGCAGTGTGGGATCGGCAGGGTGGGATCGGCAGGGTGGGATCGGCAGGGTGGGATCGGCAGGGTGGGATCTGCAGTGTGGGATCTGCAGTGTGGGATCGGCAGGGTGGGATCTGCAGGGTGGGATCTGCAGGGTGGGATCGGCAAGGTGGGATCTGCAGTGTGGGTTCGGCAGGGTGGGATCTGCAGTGTGGGATCGGCAGGGTGGGATCTGCGGGGTGGGATCGGCAGGGTGGGATCTGCAGGGTGGGATCGGCAGGGTGGGATCTGCAGGGTGGGATCGGCGGGGTGGGATCGGCAGGGTGGGTTCGGCAGGGTGGGATCGGCAGGGTTGGATCGGCAGGGTTGGATCTGCAGTGTGGGATCGGCAGGGTGGGATCGGCAGGGTGGGATCGGCAGTGTGGGATCGGCAGGGTGGGTTCGGCAGGGTGGGATCGGCAGGGTGGGATCTGCAGGGTGGGATCGGCAGGGTGGGATCGGCAGGTGGAGATCTGCAGGGTGGGATCGGCAGGGTGGGATCGGCAGGGTGGGATCTGCAGGGTGGGATCGGCAGGGTGGGATCTGCAGGGTGGGATCTGCAGGGTGGGATCGGCAAGGTGGGATCTGCAGTGTGGGTTCGGCAGGGTGGGTTCGGCAGGGTGGGATCGGCAGGGTGGGATCTGCAGGGTGGGATCGGCAGGGTGGGATCGGCAGGTGGATATCTGCAGGGTGGGATCGGCAGGGTGGGATCTGCAGGGTGGGATCGGCAGGGTGGGATCTGCAAGGTGGGATCTGCATGGTGGGATCGGCAGGGTGGAATCGGCAGGGTGGGATCTGCAGGGTGGGATCGGCAGGGTGGGATCGGCACGGTGGGATTGGCACAGGGTGGGATCGGCAGGGTGGGATCGGCAGGGTGGGATCGGCAGGGTGGGATCGGCAGGGTGGGATCTGCAGTGTGGGATCGGCAGGGTGGGATATGCGGGGTGGGATCGGCGGGGTGGGATCGGCGGGGTGGGATCTGCGGGGTGCGATCGGCAGTGTGGGATCGGCAGGGTGGGATCGGCAGGGTGGGATCGGCATGGTGGGATCTGCAGGGTGGGATCGGCAGGGTGGGATCTGGACATTAACCAGAAGCAATTTGCTTGGAAAAACAGGTGATGTCATCTTGTGCGCGGTCACTGAACACGGCGCAGTTAAAACATCCAGTGTCGATCCATTCATTTCTTGCTCGGTTGCTCTCGATGTTCGCCGCCGCTTCATCAAACTCGAGTGCCCAGCACCTTTGAACACGCCAGCTATCCGAGCTTGCCTGGCCAAGCAGTCGCCATTATAAATCCCAGAGCGTAGTTGTACCGTGCAGCTTGCCTGAACAGGTGCTCTGTTCAAATTAGCTGTGTTTATAGCAACTGTGTCTTCCCTCCCACCAGGTGAGTGTAATTACAAACTTTGATGAGCGAGGTGGAGTTTGGAAGTTATTGGCAATTCTCCAAATTGAAGGTCATTTTGATTTTGTGTTTCTTCTTTTTCTTTTTGTGACGTTGATCGAAGGTGGAGGAAGTTGTACATAAATCCGATGCAGGACGAAGACATTCCTAGACATTTAATTTATTTAAACCACTGCTGACTCTCCACTGTATGCACATAGCTGGTCAAGGTGCACAACCAGATTCGTGACTTGGGCCTTAAACATTTTGTTTTAACCTTCTGTGTTCATGGAAACTCTCCGATTGGCCCTATTTTTAACATGTATAAATACCTAAGAAACCTAGGTGTGATTTGCTTCGTGGGTTTGTTACTGTATATGTCCTCAGTAACCTTTCCTCTCATTAGCCCCTCATGTGATGCATGACCGAGGTAGGAATGCATAGCCTTTGCAGGTATGCTTGAGTGTTGAATATCTTTGCTTTTGTAGTGGGAAGAAGAAGAAGAAAAACTCTGGATCAAATCCCATAACCATAATTATACGTTCTCCCCAATTTTTACGGTGTAGTCCATAGGAGGGCAAAGCCATCTCGAGCAGTGTTTGTTTGTTTCGTTGTTAATATCTCCATATGCGGGATTCAGCAGATAAAATGGATACCTACCAGGTCTCAAAGTATCCACCTACGTGTGTGTGTGTGTGTGTGTGTGTGTGTGTGTGTGTGTGTGTGTGTGTGTGTGTGTGTGTGTGTGTGTGTGTGTGTGTGTGTGTGTGTGTGGTGTGCAATATATATGAATATATGGAAAATAAATTTAAAAAAATACTCATCCCATCACTTTTAAACCAAATTTTATGCCACCTTTCCAAACCAGGTGTTCCCTCTATGACTATTTGTCTGTCTGTACGTACACCAATCAGAGCTGGCGATCTGGTCACATGACAGGGGTTATGTGATGTCATTACGGTGGTACGACGGCTGACTCCACACACCGCCATTTTAATTCCTATGCCGTTCAGGCCGGACATACCTTTGAACCTGTTATGCGTCACAATCTGCATGCTCTACCTTTACATTTTTCATTCAGTGTGAAACACAAACAAACTGATTGTTAAAATTCCCATCAAATATCGAAAGCATAGGCGTTACGGGTCTTTCAATAAAATATACTACATGGGCAAAAGTGTTCGGACACCCCTTCTAATTAGTGGATTCGGCTGTTTCATCCACACACATTGCTGACAGGTATATATATTCAAGCACACCCATGCAATCACCATAGACAAACATTGGCAGTAGAATGGGCCATACTGACGAGCTCAGTGACTTTCGAGGTGGCACCATCATAGGATGCCACCTTTCCAATAAGTCAGTTCATCAAATTTCTGCCCTGCTAGAGCTACCCCAGTCAACTGTAAGTGCTGTTATTGTGAAGTGGAAACGTCTAGGAGCAACAACAGCTAAGCCGTGAAGTGGTAGGCCACACAGCCTCGCATAACGGGACCGCCGAGTGCTGAAACGCGTAAAAATCGTCTGTCCTTGGTTACAACCCTCACTACCGAGTTCCAAACTGCCTCTGGAAGCAACGTCAGAACAACAACTGTTCATCGGGAGCTTCATGAAATGGGTTTCCATGGCCGAGCAGCCGCACACAACCCTAAGACCACCATGCGCAATGCCAAGCGTCGACTGGAGTGGTGTAAAGCTCGCCGCCATTGGACTCTGGAGCAGTGGAAACACGTTGTCTGGAGTGATGAATCATGCTTCACCACCTGGCAGTCCGACGGAGGAAGCTTGGTTTGGTGGATGCCAGGAGAACGCTACCTGCCCGAATGCATAGTGCCAACTGTAAAGTTTGGTGGAGGAGGAATAATGGTCTGGGGCTGTTTTTCATGGTTCGGGCTCGGCCCCTTCATTCCAGTGAAGGGAAATCTTAACGCTACAGTGTACAATGACATTCTAGACGATTCCGTGCTTCCAACTTTATGGCAACAGTTCGGGGAAGGCCCTTTCCTGTTTCAGCATGACAGTATTTGAGCATGACTTCACGTGCACAAAGCGACATCCATACAGAAATTGTTTGTCGAGATCGGTGTGGAAAAACTTGAATGGCCTGCACAGATCCCTGACCTCAACCCCATTGAACACCTTTGGGATGAAGTGGAACGCCGACTGCGAGCCAGGCCTAATCATCCAACATCAGTGCCCGACCTCACTAATGTTTTTGTGGCTGAATGGAAGCAAATCCCTGCAGCAATGTTCCAACATCTAGTGGAATGCCCTCCCAGAAGAGTGGAGGCTGTTATAGCAGCAAGGGGGGGGGGGGGGGGGGACCAACTTGAGTTAGGGTTAGGGTTATCATCTCCCTTGGATGCTACTATTTGTCTTGTTGAATTCTGGTATCCCCACAAAAGTAATATGCTGGGATTTAAGCAAATACCAATTCCTAGTTTAGATGAATGAACTATCTACCTTCATTGAAAACACTCTACATCAGTTTGCACATTATTCCACCATGTGCTGTACCAGATTATTCCACATTTTTCCATCAGAGAATCACACAATGACAAGGACCGCAAGTGCATGCAAATCTGCTAATTTGGAATTGCTCAATCACCTATAAAATGTAGTTCCTTGCTGGCAATTCCCACATGCTCACTCTGTCTTCACATAAACACTGTATGGTAAACATCCAAAATACATTTGCGATCAAGCTCCGGCACAAGTGCAGTCCTTGGACTTGTATTGAATCCAGCCATGATCTTTCCTGAGCCAATCGTCACCTCGAAGCTTGCCTCCCATGCAGGCTGATGCATTGGAATTCTTCCTGGAGCCAATGCTGTTAATAATAATAATACAATTCCATTGCTGCCTCTTTCCAAGTTTTCCCTTCCACTTCTGTAATTGAGAGTTTGCCCGTATCCAGCTTCCGCGTCGCCCATATCCAGCTTGTTCACCCCGCATACTTCTCCCTCTCCCTTTGCTCTCATTCCTCACTGTGTCCTTTCTTACTCCAAGTCTCTTATAATTCATACCTCTATTTCCATTGTTCTTTTCGTTCTGTGATGTCCTGGTCCATTCTATCTTGTATCTTCTCCATGAGCCTCGACTCTGCATACAAATAAGTAAATAAAGCTTCGATCAACAGGTTGCCCAATATAAAGCAAACAGATCTGGAGATAAATTATTTAATAAAATGAGATTGAATAAAATTGTCTTCAGTGAACAAAAGAAAATTTCAAACACTCCAGTTGTCAAAATTCAGGATAAGCGTTGAAAAGGAATTTTACTCGTACAAACTGACGACTCAAAGTGAAGTGTGTTTTTTCCAACGCATAAGTTGTCTGCTTGTTTGTTTGCAGGTAAGGTTGAGAACACCTGACAGGTGAATGTGTTACACCTACCTGTACGCGCAATTTGATTTTAACATGGGTGTATGTAGCATCATGGTTTTTCGTGAGTTAGTGATTTGTGCGGAGTTAGTGAAACATTGTGGAAAGAGAACTATCAAAGCATTTCACAAAACCAGGACGAGTAACACTCGAGTATCACACGAAGTACCCCGCACATGTGTGCAGCACAAACCTAGCTGAGTATTTGGTTCACTCTGTCTGTCTTGTCTACAGACATCATTCTATAATCGAGGAACTACTTCATTTCAATTTAATTATATATTTTGAACACCAGATCACCAATCGGAACACAAACATGCATTTTTGCAGGAAATTGCCTCTGAATTTGAGGAATTGTGCGGAATCTCGTCCATGCGCACATGGGCACATGGTGAGATTTTCTTTTAGTTTGGCCGTCCAACAAAATTGAAAATCATTCTAAACAGGAAACGTACAATTTTTATGGATGTCATAGAGGACACAAATGAGGTGGTGTAAAAGACAGTGCATCAACGGCGGTAAACTTCTAAAAACATGGACTTTTTTTCCTCCAACGTTTAAAACTCATTTTATATTAATTGAATTACTGTATATACGTGCTATGCATGGGTGGGAGGCCAGAAACAAACAGGCAATGCAGATACAGCGAATGCTAAAGCATGAAACCAATAAATTCCACATTCCTTGAGCACCTTCAGTCGCAAGTCAGACATGGACAGCAAGTTCGTGAAGGACTTCCATGAAAAACGTACCCGTTCGCGAACAAACGGGTACGTTCACGTATAGAAACATCGATCGTGGGACCGTGGTGAATCTGCATATGGCGATCCGCGAAGTTCACATTCAGAAAGTAGAAACCATCATGGCATGTCGTCATTCACTTGAACTCGATATCTCTTTTTTTATTCCAAACAACATAACTCCAATCACAAATTAATCACAAAATAAACTTTTAACAACATTGTTAATGTTTCCTTCATTGTAAAAACTACCAAGTCAACAGTTAAAAGGATTTTGAGCCAATAGCTGTTACGGCCTTGGTAAGATCGATGGAGACAGCGATCTGTTAGCGTATTCACCGCACAAATAGCTACGTGCAATTCTCTCATGTAGAGATTAAATGTTGTTTGAACTTTGGCCGATGCCATTATTTACTTTTAATGATGTTTATATACGAATGATGTTTAATGATGTTTATATTGGTTTTGGGTCGTCCTTTCCGCATATCTCATGGGATTGTGAGTTGGAGAGATGGCCGTGATGGCGGGGAGGGGGTGGAATTCTCTTAGGCAGGGATTCAACCTGTGTCCTTGTAAAAGGTCTTTGTCTGATGTCACCGAGTTCGATTGGTGCAGCTGTGCAGCGATCGGTGCAGCCGTTTTTGCGGCACCCAGGAAAACAACATCGTCACAATGAAAACATCGTCACAATGAACGTTATGCGAACGCGAATGTTATGCGGGAGTCCAAACCTGAGAATGCTGGAGACCAAAGCTGAAATTGGGAAAACTAAATAGCCTATTTTACTCCTGGAGATCCCAGGATTACCCACCCAAAATATTGTTGCGATCGGTTCAGTAGTTTTTACGGTACCTTCGACCGGACAGACAGACAGACGGACGGACATTTGGTGAATTATAGCAAGATACTTGAACACTGTAGCACACAAATCGCCTTGTTTACACTTCCAAAAACCTCCAGTTGAGCAGTACTTGGGCAAAACTTTACGCTGTGTTGACCAATCAAATTTTCCGCTTGCACTTTCAGGGGAGGGAGGGGGGACTTTGAGATTCAGACAAGATGGTGACTCGTGCTCGGAAACATAAAGCAAGAGCTGAAAAGAACATTCCCATGTTGTTTTTCTCAAGACTATGGGGAGGGTAAGGTGTTCTATGAACTCTCTAGTTGGTGAAGAGGTTATTCTCCATCAAGATAATGACCAAATTGTGCGGAAAACAAGGGAAACAGATTGTTCTTCAAAAATGGATTTGACCAACCCAACACTTATCACCGACTGGGTTTTCTTTTGTGTAATCTGTAATGAATGTGGACAACTCAACAGATTACGATCCGTTTATTCGCTCACAAAATGCACACACAGCTGTATGACAGAGACAGTGACATCCCGGAATTGGAAATAAACCAGCGGGTACGGTGGCGAGGTAAAATGGGGAAAGTTTGCACATCCATATATGAAATCCTCCCCTTTAGTTCCATAATTACCAAGAGTCCGTATGGTATTACACGCGTTCAGAAAGTATTCACACCCTCTTGACTTTTTTCAAATATTTTTTTGTGTTACAGCCTGAATTTAAAGTGGATTGAATTGAGATTTGTTTTTGTCACTGATCCACACAACATATCCCATAATGTCAGTGGAATTTTTTTTTCGAAAATTTTACAAAATACATAAAAATGAAATACAGATTTATCTAATTTACATAAGTATTCAACCCCCTGAGTGAATACCTCGTAGAAGCGCCTTTGGTAGAGATTAAAGCTTTGAGTCTTCCTGGGTATGTCTGTATTAACTTTGCACATCTGGATTTGGGGAGTTTCTCCCATTCTTCCCTGCAGATGTTTATTTCCTCCGTTTATTTTAACTTATATCCCTAACTTATATTTATTTAACTTTTAACTGTCGTTCCATTACGGTCGCAAACTGATGATCGGTCATTTTTGCCCTCCATTATTTGGGCCTTCTGACGTCAACCTCTTTTGAATGCCTTCTACCAGGAGTGGCTTCACAAGAAAAGGGCATCTTTTCAGGCCCAAGCGAAAGAAAGAGGCCAGCAGGAGAAGCTGAACACGGAGGAAAAGAAACGGGTGAGCTGTGGTCATGTACATAATGTGGTCTATATACCATGTACATAATGTGGTCTATACACCATGTACATAATGTGGTCTATATACCATGTACATAATGTGGTCTATATACCATGTACATAATGTGGTCTATATACCATGTACATAATGTGGTCTATATACCATGTACATAATGTGGTCTATATACCATGTACATAATGTGGTCTATATACCATGTACATAATGTGGTCCATATACCATGTACATAATGTGGTCCATATACCATGTACATAATGTGGTCTATATACCATGTACATAATGTGGTCTATATACCATGGACATAATGTGGTCCATATACCATGTACATAATGTGGTCTATATACCATGTACATAATGTGGTCCATATACCATGTACATAATGTGGTCCATATACCATGTACATAATGTGGTCTATATACCATGTACATAATGTGGTCTATATACCATGTACATAATGTGGTCTATATACCATGTACATAATGTGGTCTATATACCATGTACATAATGTGGTCTATATACCATGTACATAATGTGGTCTATATACCATGTACATAATATGGTCTATATACCATGTACATAATGTGGTCTATATACCATGTACATAATGTGGTCTATATACGATGTACATAATGTGGTCTATATACCATGTACATAATGTGGTCCATATACCATGTACATAATGTGGTCTATATACCGTGTACATAATGTGGTCGATGTACCATGTACATAATGTGGTGAAGGAACTGCGCTCCAACGCGAGTCGAAAGAATTGACGCGACCAAAGACGGAATTCGTCCGAGTTGGTTTATTGAAACAAAACAGCTCAGGTATTCTGACAAGCCCGTTTATCGGGCAACAATATATATACACATTTATGTCGGGAAGTTTGCCCGGCAAAAGCTATACCGGGCATGCCCGGGTGTCAAGGGCGAGCCTTGGAAAGGCGAGTCTGGACCTGCCCGGGCGTGTTTGGCTGCGGCCTGGCAAGTCGAGGCTGGGCGTGCCCGGGCGCTCTGGACGAGCCCTGGAAAGGCGATAGCGGGCATGCCCGGACGCTCTGGGCGAGCCCTGGAAAGGCGATAGCGGGCTTGCCCGGACGCTCTGGGCGAGCCCTGAAAAGGCGATAGCGGGCATGCCCGGACGCTCTGGGCGAGCCCTGGAAAGGCGAGAGCGGGCATGCCCGGGAAAGACGAGACCGGGCGTGCCCGGGAGGTTCGGGCGTGCCCGGGAACAGTGAGTCCGGGCATGCCCGGGAGAGGCGCGTCTGGCCGTGTTCTGGCCGGTGCAAGGCGATTGTGTGCATCCAGCGGTAACCGCTACACACGCCCCTCCAGAATCGACCTGCACCGGCAGGGTCAATTTAAGGGGGGCCCGGATGACCCGGCCGAAGCGACCCCTGGAGGGTCGTGGGGAGGGGTCCGACGTGGTGGTGGGTGGTCGAGCGGGGGGAACTGTGGACGGGGGGCGGCCTCGCCGCGGAGGAAGGGCCAACCGTGGTGGTCGGTCGACGTCCATGTGCGCCGGTTTGAGGCGGTCCACAGAAATCCGGTCTGGCCGGCCGCCGAAGTCGACGATGAAAGACTTGTCGCCCCGTCGCAGGACCCGGAAGGGCCCGTTGTACGGCGGCCGGAGTGGCCCCCGGTGCGCGTCATGACGCACAAAGACGTAATCCGCTGTGCGAAGCGCCGGGGGGACGTAGGACTGGGGGCCACCGTGGCGGGACGTCGGCACAGGGGCAAATCGTCGGGTGGCCTCCTGGAGGTCCGAGCGCTGGCGAGCGGCGGACCAGGGACTGGTAGCGTCGGGCACGAATTCGCCCGGGACGCGGAGCGGCTGGCCGTAGACGAGCTCGGCGGCGGACGCCTGGAGGTCTTCCTTGCGGGCCGTGCGAAGGCCGAAAAGGACCCACGGCAGCCGGTCGGCCCAACCGTCGTCCTGAAGGCCGGCCATGAGTGCGGCCTTCATGGAGCGGTGAAACCGCTCGCACAACCCGTTGGCTTGGGGGTGGTAGGCCGTGGTGCAGTGCAGCGTGACCCCCAACGAACGGGCGACCGCGCCCCAAAGCTCAGACGTGAACTGTGGGCCGCGGTCGGACGAGATGTCCGCTGGTGCGCCGAAGCGCGCGACCCAGGTGGCGATGAACGCCTGCGCCACGTCGGCGGTGGTGCTGGAGGCGAGGGGCACGGCCTCCGGCCACCTGGTGGTCCTGTCCACCATGGTGAGCAGGTGGGTGAACCCCCGCGAGGGGGGCAGGGGACCCACCAGGTCCACGTGGACGTGGTCGAAACGCCGTTCAGGCACGGCGAAAGGTGCCAGCGGGGCCTGGGTGTGGCGGTGGACCTTGACCCGCTGGCAGGCCGTGCAGGCGTTGGCCCAGTCGCGGATGTTTCGTCGAAGGCCGTGCCAGACGAAACGCACCGACACCAGCTTCTGAGAAGCTTTCCGGCCCGGGTGAGAAAGGCCGTGGATGGAGGCGAAGATGCGGCGCTGCCAGGAAACGGGCACGATGGGGCGAGGCTGGCCCTGGGAGACGTCGCAGAACAGGACGGTGCCCGCGAAGGGAATGTCGGCCAGGCGGAGGCCCGTGTCCGCCGCACGGAGTGCCTGCACCGAGGCGTCGGTGGTCTGGTCGGCCGCCATGAGCGCGAAGTCCACGCCGAGGTGGACCGCGTTCGCGCTGGCCCGAGAAAGACAGTCGGCCACGGCGTTGTCTTTGCCGGCGACGTGCCGGATGTCCGTGGTGAACTCCGACACGGCGGAGAGGTGGCGCTGCTGGCGGGCCGACCACGGCTCCGTGACCTTAGCCATTGCGTAGACCAACGGCTTGTGGTCGACGAAAGCCGTGAACGGGCGGCCCTCCAGGAGGTGTCGGAAATGGCGAACGGCCAGGAATAGCCCGAGCAGCTCGTGGTCGAACGTGCTGTAGTTTAACTCATTCGGCCGGAGTTGCCGGCTGAAAAAAGTGAGTGGCTGCCAAACCCCGTCCACCCATTGCTCATGGACGGCGCCCACCGCGTAGTTGGAGGCGTCCGTAGTGAGGGCGATGGGCGCGTTGAGCACCGGGTGAGCCAGCAGCGTTGCGTCGGCGAGGGCGCGTTTGGCGCTGGCGAAGGCCGCGTCCATGGCCGCGGACCAAACAATGTCATGCTTGGCCGGCTTGCCCCGGAGGGCCTCGTAAAGGGGCCACATGAGCTGAGCAGCGCGGGGCACGAATCGGTGATAAAAATTCACCATGCCGAGGAACTCTTGGAGGGCCTTGATGGAACGGGGACGCGGGAACGTGGTGATGGCCTCGACCTTGGTCGGCAGCGGCACGGCCCCGGTCTTGGTGATGCGGTGGCCCAAAAAGTCAACGGTCGTCGTGCCGAAGTGGTATTTGACCGGGTTGACAATTAAGCCGTGCTCGCTGAGGTGACCGAACAGTGTTCGGAGGTGGAGGAGGTGCTCGGCGCGGGACGTGCTGGCGACGAGGATATCGTCCAGATAGACGAAAAGAAACGGCAGGTCGCGCAACACGCCGCCCATCAAGCGCTGGAATGCCTGGGCTGCGTTCTTGAGGCCAAACGGCATCCGCAAAAATTCGAACAGGCCGAACGGCGTGAGGACGGCCGTCTTCGGGATGTCGGCCGCCCGGACAGGTACCTGGTGGTAGCCCCGTATCAGGTCAATTTTCGAAAAGATGACTCGTCCCGCCAAACGGGTGGAAAAGTCCTGAATATGCGGGATCGGGTACCTGTCGGGGGTGGTAGCGTCGTTGAGACGGCGGTAGTCGCCACACGGGCGCCATCCACCCCCCGGCTTTGGCACGATGTGCAGTGGCGAGGCCCACGCGCTGTCGGAGCGCCGCACGATGCCGAGGTGCTCCAACGCGTCGAACTCGGCCTTCACCACGGCGAGCTTGGCCGGGTCGAGGCGGCGGGCCCTGGCGTAGACCGGCGGGCCCGTAGTGGGTATGTGGTGCTCGATCCCGTGCCGCACCGCGACGGCCGAAAACGTCGGCCGCGTGAGGGCCGGGAATTCCGCGAGCAGGCGAGCGAACTCGTTCGCGACCGGGAGGGCGCACGCCAGTTCGGTCGGCGCGGAGCTGCTCATCGTGCACGCCAGGGAGCTGAAGGTCTCGGCGTTGACAAGGCGACGACGTTTGACATCGACCAGCAGCCCGTGCGCGCAGAGGAAGTCGGCGCCCAGCAAAGCCATGGGGACGCAGGCGGTCACAAAAGTCCATTGAAAACGCTGGCTGCCGAAGCAGAGGGTAACGACGCGTGGGCCAAAAGTGCGTATGGCCGAGCCATTAGCAGGGACCAAAGAGGGGCCGCAAACGGCGTCCCGCCTGTCCTGCTCGGAGGCGGGTATGACGCTCAGTTGGGCGCCGGTGTCACACAGGAAACACCGCCCAGACGCTTTGTCCCGAATAAACAGCTAGTTGCCCGAGTGGCCGGCGCTCATGGCTGGGAATGAACGCCGGCCTGGCCGTTTCCCGACCTGCCGAAAGTGCACGGGGGCCGGCACGTCCGAGCCTTGTGTCCGAACCTGGCGTGGTAATAACGCCACGCCCGGTCAGGTGGAGGCCCCGGCCGTCGTGTCAGAAGCGGGCGGTGCGGCGTGGCGGCCGCCAGTTGCACCGGCAGTTCGGCCTCCAACCGCGCAGGGCGCTCGGGTGTCGTGGGCATCGCCTCGGACGGCGGCGGGCTCCAGGTAACCGCGCCGATGTGTTGGCCCGCCGAGGAGATCTTATCGGCTTCCCTGGCGTGGGCGCGGGAATCCGTGATCAACGTGCCAGCCAGGGCGAGGCGTACCGGGTGAGGCAGCTGGCGAAGGAACAGCTCGCGGAACAGAAAATCCGGAGAGTGCTCACCGAGCAACGAGAGCATATAGTCCATGCGCTCGGACGGGCGCGTGTCGCCGAGCTCGGGCAGAGCGAGCAGGCGCCGTGCGCGTGCTGCCGGTGAGAGGGCGAAAGCATCGAGGAGGAGCGTCTTCAGCGCGTCGTATTTGTCAGCAGCCGGCGGGTGCTCGAGGAGGCTCAAGGCACGGGCCGCGGTGGCGGATCCGAGCGCCGCCACAACATGGTGGAAGCGGGTGTCGTCCGCGGTGATGCCTCGCAGGGCGAACTGAGAGTCCGCCTGAGCGAACCAAACAGCCGCGTGAGCCTCCCAGAAGGTAGGCAGTTTAAGCGTCACTGCCGTATCCATGTCGGTAGGTCACCAATGAAGGAACTGCGCTCCAACGCGAGTCGAAAGAATTGACGCGACCAAAGACGGAATTCGTCCGAGTTGCTTTATTGAAACAAAACAGCTCAGGTATTCTGACAAGCCCGTTTATCGGGCAGCAATATATATACACATTTATGTCGGGAAGTTTGCCCTGCAAAAGCTATACCGGGCATGCCCGGGTGTCAAGGGCGAGCCTTGGAAAGGCGAGTCTGGACCTGCCCGGGCGTGTTTGGCTGCGGCCTGGCAAGTCGAGGCTGGGCGTGCCCGGGCGCTCTGGACGAGCCCTGGAAAGGCGATATCGGGCATGCCCGGACGCTCTGGGCGAGCCCTGAAAAGGTGATAGCGGGCATGCCCGGACGCTCTGGGCGAGCCCTGGAAAGGCGAGAGCGGGCATGCCCGGGAAAGACGAGACCGGGCGTGCCCGGGAGAGGCGCGTCTGGCCGTGTTCTGGCCGGTGCAAGGCGATTGTGTGCATCCAGCGGTAACCGCTACAGTGGTCTATATATACCATGTACATAATGTGGTCTATATACCATGTACATAATGTGATCTATATACCATGTACATAATGTGGTCGATGTACATACTGTGGTCTATATACCATGTACATAATGTGGTCTATATGCCATGTACATAATGTGATCTATATACCATGTACATAATGTGGTCTATACACCATGTACATAATGTGGTCTATATACCATGTACATAATGTGGTCTATATACCAATATACCATGTACATAATGTGGTCTATATACCATGTACATAATGTGGTCTATATACCATGTACATAATGTGCGCTATATACCATGTACATAATGTGCTCTACCATGTACATAATGTGGTCTATATACCATGTACATAATGTGGTCAATATACCATGTACATAATGTGGTCTATATACCATGTACATAATGTGGTCTATATACCATGTACATAATGTGCTCTATATACCATGTACATAATGTGGTCTATATACCATGTACATAATGTGGTCCATATACCATGTACATAATGTGGTCTATATACCATGTACATAATGTGGTCTATATACCATGTACATAATGTGGTCTATATACCATGTACATAATGTGCTCTATATACCATGTACATAATGTGCTCTATATACCATGTACATAATGTGGTCTATATACCATGTACATAATGTGGTCTATATACCATGTACATAATGTGGTCTATATGCCATGTACATAATGTGGTCTATATACCATGTACATAATGTGGTCTATATACCATGTACATAATGTGGTCTATATACCATGTACATAATGTGGTCTATATGCCATGTACATAATGTGGTCTATATACCATGTACATAATGTGCTCTATATACCATGTACATAATGTGGTCGATGTACCATGTGGTCGATGTACATAATGGATTCCGAGTAAGAGTCGTTTCCCATTTGCACTCTCTGCAATGATGATAATGATAAATTAAACAAAGTTTTCGAATTTTTCATGTAGCAACGGCAGCTACCTGTTCAGGTATGAGATGGGTCAGGTTGTTGTTGACCTCCACAACTTGCGTTGTTCATGGTTACCTGGCAGAGCATTGCACCGGATGCTTCACGTACACAACTAGGGCATTATCGATTCCTTTCTGATGAATCGAAATGCAATTGCCTCGTGCAAAACAAGATGTAAACATGCATTTCCAGGTGTAAAATTACCTGTCCTTCAACATACACACCCATCACTCAAATGAGTCTCAAACCAACGGTTTCCAAAATCGTAAATGACGCAAGAGTAATTTGGTGGATACTGCAGCACATCAAACCAGGAATACTGGACAAGGAAACAGCATTTGGCTCTTCTTATGTTTTCTCCATGATATCCCATCTAAGAACAAACCCAGAAGGTGCGATACCACGTGTGACTGCAAGGTTTATTGGGTGAAAGATTATTGCGTATTTTCAAACCAGGATTTGCACACATTTTCTAGCTGTTGCTTTGTTCAATATTATAGAAGTATGATTGTTTTTGCAGGTGAGAAGGATCTTTTAATTCTGCTCGAGATCATTTTTTGCATTCCAGTGAACGGACTTCCTGCTAGAACAGTGACCGAAATGGACAGCCGTTGATTGGACGTTGAACATCATGGGAAGCGAGGAAAAGCTCAATTTTCAGGGGGTTTTGCTCAGACGAAGGGTTAACGCCCGAAATGTCAGCTTCTTATTGTTTCCCATGGCAGTTTGGGTACTACAATCAACATCCCCTTGATTTCGTCCATTGTTGTACCAGTCTGACGACGCATATCCACACTCTCCTTCACCAGCCAAATGCCATGCTCGTTTTTTTTTAACGCTTTTACATCACACAAGTCAAATATTAAACGCCTTCAGAAAGTATTCACCCCCCTTGACTTTTTTCACATTTTGTTGTTACAGCCTGAATCTAAAATGGCTTAAATTGAGATTTTTTTTGTCACTGATCTACACATAGTTCCCCATAATGTCAAAGTGGAATTTTCTTTTTGGAAATTATTTAAAAATAATTAAAAATGAAAAGCTAAAATGTCTCGAGTCAATAAGTATTGAACCTCTTTGCTATGACACTCCAAATTGAACTCAGGTGCATCCAATTTTCCTTTGATCATCCTTGAGATGTCTCTACAAATTGATTGGACTCCATCTGTGGCCAATTCAATTGATTGGACACAATGTAGAAAGTTAGTTACCATTGCCCTCGCTAGCATGCGGTACACATGCTATTCCCGAAAAGATGGAGAGGTTACCAAATACATAACCTTCTTAGTTTGAAATCATTTATTCGTTCCACACCAGGAGGTCGGTCTGCCTTTTGTAACACCTCGAATCGTGCCACAGACACTTTGTACCAGATTTTGTAGATATCAGTGAAATGATCATTGTTTGCATTGTCTGTGTGGTGAGCTGTCTATCCCTTCTTGTCTTGCTGGGCTGCCAGGTGGAGCAAGAAAAAAAGCTGGAAGGAGACCTGTCATTCTCAGCATGGAAAAATAATAAGAAAGCTTACCTGCGGGAACAGGTGCACCGAAGGAAAGAAAAAGAAAGAGAGGAGTGCGAAACACAAAGAAAAAAGTCAGCGAACAAGGAAGCTGCAAGAGAAGTAAGGTGCAAGTTTGGCACACAATTATTCCCTAAAGATGTCGAGTCTCATGGATCTTCCTTTTTAGTTTTTGCAAATCTTCCTCATCATGTGGATCGATGTCTTAACTAGATGGTATTCATAGAATACTTACCCTGTGCAGTCAACTTGTGAGCCAACTCTTCTGTTTTTGAACGTTTCTTTTTTTTTGATCCAATATGGCTGCCAGACCACGTGAGCGATGACATCATAAATTTATATTCTCTAAATAATTGTTGCATAGATCATGCTCAATAAATTTCAAACTGATCAGACTACATGCTGTCCCTGTCGAATTATGACGTCATAATTATGGCACCAATGACGTCATCGTTAACAACACCTATTCCCCATATGGAGTTATTTACAATGAGCCACGTTTCAATTTTTTCCATAGAGTGGTTTTGGAGATATGGAGTTGCAACGTTTTTTTGTTTTTCCAAGATGGCGCCTGTAAAACATGACCTATGACATCATGATTATCATTAAAATATTCTTAAGGAGGAGACGCTCCTATGGCGAAAATTTCGTGTCCATCAGACCAACAGTTGCTGAAATTTTAAAAATAATGATCAGATGGATAAGTGTTGTATTTGTCGAATTATGACGTCATAACGAAGGTACCGATGACATCGTCATTAACGTATCTTATTCCCCGTGGGGAGTCGGTGACAATGAGCCAGGTCTCAGTTTTTTTCATGGAGTGGTTTCAGAGATATAGAGGTGCGAAGATTTTCCAAGATGGCGCCTGTACCACGTGACCTATGACGTCATAATAATCATTTAAATATTCCACAGGAGGAGGCCCTCCTATGGTGAAAACTTCGTGTCAATCGGACCAAGAATTGCAGAGAATAAAATTCATACTGATCGAATCAAGCGTTGTACTTGTCGAATTATGACGTCATATTTAAAGTACCGCTGACATCATCATTAACATATCTTATTTCCCAAGCGGAGTACTTGACAATGAGCCATGTTTCAATTTTTTCCATGGAGCGGTTTCGGAGATATAGAGGTGCAACCTTTTTCGATTTTTCCAAGATAGCGCCTGTAGCACGTGCCATATGACGTCATAATTATCATTTTTAAAAATCCACAGGAGGAGCCGCTCATATTCTGAAAATTTCGTGCCAATCGGACTAACAGTTGCAGAGGAATTTTTTTTTTCATACTGATCAGATCAAGCGTTGTACTTGTCGAATTATGACGTCATAAATAAGACACCGATGACATCATCATCAACATATCTTATTCCCCATGGGGTTACTTGACAATGAGCCATGTTTCCATTTTTTCCATTGAGCGGTTTGGGAGATATAGAGGTGTAACGTTTTTCCAAGGTGGCGCCCGTACCACGTGACTTATGACGTCATAATATTCACTAAAATATTCCACAGGAGGAGGCCCTCGTATGGTGAAAATTTCATGTCAATCGGACCATCGGTTGCCGAGAAAATGAATTTTTTAAATGCAGACAGGTAATCCATTTTTTACAATGCAGGAAGGAAAACCTTTATGTTCCCAACAGGCATTTGAGGCATGGAACATACGTACTTGAATGCTTAACCCCGCATTTCGCTTCGCGCGCGCCGGGTAATTAGGGTCAAATGGTCACAAGTAGTAAGACCTTGAGACACTGGCATTGTATCTGGCGATGGGTGCCCAGTTGCGAATAGTGGGCAACCCTTACCTTACCCACCCATAGTGGGCAACCCTTACACCACCCTTACCCCAGGCAACGTTTTATTGAAAGGTTTCCATGTGAAGGTCGTTTTTTAGCAGAGGGGGGCTCCCGTAAAACGGGAATTTGCCATTTGTCCAAATCCGGAAGAGTGGCATGGAAGCTGCAAATTTGACGGAGAAGGCTAACTTGTGTGATCCTAGACAAATCTCGATAATCGCTGGGCACACGGTCACCCTTGGTTACTTCACCAAACAATACTCTGCCGATGAAGATGTAATCCATTTTTACAATGCAGGAAGGAAAACCTTTATGTTCCCAACAGGCATTTGAGGCATGGAAGGGAGAGAAAGACAGACAGCTCAAAGAGCTGCAGAGAACGTCAAGGGTGCAGGAACTACAGAGAAAAGACAAAGAAGACCGAGGAAAGGATGTTCGATTCGAGGAAAAAACAATGGCTTATGAAAAATGGTGAGTGATTTACACATTCGTTATCAACCATTTCTAATCTTTTTGATTGATCCTGATGGCAGCGACTGTGACTCGATGGGAAAAGCTTCAGCTTGGCTTGTTGGCCCTTTCCATCTGAGCGTTTATCTTACGAGTGAGATACCCGTGCTACACACGGGTGGGAGGCCAGAAGCAAACAGACAATGCAGATACGGCGAATGCTAAAGCATGAAACCAATAAATTCCACATTCCTGTAGCACCTCCATTCGCACGTCAGACATGGACAGCAAGTTCGTGAAGGACTTCCATGAAAAACGTACCCATTCGCAAACAAACGGGTACGTTCACTTACAGAAACATCAATATTGGGACCGTGGCGAATCTACATATGGCGATCCGCGAAGTTCACGTTTAGAAAGTAGAAACCATCACAGCATGTCGTCATTCACTTGAACTCGATATCTCTTTTTTCATTCCAAACAACATAACTCAAATCACAAATTAATCACAAAATAAACATTTAACAACATTGTTAATGTTTCCTTCATTGTAAAAACTACCAAGTCAACAGTTAAAAGGATTTTGAGCCGATAGGTGTTACAGCCTTGGCAAGATCGATGGAGACAGCGATCTGTTAGCTTATACACCGCCCAAATAGCTATGTGGAATTCTCTCATGTAGAGATTAAACCCACGCCATTTGAACTTTGGCCGGGGTCATTATTTACTTTTAATGATGTTTATATATGAATCAAAAAGAATATAATTGGTTTTGGGTCGTCCTTTCCGCATATCTCATGGGATTGTGAGTTGGAGAGATGATCGTGATGGCGGGGAGGGGGTTGGCATTCTCTCAAGCAGGGATTCAACCCATGTCCTGATAAAAGGTCTTTGTCTGAGGTCACCGAGTCCGATCGTTGCAGCCGTGCAGCGCAGCCGTGCAGCGATCGGTGCAGCCGTTTGTGCGGCACCTGGGAAAATAACGTTATGCGGGAGTCCAAACATGAAAATGCTGGAGGCCAAAGCTGAAATTGGAAAAACAATATAGCCTATTTTACTCTAGGGGATCCCAGGATTACCCACCCAAAATATCGTTGTGATCAGTTCAGCCGTTTTTGCGGTACCTTCGAACGGACGGACGGACAGACAGACAGACGGACGGACATTTGGTTAATCATAGTAAGATGATTCTGGAATCCCAGGATTCCCAGGATCAGATCCCACATCCAACATAAAATCACCCAATTATATCCTTATTCTCCTCAATATCCCTTCAATCAATCAGTCAAATGTATCGCACTCTTGACAGAGGATCGTTCCTGCCAAAGTAGTTTCTGAGCGGTGGTTTTGCCGTTGCCTTTCCACCAATCAGTGGGGGAAGGAATCTGCAATTTGTTCAGGGTGCCGGCGATAACTCGACGACTCTTTGTGAAAGACATCCGTGGAATCTTTAACTTGCACTAAAGCCCCCGGTGCTGGCAGAGGGGTCCTTTGGTGCGGATGGCAGAAGATGATTTTGGATGGCAGAGGATGATTTTGGATGGCAGAGGATGATTTTGGATGGCAGAGGATGATTTTGGATGGCAGAGGATGATTTTGGATGGCAGAGGATGATTTTGGATGGTGGAGGATGATTTTGGATAGCGGGGGGGGGGGGGGGGGGAGTGATTTTGGATAGTGGGGGATGATTTTGGATGGCGGAGGATGATATTGGATGGCGAAGGATGATTTTGGATAGCGGAGGATGATTTTGGATGGCGCAGGATGATTTTGGATGGCGGAGGATGATTTTGGATGGTGGAGGATGATTCTGGATGGCGGAGGATGATTCTGGAAAGCGGGGGATGATTTTGGATGGCGGAGGATGATTTGGGATGGCAGAGGATGATTTGGGATAGCGGAGGATGATTTCGGATGGCAGAGGATGATTTGGGATAGCGGAAGATGATTTTGGATGGCAGCGGATGACTTTGGATGGCGGAGGATGATTTTGGATGGCGGAGGATGATTTTGGATGGCAGAGGATGATTTGGGATGGCAGAGGATGATTTTGGATGGTGGATGATGATTTTGGATGGCAGAGGATGATTTTGTATGGCGGAGGATGATTTTGGATGGTGGAGGATGATTTTGGATGGTGGAAGATGATTTTGGATGGCGAAGGATGATTTTGGATGGCGAACGATGATTTTGGATGGCGGAGGATGATTTTGGCTGGTGGAGGATGATTTTGGATAGCGGGGGGGGGGGGGGGTGATTTTGGATCGTGGGGAATGATTTTGGATGGTGGAGGATGATTTTGGATAGCGGGGGATGATTTTGGATAGCGGAGGATGATTTTGGATGGCGAAGGATGATTTTGGATGGCGGACGATGATTTTGGATGGTGGAGGATGATTTTGGATGGCGAAGGATGATTTTGGATGGCAGAGGATGATTTTGGATGGCGGAGGATGCTTTTGGATGGCGGAGGATGATATTGGATGGTGGAAGATGATTTTTGATGGCGGAGGATGATTTTGGATGGCAAAGGAAGATTTTGGATGGTGGAGGATGATTTTGGATGGCGAAGGATGATTTTGGATGGCGAAGGATGATTTTGGATGGCGGAGGATGATTTTGGATGGCGGAGGATGATTTCGGATAGCGGAGGATGATTTCGGATAGTGGAGGATGATTTCGGATAGAGGAGGATGATTTTGGATGGTGGATGATGATTTTGGATGGTGGAGGATGATTTTGGATGGTGGAGGATGATTTGGGATAGCGGAGGATGATTTTGGATGGTGGATGAAGATTTTGGATGATGGATGATGGCAGAGGATGGTTTTGGATAGAGGAGGATGATTTTGGATGGTGGATGATGATTCTGGAGGATGATTTTGGATGATTTTTGATGATTTTGATGATTTAGAGGAGGGTGATTTTGGATGGTGGATGATGATTTTAGATGGCGGAGGATGATTTTGGAAGGTGGAGGATGATTTGGGATAGCGGAGGATGATTTTGGATGGTGGATGAAGATTTTGGATGGCAGAGGATGGTTTTGGATGGCAGAGGATGATTTTGTATGGTGGAGGATGATTTTGGATGGTGGAGGATGATTTTGGATGGTGGAAGATGATTTTGGATGGCGAAGGATGATTTTGGATGGTGAAGGATGATTTTGGATGGCGGATGATGATTTTGGACGGCAGAGGATGATTTTGGATAGCGGAGGATGATTTTGGACCGAGGAGGATGATTTTTGGATGGTGGATGATTATTTTGGTTGGCAGAGGATGATTTTGAATGGCGGAGGATGATTTTGGATGGCAGAGGATGATTTGGGGGCAGCGGAGGATGATTTTGGATGGTGGATGATAATTTTGGATGGCGGATGATGATTTTGGATGGCAGAGGATGATTTTGGATGGCAGAAGATGATTTTGTATGGCAGAGGATGATTTTGGATGGTGGAGGATGATTTTGGATGGTGGAGGATTATTATGAAACACCAATATGACAACTTTAGTAGCTAGGTCGACATATGAACCCAGGCTACACAGCTCAGACGTGAATGCGCATACTTCTCGTCTATCCTGTGAGTCTCCTCCAGCCTTGGACATCGTAGGCCGACTAATAATTTGCAATTGGTCACTGGCTTTGGCACCAATACAAATTTTGATTGGATTTGACACCCTTGGCATGAAAGAGCTGCAGCTATCGAACAAACAGTTTCAAACGGAGCACGTCGCCTCTATTAAAGCATTTTTAATTACACCAGATCTGGCAATTCATGTGAATGGGTGCTCCCAGCTTTCCTGCTCGATGACAAAAGACGACATTTGCATTTTTTCTGTCTTCATCCAGAACCCGTTTAGAATCCAGTGCGGACAACTTGCTCGTTTGTCTAAAGAAGCTCTGTCCATGTGAATATTTTACATTTAAAAACTTTTGGATGTTGTGTGCACGAAATGGGACGGTGTATACAGTACAATTTAAACATTTTACCTTTAGATCTTGGTGTTTTATAACAAGATACAAATCTTGACTTGCCTCAAAAGTTATTAATATCATGTTACGTTTATTCCTTCTCAACAGGTGGAAGAGTCAAGACTAATCTATGACATCGATTAATAAAATGGTCATTGTAATTCAGCAAATTTGAGATGATTCGTCTTGGGAAAAACAAAAACATTCCGGTTAAGTTTGTGTCAAACAACTGAGATTGTTGATTTGAGGATGTTAAAACATAATTTTAATGCCAAATAGCAAGTTTAATTTTCTAGATATAGATCGTACGTTACCGAGTAAGAACGCGCGACTTTCAGCAACATTTAAGGTAGCAACATTTGGATGAAGAAGAAGTGATGTGCAATTTCTGATTCCCAAAATCATTGACATCTGACTTGCTATGACTCTGCTTTTACCGGCTGTGTATGAAAGGTTGTGTAGGACATTTACCGGCTGTGTAGGACTTGTACCTGCTGTGTAGGAAAGGTTGGGTAGGACATTTACCGGCTGTGTAGGACTTTTACCTGCTGTGTAGGTCTTTTACACAGTTGTGTAGGACGTTTACCAGCTGTGTAGGACATTTACCAGCTGTGTAGGACCGTTTACCCAGCTGTGTAGGACGTTTACCAGCTGTGTAGGACTTTTACCGGCTGTGTAGGACTTTTACCTGCTGTGTAGGTCTTTTACCAGCTGTGTAGGACGTTTGCCAGCTGTCTAGGACTTTTACCGGCTGCGTGGAACGTTTACCAGCTGTGTAGGACTTTTACCTGCTTTGTAGGTCTTTTACCAGCTGTGTAGGACTTTTACCAGCTGTGTAGGATATTTACCAGCTGTGTAGGGCTTTTACTGGCTGTGTAGGACTTTTACCAGCTTTGTAGGACTTTTACCAGCTGTGTAGGACTTTTGTTGGCTGTGTAGGTCTTTTACCTGCTGTGTAGGACATTTACTAGCTGTGTAGGACGTTTACCAGCTGTGTAGGACTTTTACTGGCTGTGTAGAACGTTTACCAGCTGTGTAGGACTTTTACCTGTTGTGTAGGTCTTTTACCAGCTGTGTAGGGTATTTACCAGCTGTGTAGGACTTTTACTGGCTGTGTAGGTCTTTTACCAGATGTGTAGGACATTTACCAGCTGTGTAGGACTTTTACCAGCTGTGTAGGACTTTTTACTGGGTGTGTTGGACATTTACCTGCTGTGTATGACTTTTACCAGCTGTGTAGGACATTTACCTGCTGTGTAGGACATTTACTTGCTGTGTAGGACATTTACCTGCTGTGTAGGACATTTGCCTGCTGTGTAGGACATTTGCCTGCTGTGTAGGACATTTACCTGCTGTGTAGGACATTTACCTGCTGTGTGGGACATTAACCTGCTGTGTAGGACATTTACCTGCTGTGTAGGACATTTACCTGCTGTGTCGGAAAGGCTGTGTCTCCTGTCCCTTCTCGCCGGACTCAAGGGTAAAGAGCAGCGTCAGTGCTGATTATATCTATAGACGTGTCGAACGGCGCCGAGTCTTGGCCTTCGCGCACTCTCTAACCAGGTCGAGCTTCTCTCAAATCAGGTTGTGCGTCCGGCATTTGCCGTCTGGAAGTGGCGTCCTGTTCGTGCACACAGGGATAGAAACTAATTAAATTGCCGGAGCCGACTGGGGCTGGCGACCTGCCAGTCTGCACGCTGCGCTCATTTTGTCGAAGCTTATATAAACATGTCCGATTCTTGTGTTTAGAAGATCAATGGTCGATTAATGGGAGGATGTTATGTGAAAAAAAACCCCACACTATTCTCTTGAGGATTTGGGAAGGAAAACGATTCGAAAATGTGTCTTTTCCTTTAAAATATAAATAATCCCAATCTTTTATGACGTATGTGTATATACAGGATGTTCCAAAAAGATCTGCACAATTTTAGTTGTTAATATGTTTATTACGACAAATAATACAACGATACCCTTTGTTTAATATGACACAGAAACTCATAAAGTTTTCTATATTTTCAGGTCTGGTGGTTTCATGTAAAATAAAATGGCGACTCCAAAGGAGAGAGCTCAGTGTGTGGTATGGTTCATTGAGACGATATCCGACAAGCAAGTTCCGTACAAGGTATAGAAGGAATCCGCCATCGCGAACTAGTACCAGAGATTGGTACAAGGGGTTTAAGGAGACTAGAAGTTATCAAAAAAGGAAAAGTACCGGTCGACCAAGCGCACAAGTGCAGAGGGCATTGAACGAGTGTGTGAATCATTTCAACAAAGTCCCAGAGATCTGGAACTACCCACCACCACTGTACACAGGATTTTTCATAAGAATGAAACGATATGTCTATATTCAGCAGGAATTCAAACCAAATGATGGACCCAAATGCAAGGCGTAGTGTTCACAGACGAAGCTTGCTTTCATGTATCAGAGAAGATCAACCAGTGCAACGTGAGGATCTGGGGCTCTGAACAACCCACGTGGTCATTGAGCACACATGTGACAGTCCAAATGTTAATGTGTTGTGTGGCCTTCTCTATGACCGCTGGTGGTACGATTTTCTTTTTGGAGCATACAACGACCTCAACAATTTACATGAACATGTTGCGAGGATTTGCCTACACTCAGATTGAAGATATATATATATATATATTTATTTATATATATATATATATATATATATATATATATATATATATATATATATATATATATATATATACTGAAACGCAAAAGAAACTTACCACCTTTGAAACCTTTAAATATCAACAATAACACTGCGTGTAGTAAATGTGTGAACTTATTTGTGGACAATAGTGTCCTCACTGCCAGACAAAACGGTCACGGATGGTCACTTGAACCTTCAATGGTCACTTCATAGCACAGCTGTTGAACAACCGTTTTGACTGTCAGTGATTAGCCAAGGGGTATGGGATGATTTTAATGAGCTGCACGTGATGTCTTGATATTGGCTTTAAAAAGGCCA
The DNA here is from genome assembly GCF_964187855.1 of Myxine glutinosa. Lineage (NCBI taxonomy): Eukaryota > Metazoa > Chordata > Myxini > Myxiniformes > Myxinidae > Myxine > Myxine glutinosa. Next base: position 4,296,275 of record NC_136263.1, on the reverse strand, counting down.
GTGCAAAATGGGCATTTCAATCAACATGCCATGATTGTCAAGGGATCAATGGCAGCGTGCCCTGGGCATGCTGCAAGGCGGACTGAGCTACCGTGAGGTGGCACGTCGCCTTGGCTGTTCACACCAGACGATATCGGCCCTGGTGGACAGAGACACCCTCCACAACTCTGCAGATGACAGACCTCGATCAGGGAGGCCAAGAGTCACCACTGCAAGGCAGGACAGGCAGATGGTCCGAAGTCACCTGCGGGATCGATTCCGTCCAGCATCCCGCACTGCGGCAGAAACTCCGGGGCGTACAAACCCACGGATCTCCAATGATACTGCATGAAGACGACTGCATGACTATGGTCTGACTGCCAGAAGACCATACAGACGCCCCGTGATGACGGCTGCCCATCGCCGCAACCGACAGAGATGGTGCCAGCAGCATCAGCGGTGGACCTTGGCGCAGTGGAACGAGGTCGCTTTCAGCGATGAGTCAAGGTTCTGTGTGGACAGTCCTGATGGGCGTGAGCGTGTCTGGAGAAGAAATGGCGAGCGATATGCCGATTGTTGCGTGTGTCAAGCCAACAGGTGGGGTGGCCCAAGTGTGATGGTGTGGGCCGCCATATCAGGCCGGTACAGGACGCCACTGGTGGTTGTGGATGGGAATCTTAATGCCCAGCGGTATGTGGATAACATCCTGCGGCCTCATCTGCTGCCATTCCTGCTAGACCACCCAGAACTGAGAACCTTTCAGCATGACAACGCTCGTCCCCATGCTGCTCGCTTTACCACTGCATTTCTCCAAGGCGAGAACATCAACACCATGCAGTGGCCTGTGCTCTCCCCTAACCTGAATCCCATAGAGCACCTGTGGGATGAGCTTGGGAGACGCGTAGTTGGCAGGGCCAGGACACGGGCAGAGCTGCTTCAGACATTGAGGACTGAGTGGGACAGAATCCAGCAGCAATCCATCCAAAGACTGGTAGGCAGTATACGCCGACGATGCACTGCCTGTATCCAAAACAATGGTGGCCACACACGCTATTGAAAGGGGACTGACATTGCACCCTGTGCTGTTCTGTACTGTAGAACAAACTGATGAGATGGTGTGTCTTGGTCAAAAACTTGACATGTCATCAATAAAATGCCAATGTTTCAATTAGCAATTGTTGGTTTGTTTTATTTTGAACTGTTACAATTTTATTACATTTCAAACAAGTGGTAAGTTTCTTTTGCGTTTTCGGTCTTTTTGAAGTTGTTCAAAATGGTCAAAATGGTCAAATTTTTCGGTCAAAATGCACATTTTGCACTGGCCTTTTAAAAGCCAATATCAAGACATCACGTGCAGCTCATTAAAATCATCCCGTACCCCTTGGCTAATCACTGACAGTCAAAACGGCTGTTCAACAGCTGTGCTATGAAGTGACCATTGAAGGTTCAAGTGACCATCCGTGACCGTTTTGTCTGACAGTGAGGACACTATCTTCCACAAATAAGTTCACACATTTACTACACGCAGTGTTATTGTTGATATTTAAAGGTTTCAAAGGTGGTAAGTTTCTTTTGCGTTTCAGTATATATATGTACTAGCCGAAACCCGTGGAACATCCACGGAAGGGAGGATATGGTGTATGGATAGAGTGTACCATTGTGGATGGCATAGGGGAGCGCTCATGGGATCTTCTTCTTCCGTTAAGCTCCAATTTTTTCTCTTTAAGTTAAGTCCAATCAGTCCTCTCTGCTCGAAGTGCTCAGGCCATGCCTGCCCGCTCTCATACTTTTATTTCCGTTCGGTGTAGAAAGAGATTGACATATCGTTCGTCTGTTTTCAGCTCGTTATCTTTAAGCTTCCTTACGTCTCGCCACCTGCGACACCTCTCTGAGTTACGAGGATTTATGCAACGCACCCCGAGTATCGCAACGTCACTCCATTTAACTTTATTAAAATGACGATAAAGACGTGAAACCCGTGGAACATCCACGGAAGGGAGGATGTGGTGTATGGATAGAGTGTACCATTATGGATGGCATAGGGGAGCGCTCATGGGATCTTCTTCTTCCGTTAAGCTCCAATTTTTTCTCTTTAAGTTAAGTCCAATCAGTCCTCTCTGCTCGAAGTGCTCAGGCCATGCCTTCCCGCTCTCATACTTTTATTGCCGTTCGGTGTAGAAAGGGATTGACATATCGTTCGTCTGTTTCAGCTCGTTATCTTTAAGCTTCCTTACGTCTCGCCACCTGCTACACCTCTCTGAGTTACGAGGATTTATGCAACGCACCCTGAGTATCGCAACGTCACTCCATTTAACTTTATTAAAATGACGATAAAGACGTTTCCTTATATATCCTAATTTAAAATGTTCAAGGGAATAAAAAGACCATTTGGTTCACACCACCCATGTTCACACCACTCGACTGTCCAATCAGCGGACGGCTCGTTTCGCCTTCGCCCAGCAGACGCCAATACGATGGCGTCGTAAGATGGCGTCGTATCGGCAGTTCATCGGATGCTTTTGGGCCCCAACGTCGGCTAATTCAGATTTTTCGAGTATGTCTGTACGTGATAAACAAAGAGCGCGGTTCGTAGATCGTAAATCCATTAGTGCCGTGGGCATCGGGTCACTGGGTGCGGCGTAAAAGGGATAACAAAGTCGAGTCCTTACGCTATTATTATATATATATATATATATATATATATATATATATATTATATATATATATATATATGTATATATATATATATATATATATATATATATACAGTGGAACCTTGACTTACGAGTGCCCCAACTTACGAGTTTTTCGAGATACGAGCCGTCGCTCGGGCGGTTTATTGCTTTGAGATGCGAGCCGAGATCTGAGTTACGAGCTTTCGCCACCCGGTCACGTGGTTATCTTGCCGTGCAAGTACAGTATCTCTGTCGTATAGCGCTGCATTTTTGTTTTCGCATGTTGGTTATTTTGAGTTTACGCCGCCAGGTGGGTTCTGGTCACGTGGTTATCTTGCCGTGCAAGTACAGTATCTCTGTCGTATAGCGCTGCATTTTTGTTTTCGCATGTTGGTTATTTTGAGTTTACGCCGCCAGGTGGGTTCCGGTCACGTGGTTATCTTGCCGTGCAAGTACAGTATCTCTGCCGTCAACTTGTTCAGAGTGCCGGCGATAGCTCGCCTTCTCTTTGTGGAAAACACGGTACTGAGAAGAAGAAGAGGATGATGTGCTTGGATATAAAACACGCAATCGTCGAAAAACATGAGCGAGGTGTCGAGGAGGACGTATATAACGGCAGAGGAGAAGAGCATGCCAGGCCACAACTTGTGGATATAAAACACGCAATCGTCGTGTTTTATATAAAACTTGTGCTTGGATATAAAACACGCAATCGTCGAAAAACATGAGCGAGGTGCCGAGGAGGACGTATATAACGGCAGAGGAGAAGAGCATGCCAGGCCACAACTTGTTCAGAGTGCCGGCGATAGCTCGCCTTCTCTTTGTGGAAAACACGGTACTGAGAAGAAGAAGAGGATGATGTGCTTGGATATAAAACACGCAATCGTCGAAAAACATGAGCGAGGTGCCGAGGAGGACGTATATAACGGCAGAGGAGAAGAGCATGCCAGGCCACAACTTGTTCAGAGTGCCGGCGATAGCTCGCCTTCTCTTTGTGGAAAACACGGTGAGATCCTTAACATCCAACAACTAATGGGACGCAAACGGGGCGCCCAGTTTAGCGGTACACACATTGATGAATCACCCTGCCTGTGATTCACCCATGACAGGTTATAGCTGGGTCGGGATTCAAACCCAGGCTGGACAGTTTAGACTTTAGAGTCAAGTGTGCGTACCTCCAGTCCAGGCCATCCTGCCAACTTGTATGCTGCATACAGGTGAAATATAAAGCGCGAGATATTTTTATATATACTGTATATTTAAAAAAAAATTGGTGTGGTTTTTGGCGGTCTGGAACGGATTAATAGCATTTCAATGCATTTTAATGGGGAAATTTGATTTGAGAAACGAGCATTTTGAGTTACGAGCTCGGTCACAGAACGAATTAAACTCGTAAGTCAAGGTTCCACTGTATATATATATATATATATATATATATATATATATATATATATATATATATATATATATATATATATATATATATATATATATATATATATATATATTGCTACGGATTCGTCACTTCCGTCATTGTGGTTTTCATCCACTGTAAGCATTTTTGGTTCCATGTACTATTATTGTTATCGTTGAAGTGAAATGGAGATAACTGTTTGCAAAAGATGAAATATTAGTGTTTTAAAAGAAACCGGAAACCCGATCGAGAGAAAGCCGGAAGAAGAAGAGGAGGAAGCAAAAAGTGGACCAAGGAGGTCGGGAAGAAAAGCCGAGCTGCTTTGAGGTCTCGAGGAGACGCTGGCGAACTGGGGTCATGAGCGAACTTTGGGTTTCCTGGGAAAGGGATTCCTGCGACAGAGTTGTGATCGCTGTGACAGATAAACCTGCGTGACAGGTTTTGCGGTTGATTCCGAAGAGAATCGTTGTTGGAGTGCAGGTACGCCTCCAGTACAGGCCCGTCGGCCATTTTGCCTCGCTCCCGCCATTTCGCATCGCTCCAGCCTTTTCACCTCGCTCCAGCCATTTCACCGCACCCAGCCGTTAGCCTGGTTTGCGTGTGTAACGTGGATTTCGATTGGGAATTTGTGGTTCTCCGTTTGGGAGCCGTTGAACGTTCATACCCAAAGGTGTGATTTCCGAGTCGCCTTTTGAGGGCACCTTTGCGCCTCTTTGGCAGCGTGACTGTCAGCCTAACTGGATTCTGGTCTCGATGCGACATTTTTCTTGCGATCACCGGAGCATGGATCGACTTTGGCTTGGTGCCGGAACAGAGACTTTGGGAATGTTCTTTTCGCTCACATGGAGCACAGTGAGTTATATTGTAAGAAACTGATGGTACCATCATAGGAATGATATTGTTACTGATCACGGTTTAGATGGTATGATGGGCCGAGCGGATGGTCCAACCGCGACCGAACAGTTATTCCCCGATTAGAACCCGATTCCACCCAAACGTTGGCCGGATCGCACCGCAGCTAGTCAATAGGGAAAAGACAAAGGCGACACGGATGTGAAGAAGAAGAAGAAGAAGACAAAAAGGTTGGAAATACTACTAAATTTATTCCTACTATTTACATGCTCAAAGTAACCAAGGAGAAGGAAAGATAATAAAATAATATCCAGAAGAATCAGAGACACAGTGCAATTATTAGCTTATACAGACTTAATTAACCCTGGGACAGAACAAACAAAACAAACTCACGTACACAAGAAGGGTGGAAAGGCAGGAGGTGGATGGCTGGAGGGAGAGGAAGGTCCAAGGGGGTCCTGCAGCACAACCGGCGCGTTTAGCAGCCGCCGTTCCTTCACGGCCCTGCTCCAAACCGCCATTCAGGCCCCCAAGCTGCTGTTGTGGCTGCTGTGGACATCGCGTGCTTTGCCAGGCCTTGTCCGACTCGTCTGGTCCAAACCCTCAACTCTTTCTTGTGCGTTCGTTCACTCTTTACCACCGACTCCTCACCGCAACCAAAGCAACCAACTGACCACCACCACCGACTCCTCACCGCAACCAACGCAACCAACTGATCACCGACTCCACTGACTGACTCCTCCACTGACGACCAACTCACGACTCTCTCACTTGCTTCTTGCGTGCGCGCCTTTTATAGCGCCTCCAGCGATCAAGCCGCCGGCCTTTAGGACACGCCCATCGGTGTGCTCACCTCGGCCCTGGTTGGTCATGCGACCCTCTGGCTCACTCCTCCCCTCTATGGCGAGGTGGAGACACGCCTTTCTTCTCCGACCCTGCCTCGTGGTCAATGGCGGTTATTGGAGGGGAGGTAATTGGCAATCGAGGGTTGGCAATCACGAGAGGGGATGTAAAAGAAATGGGGATTTTGGGGATGGGAATGAAAGGGGATCTATTCTCTTTCACTGGTGCAATGGAGTACTTCAATTAATGGGAGACACAGCCTTACTCTAAAACACAGAATAAGAGATAACTATCAAACAGGGGTATTCTATTATTTGGCTGACGTGTATGCTTGTGGACTAATTATGGGATGCCCTTTCACCTTTACACAGCTCCGGAGGTAGGGGGGCGCAGAATAAACAATAATAATCACCAATTTACCACAATACAACACAATCAAAAAAATACAGGCCTCATCTCCGCAACACTGCACCCTCCTCCTCTTAGGCACGGCCCGGGCCTACAACTTTTATTTAGTGTGACACGTAGGTGTAGTTCCCTCTACTTTTAACCTGACCCTGAGTGCGACAGTTTTAAAACATAAATAAATGTGTCCCGCTGCTCCATTGCACCCTGCCTAACAGACTCACGCCCACAGTTAACCGAATTGCGGAATGGTCTTCAAACTATACACTGACGGTGGGAAGCATTATTTACAATGACGCTATTTTTATTTACAAAACTAACCTAGGACCTGTGATTGTTCTTTCTGGGGGGGAGACAGTCTGCTCTGCATCAATGCACCATTAAAGCACCTAAAAACGCAGCAATACACACCCAAGCACCAATCGGTGCAGTCACCATAGTTCATCAGTGTTCAACAATAAAAAATAACCAAACAACCCCTAACCCTGCAGGTGATCTCTTGCTCTTCGGCTCCCACTGCTGGTTATTATCATTTGGTCTTCCAGATGTTGTCATTCTTTCATTTTCTTACTGGCGGCCTATTTGCAATAAAGTGTGCCCAATGTGTCCTTTTTATTTTCTTTATTTATGGCCCACAGGGCCGACTACGTGTGGTTCACCTGTGGGGCATCGGTGCCCTGTGGCCAAGGTCCGCCAGCAAGATTTCGGGCCCTCATGGCCGGTTCCAGCAGAGGGGCCCTGCCCCAACCCATGGGGTCCATAAGTGTTGCTCGGCCACAGGCATGTGGTCCATAATGTGGTGCATCGATGCAGACAGCTGGTTCTGGGAATTTCGGGCGCACAATGGCCGACCCACGCACGCTCCCCTCAGCGCCCAATGGCGCACAGGTCATGTGGGAGACAAAAAGAGACAATTGAGCGAGGGGTAAGGTCACAAGGGTACACATCAATAAGGCAATGCAAGGCGAAATGCGTACGGAGGGCGAAGTGAGAAAGCTCGTCCCTACCGTACGTCACCCCCCTGTCACCTACCCTACCCTTGCCCTTACCCCATATGTACAAAAATCTACCCATTTACAAATTCGTCACTACTGTCACGTCTTCCCATATTTCCTCTATACCAAATTCGTCGCCACAATCCCTCTACTTCAAAATTTGCCATCACCAAATTCATCATCAATCCTCATAAGGAGGCAGAGATGGAACATCAAAGCACAATGTCACACCCACGTCATGATGCGTCTCACAATCCAAACATTTGCATCAATGAAAAATAATAAAACATGGCATGGTGTGGAGTTCCTGTCACCTCAGGTGAGTGGATGCAGATGGTGCGAGGAGATCCTTCATCCTAACTATCCTCTAAATGATTTTAACACACTTTACACTACCCGGGGTCTCTCCCTGCCAATCCATTGGCCAACTTACACTATGGGTTCTAATAACCAATTCCCATTGACCAAACTGTGGTGCTTCTCAATTTGGGGTCTCACTCCCCCGATTCATCTCCCGGTGCCCTCGCACAATTTCTGGGCTGCGACGTGTAGCTCTCCCAGCAGGTCTACCCACCTGCACACCTCCACCACTGCAGTTGCCACCCGAGCTTACCTAGCTCCTCACCCTAACCTAACTAACTGGGGAAGGCCCTCTCCTGGCTCTGTCACCCCTTGGTGCCCTCTGGCACTGGGCTACCCGGGTCCGTCCTCCGGATCCTCGGGCCCCATCCACAACAACTACCGGCTCCCAGAGCCCACCTGCGGCCTCACCTGGCCGACATCCTCACAGTGGTGGAGTGCCCAACCAACTACACACACTAACAGGCTACACGCCCAGCCATTTCCACAACACTAATGCACCCATCCAAAGACCATTCTTTCACCCGCACCACAGATGCCAATATCCAACCACAATTTACTTATACCCTCTACCTAACACTTACACTACCCGCCCCGGGTATCCGTGATGGGGGTCCACTCTTCCCCCATTCACACCTTCGCACCATCCACTCCACTCCACAATTTCCACCATACTCACTCCACGACCATCCATTCCAATACTCCATTTATTCCACACTACCATTTATTCCACACAGCCACATACACCTGTTGTTGCACACCTGTGCCCTCACACCTGGTGCCACCTGCACCCTCCTTTCTTCCTGGACCATTTGGTCAACACAACACGCAATCACCACTACTCCCTCATACACTGCTCCACACACCTGTTCAGTTGCACACCTGTGCAATCACACCTGTTCAATCACACCTGTTTAATCTTCAAACACACGGCATCATCTCAGCTAACTACTACCCTCTGAAACTTGCGCTTCCCAGTCGTCCCTTTAAACTATTGCGCTCCCTCGTCATTATAATCCACTCTAATCTACCTGCGTCCCCACTACAGGTATCAGTCACTAACTAATCTTAACGTCACCTAATGTCAATCTTCTAGGGCACTACACACCATATCCTAACCCACCCGGGCTAGTTTTCACTGCCATCAACCCCATAAACTATAGCGCATTTGCCCCACCTTCTGTGAGGGATGGTGGATTTGCCATCCCACCACATCGGGGGTCTCACTATAAATTTTGTTCGTCCAAATTCCAACCAATTCAAAAATTTTCCATTTACTGCCAATCACCGTACCAATCATCAACTTTTGCTTTTTTTCTAATTTCGGGGCCAAAACACTATCCTCATCACCCGTCTACTTCTAAGATCTGCTCGGTGCGCCAATTCCCTTCTAAAGCTCGGCTTCGTACAGCCGAGCAATGAACGCGGGTTCTTTTGTGCCAGCGGCTGGATACGTCCCGCATTCGGGGCAGGGACGGAGGCTTACCCGGGCCGAGATCCCACGCACCACCTCGGCGCGGAGCCATCCAATGTCCCGATCTCGACCTGCCGGCACGTCTCAATAGAAAGTGGTCGCCATGACGACCCTTCCTATCGGGCTGCCCGCTCCGCCTAGTGGAGCCCGGACGCGGCCGTTCCAAGCGAGGCACAGCGTGGATCGCGTACGGCGGTTCTTTCGAAACCGCCGTGGTTCGGATCCCCGCTGGTCCTCGCGGCACGCGTAGCTGCCCGACGCGCACCGAGGGCCCGATTCGGCTATAAGTCATTCTAACCTCTAACCCGGTTACCGTCGATGCTTCACCTGCATGCTTACATGCATACGCTACCCCTTTCTTGCTCATACCTCCAGCTGTTCCCATGCTCCTCGTACCTTTCCTTACACACCTCGGTACACTCATTCCGCTCACCGACTTGGTCACACACCTGACCACCGAACACCTTGGCACACATTCGTCGCTCGCACACCTCACCAACACACCTCTTCGCGCCCCTTCCTCGGTCACCTCCTCTGTGACCATCACAGGTGTGCTCTTACTCGCACACCCAACCACGTGCCTCACGACCAACTCAAGTGTGCATTCCCACACACGCTCTACCATTCCAGGTGTGCATCCTTCCATTCCAGGTGTACATCCTCGCTCACCTGTCACAACCAACTCACGCTCCGTGTCACTCTCACTACTCTCACCTCCATTCTTGACAGCGCACTCACCCTTACTCTCGACAGCGCACTCTTTCCTCATGCACCCGTCCATTACACACCTTTCTCGCGCATCCTCTCGCGCACACTCTTTCGTTACATCCTCTGTAACTCTCACCACAGGCGTGCATTCTCCTTCACTCTTGACAGCGCACTCTTTCCCCATGCACCTGTCCGTTACACACCTTTCTCGCGCATCCTCTTGCGCACACTTTTCCGTTACTTCCTCCGTAACACTCACCACACCGCGCTTCCATGTACCCCCTCGCACACGCGCTACGACCAACTCACTCTCGACAGCACACTCACTCCTTGGCGTGCACTTTTTCCTCACACACCCCATGGTCGGACATTCTCGCACACCTCGTTTTTCGCACACCAGACCTGTCGCACACTTCACCAACGGCCTCTCACGAACACCCGGATCCATAGCAACCCCCAAGCCGACTGAAGCTTTCCTCACATCATGTACATTTTCGATTATATCGCCACTCACCTTGGCACCTCGTCTCCGCACCTCCTTTGCCACCTGCAAACTCTTTATTTGGTTAGTGAGCATCACATTATGAGTTGAGCACCGACCTTGCACATATTCCATCACCTCCTCCTGGATTTCTCTTTTAGTTTCTGTCCGTCTCTTCTTAATTTCACTCACCTCTTCTTCCACTTCCTCTAATTTTTGCTTCACCTCTTTTATTTCCTGGTGCGTCTCCTCAAGTTCGTCCTCTAAGGCTACCGTGACCGTCTCTATGTGCATCCTCACCTCTCGGTCCTTCGTCTCCATTATCTCTGTCACCTCGTCCACCCTCATTGTCAGTCCCTCACGTACCATCTGACATTCCTTTTGTGTTGCTATTAATTCGTTTTTAATTTCTTTTTGTGTCGCCTTTAACCCTCCTAGTACCGCAGTGTTCTTTTGAACCTGCTCCACTAACTCCGTCTGTCCCTCTGTCAGCTGTTCCACCTCCTCCGTCAGATCTTCTATTCCCCCTTGTAACTTTGCCGTCCCATTTCTCACCTCTTTCTCCATACGCTTCTCACCTCGCTTTACCTCCTCGCGTAGCCCCGAGACCTCCTCACTCACACCTCGTCGTATCTCCTCTTTCATCTCCTCCATCTGTTTTGTAGATGCCACCCTCATCTGTCCCAATTCATCCCTCTGAGCATCCAATTTGGTTTCTACCCCGATTTTTACCTCCTCTATCTGCTCTCCCATTTGTTTAATTTCTCGGGCGGATTGCTCCCCTATCTCCCGCAATTTGCCTTCCATGCTATTTTCTAGCCCCATTAACCCATTTTTCATCCCCTCTATCTGATTCTCCTGGGCAGCCATTCTATTTTCCACCCCCGTTAACCCATGTTTCATCCCTTCAAATTTCTTGTCTAATTCCCCGATTTGATTTCCTAGTCGCTCCCCCATTCTGTTTTCCATTTTCTCACTATCCCCCCTTGCTTCGTCCCTCATTTTGTCCATAAGGGCCCCGATTTGTAGCAACAAAAGGTCCGAATCCAACGGCGGCGCTGCTACTGTCGCGGGCGCGGCAAAATTTGGTGCCGCTACACCCACGTGCGCGAGGACGCCATTTTGCGCGCCTGATACTCCCTCAACCGCCTCCTCATTGCTCCCCTCCATTTGATCCTGGGTTACTCCTAACCCCTCTATCTCTCCCACCGGCATCCCGTCGTCTTGACCAGCCATGGCGCGATTTCAAAGTTCAGGTTTTGTAAAACAAAACAAATTTCGGCCGCTCCAAATTTTGACCAAATTTTTTTTTTAGATGTTTTAAAAATTTGGTTCGGGCCCCGAATCTCACTCCCAGACACCAATTGTTACTGATAACACAATTGGTGTTCCAAAATTTGGGCCTAACAAATTTAGTCCCAGGTCCGAATCCCAACTCCTGACAACCAATTGTTACTGATCACGGTTTAGATGGTATGATGGCCCGAGCGGATGGTCCAACCGTGACCGAACAGTTATTCCCCGATTAGAACCCGATTCCACCCAAACGTTGGCCGGATCGCACCGCAGCTAGTCAATAGGGAAAAGACAAAGGCGACACGGATGTGAAGAAGAAGAAGAAGAAGACAAAAAGGTTGGAAATACTACTAAATTTATTCCTACTATTTACATGCTCAAAGTAACCAAGGAGAAGGAAAGATAATAAAATAATATACAGAAGAATCAGAGACACAGTGCAATTATTAGCTTATACAGACTTAATTAACCCTGGGACAGAACAAACAAAACAAACTCACGTACACAAGAAGGGTGGAAAGGCAGGAGGTGGATGGCTGGAGGGAGAGGAAGGTCCAAGGGGGTCCTGCAGCACAACCGGCGCGTTTAGCAGCCGCCGTTCCTTCACGGCCCTGCTCCAAACCGCCGTTCAGGCCCCCAAGCTGCTGTTGTGGCTGCTGTGGACGTCGCGTGCTTTGCCAGGCCTTGTCCGACTCGTCTGGTCCAAACCCTCAACTCTTTCTTGTGCGTTCGTTCACTCTTTACCACCGACTCCTCACCGCAACCAACGCAACCAACTGACCACCACCACCGACTCCTCACCGCAACCAACGCAACCAACTGACCACCGACTCCACTGACTGACTCCTCCACTGACGACCAACTCACGACTCTCTCACTTGCTTCTTGCGTGCGCGCCTTTTATAGCGCCTCCAGCGATCAAGCCGCCGGCCTTTAGGACACGCCCATCGGTGTGCTCACCTCGGCCCTGGTTGGTCATGCGACCCTCTGGCTCACTCCTCCCCTCTATGACGAGGTGGAGACACGCCTTTCTTCTCCGACCCTGCCTCGTGGTCAATGGCGGTTATTGGAGGGGAGGTAATTGGCAATCGAGGGTTGGCAATCACGAGAGGGGATGTAAAAGAAATGGGGATTTTGGGGATGGGAATGAAAGGGGATCTATTCTCTTTCACTGGTGCAATGGAGTACTTCAATTAATGGGAGACACAGCCTTACTCTAAAACACAGAATAAGAGATAACTATCAAACAGGGGTATTCTATTATTTGGCTGACGTGTATGCTTGTGGACTAATTATGGGATGCCCTTTCACCTTTACACAGCTCCGGAGGTAGGGGGGCGCAGAATAAACAATAATCATCACCAATTTACCACAATACAACACAATCAAAAAAATACAGGCCTCATCTCCGCAACAATATAATATTTGTTGTGCAATTGATTAATATTGTTCTTGTGCTGTTGTTCTTGTGTGCCCTTAATACAATACTTGTTTTTTGGTAACAATTGGTGTGGTTTCACCATTGGTCATTGACACACAGAATAACACATGACTCCTTTCGGGGCTCGGAGGTACACCGTGACCAGGGTTTGGGGAGGAGCACGTATCAGAAATTGGGGGTTCGTCCAGGATATAATTCCCTAACATTCGCAAAATTACCAAATTTGGAATTTTCTAACATTCCCAAATTTTTCAAAAAATTGGAATTTTTTTGTGTAAAGGTTAACAGGTGCTAACTGATAGTCACCATGGTGTTTGACGCAGAAAATTTTGCGGCGTCCCCTAATGAGGCACAGTTCCAGGCGTTAAAAAGATTGGAACTCATGATATTGGCCAAATATTTTAACTTGGAGGTCCGAGTTAATATGAAGAAAGCAGAGATGCAGACATTGGTGGTAGAGTCTCTAGTGGGACAAGGAACATGGGAAGAGGTAGCCTTGGATTGGTTACCAGAGGAAAAAGGAAATGTGGAGCTCCGGAAAATGGAGATGCAACTGCAGAGCCTGGAAAGGTTAAAAGAGTTGGAATGGAAAGCTGAGGAAAGAAGATCAGAGGAAAGGAGGGCTCAAGAGGAAAGAAGAGCAGAGGAAAGGAGTGCCGAAAGGGAGTTAAAGGAACGGGACATGGATTATCAGAGGGAACTTAAACTCAAGGAGCTGGAATTACTGGGAGACGGAGAGAAGTAGTATCCATGCCGGCTAGTTCGACAACTAGTCAGAACTCTTGGGATGTTGGTAGGCATGTGAGGCTGGTTCCACCCTTCAATGAAAAGGAGGTAGCCAAGTTTTTTTTACACTTTGAGAAGGTGGCTCAAATGTTAAAATGGTCTGTGGGGTCCTGGACTATCTTAGTCGTGTTCTGGTGGGTAAAGCTCAAGATATCTATTCGGCTTTACCGATTGACCAATGTGCAGATTATGAGATAGTGAAGAAAGCCATTCTCAAAGCCTATGAATTGGTCCCTGAAGCTCACCGAGAAAAATTCAGGAATGCCAGGAAGAGGGAGAGTGAGACCCATGTGGAGTTTGCCAGAATGAAGGAAACTATGTTTGAAAGGTGGTGTGACTCGAAGGAGATTGGGAAAGACTTCAACCTTTTGCGACAATTGATCTTGGTGGAGGAATTCAAACAGTGTGTCCACGTGGACATTAAAATACATCTGGATGAAAAAAAAGTACCGGAGTTGTATGAGGCAGCAACAGTGGCAAATGACTATGCCTTTACACACAGGATGGGGTTCCACAAACTTAACTACCCGCCTAGAGTTAGCCAGGGGAGTTATGGTAAATCAGTTTCGGAGAACAAATTTTCATGGAGGCGGCCTAGAGAGGACTATGGGGACAAATCTGATACCGTGACTTTTAGGGATCAGAAGACTGCAGTTCCAAGACATACCTATCTTCCGGGGGGCCCGAGGCAGACCACCAGTTTTTCCTCCGGGCCGATTTGCGCTTTTTGCAAGAAACCTGGGCATTTGATGTCCCAATGTTATGCCCTGAAAAGGAAAAATCAGGAGCGGAGTCAGACGCGTGCAACTCCGAATGCGTTGGTCAATGCGAGAAATCGTCCTTGGAGGACAGTGCCTTGTGAAGGTTCCCGTGCCAAAGTTACGGCATCACAGAACGACCTTGTCCAAGAGGGTTACAAACCTTTTATTTCCGAGGGGTTTGTGTCACTGGATGTGGACTTAACTAACCAGAGACTTGTTAAGGTATTGAGGGACACAGGAGCACATCAATCTTTGATGCTTGAGGGCATTTTGCCATTGTCGGAGAAGACGGCAATGGGGGTTAGTGTTCTTTTACAGGGGGTTGATGACAGTAGATGATAAATGTTGCTTCTGGGACACCTCCGTTTAACATGGGAAATCCCTATCTAATGTCATTTACCCCCCTGTCTTTTTCAAAAACCATAAACACCTCTATGTCTCCCTCTAGGCCTCTATGAACCTATAATCCTTCTCACCTTATGAACCTATAATCCTTCTAGCCTTATGAACCTATGATTTTCTTCCTTTATGAACCTATAATCCTTCTAGCCTTATGAACCTATGATCATTCTCACTTCCATGTAATTTTTACCCTATTCCCCCCACTACCCCCTTAATGTAGTTCCTTAGACCACTCTGCTAATGAGCCTATAAATATATTATCTCTTTCTAACTTTTTTAAGAGTTCCATTCTCCTATAGAACTCATCCCCATCAAGTATATTTATAAAGTATACAGGTTCCTTAACCTTTTGTTGTGAAAGTATAAAGTGGTATGTTTCACGGAGGGTTCTTGTTTGACCTCCTCCTCTCCCACATACCATTTTAAAATTATAATATTTATTATCCGATTGATAACCATTAAAGTTCTCACTCCACTCTAATATATTTTTCTTCCCACCCTCCATTACCCCACTTAACAAATGAATACGTTTATCCGTCTTGAGAACCTTCTGACCAGTGATTCTCTCAACCTCTTGAATCTGATATTTTTCACATTCGTTATGTTTTCCATTTATATACCAAGGTTGATTACACCTCCACTCTTTAGTCTGGTTGATACTTGGTTCTATCATTTATATAATAGTAAAAAAGGTGGCGGTAGCCCGTTAAAATCCCTAACCCCCCTTTTTAACTTATCACTTATATATATATATATCTTATATACTTATATAACCATAAGGGAGACGATCAATTCCATTTTCTAAAATAAACCTCTTATCATCAAAAGCCCCCAATGCTTTCTTATTCACCTCTTCTGAATATAATTGATGTTTATAACTTCTTATTCCATTAATCTTTCTAAACTCTTCTTTCTTTGTTGTTAAACAGTTATAATAATCCTTAAAGTTTATTGTTTCTTTAATGACATTTTTCTTTATACCTTTTAACTTCTTATCAGTCTTTTCAACGTTATTCACAATGTATTTATAAGCATAAGCCTTCGACCTCAATCCCACAAATTCACTCATAACATTTCCTCCCAATTCATCCTTGAACTTTCCAATCACCTTTTTATTTTTAGAAGAGAACAACTCACTCTCTGGACTGTAATTACTTGTATCATAGATATTAATGTCCTTTTTCATATCTGAATAAACATCATCAGTATTAATTTTCAAAATAAAACTATCAGTATCCATATACAACAATGACACATTATCCTTATACTTTGATTTTAGATTAATATAAAAGTAATCATACATTAATGACTTTGACAAGTCAAGAATTGATGTTCCAATGTAAATAGGTTTGTCCATTTCAATACTCTCTTTAACCAAATGGATCGCACAAAAGTTCTCAGTAAAGACCTCAGCTCTAGTAAAACTCGGTCTATTAATTAATTTTGATGCTTGTTCCCAAGATGTTGCTAGTCTGATATTTTGTCTTTTCCTCACATTCTCCATGGTCTTACCAAAGACCGCATTATTCATTAATTTATAAAAGTCTTTCTCAAAATCTGTTTTTGACTCTGTTCTTCTTTGTGTATTAAAATCAATGTACCCCTTTAACCAATGACTTTGATTGAACTTTAGAACCCTGTGGATCTTCTCTACTCTTAGACCTTTTGATAAATATTGTCGCAAATTTCTTTGGTGTAGTACATAATTTTTCTTGTTATATAATGTAGTAAGTAATTTTTCTGTTGATTCACCTATATCAAACGATCGTTGATAATCACTCAACCATTCTTTCTTTGGACTTTCTTTCTCACAAGCAAATGGAAGATCTTTATGTTTGATATGAAGTTCTTCAGGATATTTTAAATCAACCTCAAAATAATAACCAACCTTTGAATCATCCAATTGTTTTTGTGTAGAGATACATACATCTTGTAAAACCTTTGTGTAGTCTTTTTCCTTTACCCATCTTAGTTTCCCATAAGGAAGAGCTTGAGACATTGCCCAGCCATACAAGTTGTTTGCGTCATAGTACATCAAGTAAGAACTCTCTTTCGTTGAATCATAATTTGGAAGATATTTGTTATTTGCTTTTGAGTAGCTGCTCGAGCATACTTGTGAAATTCCACCTCTTTTTGCCTTTTCAATCATCAAAAGCATATCGACATCGGTTATCAAATCCAAATCTTGTTTTGTCATTTTCAACATCGCGCTCCAAGCCAATCCAGGTGCTGTGTAGTAGTGAGCAGGATCCAATCCATATCCAGTGCGACAAACAGATCTAAAGGCTTCAAATACATCGGCCAATAAAAGCACATCAGTTTTGAGATACAAATCGTGATACTCACCAAGATTCTTGATGTTATATTTTTCCCAAACATTTTGTGCGTGTACATAATCTTTATCAGATATATGACTGTTGTTTAATTTGTTATCGAAATTTTCTTTTAAAGGAAGTTGTGTTTCATTGAATCTCTCAAATGAGTCCATATAGTCATAGGGGTAAATTCCCTTTTGTGTTAGAAAATCTTTATCTGAAAAATACTCTGAAAGACATGGAAACTCTTTTAGATTTTGAACCAAGTTAGCCAATGGACTTGCCATGAATTTAAATGTATCAAGAAATCTGATATGAGTAATAGGAGATGTGTGAATTGTTTTTGTGAATGAAATGTATTTCTGATCTGTGTTAGGAATTGCTGAAATGTGTCCAGATGTCTTTGAAAGTTCATTAATAAATAGATGCGTATCATAATGAGCATTGTTATGAAGAAAGACAGGAATGAAAGAGGGGAGTTGATAATTAATATTACAACTTTGATGAGCTGGACCTCTATATTTACCAGTGAGATGACAATGATCTCTAACCTTTAGACCTTCACCAATTTTTTCCTCACAAATATGACAAACATTGTTTTTTCTAAATTCCCTTTTCTGTTCACTCGTCAAAGACATTGGTTTATTAGTTTCTCTCATTATCTTGGTTAATCGGACACAGTCTTTTTCTAGTCGTTTCACAAACTCCTCTGGGGTATTTGAGCCTCTATACTCCTCTAACTTGTTATATTTATCACCAACGGATGATTTGATATAATAACAAAAACCGCAAGGAGTATGTTTTTGATATTTATTTGTGTATGAATCTTTTGGATCTGGAGAAGCAGTATCTATTTTTTCTAGAATACTTTCAAAATCAGCATATATAACAAATGGATGTTTGATCTTTTTCTTTTCATCTTTGAATGTGATATTTGAGCCTTCTTTAGGCATATTGATTACCGTTGATTTATGTTCACCACAATAATTTGAATGTTTATCTAATCTTTCTTGTGTATGGAAGAAGTTAAGACAACGCAAACAAATATATATTTTATTTGTTCTTTTACATACTTGTGGTTTTATTAATTTAGCAATATCTTTAATGTATGTATAATGTGAATTTTCCTCTGAATTAAAATATAGAAGATTAATATGAGTTTGTTTACAATTGTCAGAAAGCTTTAAAACCTGAATGCTGTTTGTTTCTGTTAGACCATAAACATTAACTGATAAATTATTTATCTTTTCAAATTTAGGAATATCATTTAAAGCCATCGGAAACTTTAGATCTTTCGTATTTAATGTATTCTCATATTTTTTATAATGAGATACTCTTTCATCATGAAAATGTGGAGGATGTAAGTGTGCTAGAATAGACCAGAGAAAACATTTATTGTCTTTATTTTTGATATTGATAACTGCTTTTCTATTTTTGATAACACTGGGTAAATCAATGTAGGAAGAAGCTTTTAGAGGATCTGATTTAAGAATATGAATGTCTATGTAAATAATTTTTCCTATATTGAATCCACTTCCTACGATTGAATTATCCACATCTTGCTCTTGTTTAATAAGTTCATCATAGACTCCTGATGTTTTAAAATCTTGATATGAAGATATAAAGTGTGGCTCAGTTCTCATGTATGGTGTATCTATAACTCCTTCGTCCTTTGTCATTTCTAATTTTACTCCCATATAAAATTTAAGTGGTTTCATTTCTTTTAGTGTTTTTTCAATCAACGTTTGAACAACAGGTTTAACTCTTTCTACAGCATCAACTATAGACTCTGGTTCAGGAGGTTTGAAGTTAAAGACTCTTATTTTAATATGTTCTTTGAATGCGCCATCAGAGTTTTTAGTTGTGATAAAATTTGATAAATGTAGAATTGTTTTAAGATGTATTTCGAAGCCTTTCTTGAGGATATTTTTATTACATGCAGAACAGTGTTTTGTTTCCTTCTGAATAGGAGATAGTAGGTGAAGTAGATTAAATGTGTGTTTGTTAGTTTTAAGGTGTCTTTTGTATTGTTTATATTCTTGTTCACAAACATCGCAATACGTTGCTTTGATCATATTTATTTATATAGTAAAATTATACTTAAAACAAAGTGCCTTTTTTAGAGGCTTTTTAAAAGATGAAACTGTGCTTAAAGTAAACACCTTTGAGCTTTTCAACTCGTTTTATGTATATAACTTTACTTAAAGTAAAACACCTTTGAGTTTTTCAACTCGTTTTATGTATATAACTTTACTTAAAGTAAAATACCTTTGAGCTTTTCAACTCGTTTTATGTATATAACTTTACTTAAAGTAAAACACCTTTGAGCTTTTCAACTCGTTTTATGTATATAACTTTACTTAAAGTAAAACACCTTTGAGCTTTTCAACTCGTTTTATGTATATAACTTTACTTAAAGTAAAACACCTTTGAGCTTTTCAACTCGTTTTATGTATATAACTTTACTTAAAGTAAAACACCTTTGAGCTTTTCAACTCGTTTTATGCATATAACTTTACTTAAAGTAAAACACCTTTGAGCTTTTCAACTCGTTTTATGTATATAACTTTACTTAAAGTAAAACACCTTTTTTTTTTTTTTTTTTTTTTTTGTTTTTTTGTATACAAGATCGAGGCTCGTGAAAGAGCTAACAATAATCACAAAAAAGACAAACCAACTCCTCTCTGGGGGAGCAAGGCCAGAGAGGAGTCGGTAGAAGACAGAAAGACCACCAACCTGCCTGCGGTGAGTGAGTGAAAGGCCCTCGGAGTTGACTACATCGCAGGAGATTCCAATGATTCTGAAAGCTTTGGCCTCAACAGCGTGAAGCCGAGCAAGGTGTGAGGCAGGAGCACCAGCCCAGAGGGGGGAACAGTATTCCATTGAGCTGCGGATGAAAGCCTTGTATGTGGTGAGGAGCTCAGGTGTGCCAAGGAAGGACTTCGCACGACGGAGGATGCCCAGTCGGCGACTGGCTTTGGAGGCGAGCTTGGAAATGTGGTTTTCCCAAGAAAGATCATGGCAGATAGTGAGACCCAAAAGCTTGAGCGACAGAACTTCTTGGAGAGGATTGTTGAGAAAGTAGATGGGAGGGTTGTCCAGTCGGTCCTTTCGGAGAGACATCGTAAGAGTGTGAGATTTATCAGGATTGAAAGACATGTTCCATTTGTTTGCCCAGTCTGTGATTTTGTCCAGGTCTGCAGAGAGTGAGGAGGCTGCAGACTGCTGATCTGAGGGATGAGGAATGGAGCGACATAGAGTAGAGTCATCAGCAAAGAGATAGAGAGGATTTTCAAGAGAGTCAGAGAGATCATTGATGAAGACCAGAAATAGCACAGGGCCCAGAAAGCCAGAAAATAGCACCTTTGAGCTTTTCAACACGTTTTATGTATATAACTTTACTTAAAGTAAAGCGTCTATGTATTAGCCAGAAAGTTTAGATACTCTAGTTCATCAATTTCAATTTCACTATCTGAGTCATCAATAAAGCTACTCTCATAACTATCATTTGAACACAAACTATTAGTATCATAACTATCTTCAGATCCTAGACTCTCAGTATAATAACTCTCAGAGTATTGACTGTTAATATCACTCATTTACATACCATTAAACTTCCATCAATATCTATATATTTTCTTTCATTAGAACTAATAACCACAATATTTTTTACATTAAATGTTATTTTCAAATAATCTCTAATAATCAGAGTACGGAATGATAGTTCACCACTAATATTCATATTATTAATTTCACCCACATCTTTGGGTCTATTAAAGAATATACAAATGTTTCCTCTAGAATCGTTGATGGTTTTATCATTCATTTTCAAAGCTTCTTTATCAATGATCTTTTCAAGCTTTGAGTAAATTGTTAGTAGTAGTGGAGAAACTTTTGTCAAATTTACTTTAATAGAGTTATTAATTAACATAGCTTGTCCTGTAAATTTAATAAAAGGACACATGTTATTCTCCATTATGGGTTTAATCCAAAAATTTCCATATTTATCTTTGTTCAATTTAACATCTTTGACATATTTTTCTATATCTTCCACCGAAGTAGAGATTGATTGAAATTTGTCTTTTGTGTTTTGAAACATTGTATTTATTAGCTAATAAATTTGCGTTTAGTTTAAGTAAAGTTATATACATAAAACGAGTTGAAAAGCTCAAAGGTATTTTACTTTAAGTAAAGTTATATACATAAAACGAGTTGAAAAACTCAAAGGTGTTTTACTTTAAGTAAAGTTATATACATAAAACGAGTTGAAAAGCTCAAAGGTGTTTACTTTAAGCACAGTTTCATCTTTTAAAAAGCCTCTAAAAAAGGCACTTTGTTTTAAGTATAATTTTACTATATAAATATGATAAATTCTGAAGGATATTTAGAATTTCCAGACTCTCCATATGATAAATTAGAGAATTGTCCGGCTTGTGGTAGAGTGGGGCTTAATACAGAATCAGAAGCATATAAACAATGTATTTTCTGTGATTATCTTCTAATTAATGATAATAAAAAATATAGAAAAATATATAACTCTTTTAAATTAGAACCAAAAATGAATTACTTTACAAGATTAATAAGAGAGATGAATGTTAAGTATTATGGGGATAATACACCATTTCTTACAAGGGAAGAGACTATTTGTATTGAGGAAATGTATAAGGGTTTAATGATATTTATTATTCAAAATAATTTTAATGGAAATGTTAATACAAGATACTATATAAACAAAATAATGGATTATTTTGAAATTAAACCTGAACTCAGGATAAAATATAGAGTTTCTCAAAAAACTCAAAAAAAGTTAGATGACTTGTTTTCCAAATATATAAATGAATGATTTTTTACCTGTTTGGGAAAATAAGATAAAATTTAATAACCATAAAAATCTTCCAAATTCATTGAGATGTCTAATAGTCGGTTCAAGCGGATGTGGAAAAACCTGTTTACTTTTAAAGATGCTCCTTAGTCCTAATTTTTTAGATTATGATAATTTAATAATTTTTACAAAGTCAAGTTTTCAACCTGAGTATCAACTACTCTCACAGGGTTTTAATGCGGGTCTTAAAAAGGAAGACATTATCGGTTTATTTAAACTTCAAAACAAACTAAATGATTATAATATTGATGATATAATACAATTATTTTGTGATACACAGAAATCAAAATCAAAACTAAAACCCATAACTTGTATTCTCAGTGATAATACGGATGATATACCTTCACCTCAAGATTTAGATAAATCAAAAAAGAACCTCGTTATCTTTGATGATTGTGTTAATGAGAGAAACCAAACAGTAATGGATAGCTACTATACAAGAGGGAGACATTCTTCTTGTAATTGTATTTATCTTAGTCAGTCATATTTTCAACTCCCTCGGCGCTCAATAAGAAACAATGCTAATACTTTTATTTTATTTAAGTTAAATTCAATAGATACAAATAATTTTTGGAGAGATAATTGTTCTACATTACGTAGTAAGAAGGAATTTGAAAATAATATGAAACACACGATCGGAAAATATAAATATATTGTTGTGAAACAAGATGAGATACTAAATGATATTTTTCAATAAATAAATACAGAAAATGAATACCGAAGAAAGAGTAAGAAAGTTTAAAGAACATCAAGAGTTGCTTTCAAAAGTTGTAAAGCAACAGGAAGACATAAAGAAGAAAAGGAGACAGAAACTAACTGGTGAAGAAGCCTTTGAAAGAAAACAAGAGAAATTTTTTAAACCACTTTTAAAAACTCAACAAACGATTTCACCTACAGTTCCCATGGTAGAATTTACTCCAAAAAAATTTCAAATGCTCAAAGATTTTAGTCAAATGACAGAGCAAGAACTTGGAGAATTAGAATATGATGATGAAGGATTATTTCGGCATCTTGAGAAGGTAAATAAACTTTCCAATTATATTGTAGAAGCTCTTCAAAACAATGAATATTTGAAGGGTTCAAAAACCAGAGCAGGTCTCATTCCAACAGAAGAACCAGCACAGTTCCATCTTGTGAAAGAAAAGTTATTGATATTTAATGATAAATTGGTGTTCTTAAGTTCTGACCAACCAAATGTTGAATTAACCCCAAGATTAATGTTTCTTCTAACAAAAGATGGACATTCTAATTCACCTTATTTTGATGAACCGCTTGAAATGGAAAGAGAGGAAGATAGAGAGTATATTGAGTTGCTAAACACACTTGATTATGGAGTTTCTGTTGCTGGTAAAAGTAAGAAGAATGAGAAGGAGAAACATATTATTGATGCTTTAAGTAAGCTTGGTTCGGGTGTTAGTTTTCTTCCAAATGACCCATCACAATTAGTTAATAGGTTATTATTGTTGTTAGGTAGTAAGAAGGCTGGAAACAACAATTGTTTTAATGAAGCATCCGCCATTTTAGATCAGTTGATGAATATGAAAATAATTAATAAATGTCAATACAAAGATATTTTATTAGATATTAAATAAGATGAGAAGCACAATTCTTAGTTTTAATTTCACAACGAGTGATTACACAGCTTCATTCCCTTACCCACTACAACTTGACCCCAAAAAAGAATATGAGGCTTCTTTGTTGTCAATGGAGACTTATAATACCTTGTTTAATATCACAGAGAAAAACAACAAGTTTAGTTATAATCCAGGAAGTGGATATAAAACTATAACCGTTTCACCCGGTGCTTACGAGATTTCTCAAATATCTTCAGAAGTCTCTCGCCTTATGAAAGAAAAAGGTGATGAACCAAAAAATATTGTAATAGATATTCAAAAACACACTTCAAAATCAACTATTAAACTTAAAAATAATTATAAAGTTGATTTCACCATTGAAAAATCGTTTAGAGAGCTATTGGGTTTCTCTTCAAAAAAGGTTGAAACTAACGGGACGTCTTACAGTGATAATGTCATTCAAATATCCTCCGGTATAAATTCAGTATTAATTCATTGTGATTTGATTGATGGTGCTTATAACGATGGAATAAGAACAAATACAATATTTTCATTCAGCGCATACTCAACCCCGATTGGTTATAAATTTAATATGGAACCAAAAAATCTTGTCTATTTACCTGTGTCAGGAAAAACCATATACAGAGTAAATTTTAGGATAACCGACCAAGATAATCGTATGATATCCTTTAATGATGAAATTATATCCATCAGAATTCACCTATGTGAAGTTTTTCAATAAATAAATAATGGTTATTGTGAGAAAACACGAGTTGGGAAAATATAAAATAATTACAGGGGATGGGATGTTCCTTTCACCATACTATAAGGGTGAAGGTATGTTTCTTGGGAGAGGATACTATAAACCAAAGAGACAACGGGGTGTGGGACATCAATTTAGAAATAAAGGAGATGGGATAATTGATACTCTAATGGGTATTGGTTCAACCATCCTTAAACATAAAGACCTAATTGGTTCAACTGCTTCTGCCGTGGGCTCAGTTGCGGGTGCTATAAAGAGTATAAAAGATGCTCAAAAGGAGTCTCATAAATTACAAGCAATCAAAGAAATTAAAAAAGGTAAAACTCAACTATCTTCACAAGAACGACAAAAAATCATTAAAATACTTGGGTCAGGGTTTCAACAATTTTAATGCTATATAAATACAAGTATGGAAGCGATTGATAGTATCTATGATTTGGATGATACGATTATCATTTCAAACTCCACTAAAAAGGAAGACTATTTTAAGGTAAATGCTATAACAGGAACAGACTGGAATTCAAACGGAACAAAAAGTTTTGAAATAAATAATCAACAAACTTACTTGAATATAGCTGATAGTTTCTTGCTGTGTAAATTTAAATTCACTAAGGCTGCGAATAATACTAATGCTACACTCGTAAATGATTTCTTCTGGAAAATGTTTGACAGTGTCCGCCTGTATATTGGAACACAAGAGGTTGAAGCGGTTGATTATGTCTCTGCTACATCTGAAATGATGAAATTTACACTATATTCGTTTAGTGATAGAATGGGTAAGGGAGCTGTTGAAGGTTTTATTCCTGATATGTCAACAGGAACAAACGCAGACCCTGGTTATAGTCAAAGGAAGTCAATGTATAATGATGACGCAAAAGCAGAGAATAGTTTTACGGTAGCAGTACCTCTGAAAGGTATATTTGGATTTTGTGATTATGATAAAGTTTTGTATGGGCTTAAAATTAGATTTCAACTACAAAGGAATGATAATGTAAATAGGTTGCTTTTTGGGGTTGAAAATGCTTTTGGCGACAATAATAAATTTGTTATTAATGATTTGTGTTGGTATATTAGTGAATATACTCCTAATCTTAAAACGGAAGAGATGTTAAATAGAAGACTTAACTCAAAGAAACCGCTAAATGTATCATACCTTAAAAGAAGATGTCAACACGTTAAACTGGAACACACTACCTACACTTGGAATTTGGGTGTTCTTGAAGGAAAGCCACGATACCTATGGCTCATTTTTAAGAAACCAGATGGAGAGGACGGTACTAATAAGAATAATGCCCTGAGTGATAATGCTAAGGTGAAACAACTTCGGGTTTCTCTTGATGGGACATTTTATCCGCGAGATAGATTGGAAATTGATTGGGAAAAAAATGATTATGCGGAAGCCTACAAGTCTTACCAAAAGGTGTGTGAAAGCAACGGTAATAATGAACCTATTTTGGATATGGTTGCGTTTCAAAAACTTTATACAATCTACACAATTGACCTGAGTTCTCAAAAGGAAACTATAAAGTCTAATAGAGTGGATACTTCTCTATACATTGAAAGAGGAGAGAATGAAGAAGTTGATGCTTATTGTTTGCTTTTGGAGGAAACAGAATTACAGATTAATACAGATAATGGTGTTATGATTAATATCACATAGGTTTTTTCTCATAAATAAATGGTAGGGGTATATGTTAATCAAATCAATCTTGATAAATTAACATCTTGTATTCAAAATCAAAAGCCTTGTATTATTAATGTTAATACATTTCAAAGAAAAGGAGCTGTAAGAATTGATGTTTTACTCACAAGAGAGCAGGTGAAAACACTAAATGATGTTGGATCACTTAAAATTAAAATGACAAAACCTATGTTAAAGAAATATTCAATAGACGAGTCAAGAGGAGGATTTCTCCCATTTCTAATTCCTTTATTTGCTGGTTTAAGTGCGGCGGGAGCATTGACTGGTGGTATTTCAGCAGCGATAAAAACTGCTAACGAAAGGAAGGCACAACTAAAAGCTCAAAAAGAATTGGAAAGACATAACAAGGAGTTGGAGAAACAAATTAGTGGAAGTGGTGTAATTGTAGATTTTGCTCAAAAACTTGAAAGTCTACCTGATAAAGCTAGATTGTTAGTTGGAGATATGCTTTCCTCTATCGCTCAAGCGGGTGTTAAACTAACTAAACGGGGTAATGGATTGTATCTTTCTCATAAATAAATGGATAAATGGTTTAAACAATTTGGAAAGAATACAACGTCAAATATAGAACTCGCTAAGTATTGTAAAACACTAAAAATTGATAATGTGGTTATTTGTATGAGAGATGAATTAATACATATAAATAAGAATACAAAGAATATTATTATGAATTTAGACACACAGAATGGTTCTCATTGGGTTTGTATTCATAATAGTCAGGATAAATATTATTTTGATAGTTATGGTATGCCACCACCTGTTGAAGTAATACAATTCTTACAGAATGGTGTTTATCAAACATTTCAAGTTCAAGAAATTAATTCTAAATGTTGTGGTCAATTATGTTTATATGTATTATTTAAACTCAACAATAATGAAAATTTTTATGATATCATTTTTAATCTAATATAAATGACTTATGTTGGAAAAGATGGTTCTATCTTTGGAAAATCCTCTCAGGATATTGATTTATCAAATTATTATACAAAGGCACAGGCTGAACGACAAAAATATAGTGTAAGTAAAAATATTAATATGAAGAATACTTATAAATTAATCAATTATCCAAACCCTACAGATGCGAAT
This sequence comes from Myxine glutinosa, assembly GCF_964187855.1. NCBI lineage: Eukaryota > Metazoa > Chordata > Myxini > Myxiniformes > Myxinidae > Myxine > Myxine glutinosa. The sequence goes on along the minus strand of NC_136263.1, from coordinate 4,269,081 downwards.
GACTTAATTAGATTAAGTGATTTATCACAATATATATTTTTAAAGAAAACAGCACGTTTTGTTAAACAAGTAAAATTTACAACCACAACACCTGGTTATACTGACCATACACCTTTCCTCATTGAATTTAACTACCTGCTTACAATTGAATTTTATAAAGAAGGACATTTAGTTAATATGCGAATTAATAAATGGGGGTATGATATGCCTGATTTAGGGTATAATTGGTCTTTTTCAATAAACATAGAAGACCTACATGATTTAAATCAGTCTCGTAAAGAAGAATATTATCCACTTGGTGAAGATAAGGATTTATGTGGAAGTACAATTAGCAAACAACAAATACGTGATTTTAAGAAAAGAAAAATATATGATAGTATAGCGATGGTTCGCATGACAAAGAAGGAAGGTAATGAGATAAGGATAGAAAGCCGAGGAATACAAACCGATTTGGTAGTGGGAAGATGGGGTGGTATTACCTGTCATAATATTAATCTCACATATATTTCTGATACATAAATGGCAGGAAGAAGACTACAAGAGAATTATAATTTTTGTATTCAAGGATACCTACAAGAAAAGGGTGCTCGGTATTACATACCTTATGATTTGGAGCATATACATGGGAATTTTGTCATTAAAAACTGGCCTTATACTGATATTGTTAAACCCACAAATAGAGACTTGTTTAAAATATTAAATAAAAATGAACTTCTCAAAGTTATGAAATATAAAACTCTTTTAGAAATCGTCAACAAATCTTATTGGTATCCTATTATGAGAAAAATAATTATAGATACAAGAATATCTCAAAATCCAGATGAGTATATGTATAATATTCTTTGGGGTTCAAACTCAAGGGTAGCAAGGGATGAGGAAGGAGTTGAAGAAGAGAAGGAGGAAGGAGTTGAAGAAGAGAAGGAGGAAAGAGAGAAGGAGGAGAAGGGGGAAAGGGAGAAGGAGGAGAGGGAGGAAAAGGAGAAGGAGGAGAAGGATGAAAGGGAGAAAAAGGAGAAGGAGGAGAGGGAGGAAAGGGAGAAAAAGGAGGAGGATGAGAGGGAGGAAAAATATAAAAATATGACCATTCCTGAGATTAATGAAAGATTGAAGGTATTACGACAAATAAATAAATCTCAACGCACTGAAGAGGAAAATAAAGAATTAATGACTCTTCCGAACTTATTGGTTTTTAAATTTGCTATAATGAATTCAGAGCGCAGATATACAACATATAGTTGATGATGTTGGTGTTATTGACTTTAGTTAGTTTTATTTGTAAATAAATGGAGGAGAGAGTGAAGTCATTTCTAAGGATTCTTTATGTTTTAAAAATCAAGATAGAAATGTATATGTTGAAAACCAAAAAGGTTTTGGCACTATGTAGAACTTTTTCTCATAAATAAATATGAGTTATTGTCTCAAATGTAAAAAGAAAACTAAATCTAAAAATATCTCTTATGTTAAAGCTAAAAATAATAGAGTTTATCAAAAAGGAATATGTCAAGTGTGTGGTTCTAAAAAGTGTCAATTCATCTCTCCTAAAAGTGGAGGAGACATACAAAAGTTTTTGTCAGGTAGCAAATTTACAACAACTGGAATTCCAGGGGAATTACACCTTCCAGGGTATTCTTTCTGTGGCCCAGGAACAAACTTGGATAAAAGATTAGATGAGGCTGACAATCCTAAACCTTGGTCTAAACCTACAAATAGGGTTGATGAAGTGTGTATGAAGCATGATATTGCTTATGGGAAAACCACTACATTGACTGAAAAACATAAAGCCGACAGAGAAATGTTGTATAATTTGTCTTTGATACAAAATCCAACGTTGAGAGAGAAAGTTGATAGGTTTATTGTGAGAAATTTGATAAATGCTAAATTGAAACTTGGCCTTGGTTATTCACCCTCAAAAAACTATTAGGCTCTCATGATGTCATCAAGACTGAGGAGCTTTTGGCTGATGAATTACATAAACCTATAATCACAAAGTTTAAAAGAAGGAAAGTTTATTCTAAATACACCGACCACATATGGTCCGCTGATTTAATCGAACTAAAAAATGATAAGGGATACAAGTATGCTTTAACCGTTATTGATTTGAGGAGTAGATTTGCTTGGGTTGTTCCTTTGAAAAACAAGAGAGGTTATACTCTGAAGTTAGCCTTCCAACAGATATTTAATAAAAGTAAAAGAAAACCAAAGAAACTGTGGACCGATGAGGGAACAGAGTTCTATAACAAAATATTTATGAAATTTCTTAAGGGGGAGGGTATTAAATTATACAGCACCTTTAATGAAGGAAAAGCAGTTGTTATTGAGCGTTTTAATCGTACTTTAAAAGAGAAATTATATAAAAAATTCACACAACTCGGTTCCCAAAAATGGGTGTATTTTATTCAGGATATTGTAGATAATTACAATAATACAGTTCATTCATCAACAAAATCAAAACCATCAGAAACATTTACAAAATTAGAATATGAAAAGGAGATTAATTTGAGAAAGCCCAAGTTCAAAGTTGGTGATATTGTAAGAATATACAGATGGAAAAGTCATTTTGAGAAAGGTTATACAAAGAGATGGACTAATGAATTATTCAAAATCGTTGATGTAATGGATACTATGCCTTGGACTTACAAATTATATGATATGAATTGGGAAGAAATCTTGGGTTCATTTTACTCACAAGAATTACAAAAAACAAAACTGATAATTCATTAAACAACAACCATCCATACTTTCATCCACCCAGATTAGCTAATTTAATTAGTAGTAATAAAAAAAAAAAAAAAAAAAAAAAAAAAAATCATAAGCCACACCCACACAGACCCCACCCACAAACCCCACCCACACAGACCCCACCCACACAGACCACACCCACACAGACCACACCCACACAGACCCCGCCCACACATAAGAAAGCATTGGGGGCTTTTGATGATAAGAGGTTTATTTTAGAAAATGGAATTGATCGTCTCCCTTATGGTTATATAAGTATATAAGATATATATATATATAAGTGATAAGTTAAAAAGGGGGGTTAGGGATTTTAACGGGCTACCGCCACCTTTTTTACTATTATATAAATGATAGAACCAAGTATCAACCAGACTAAAGAGTGGAGGTGTAATCAACCTTGGTATATAAATGGAAAACATAACGAATGTGAAAAATATCAGATTCAAGAGGTTGAGAGAATCACTGGTCAGAAGGTTCTCAAGACGGATAAACGTATTCATTTGTTAAGTGGGGTAATGGAGGGTGGGAAGAAAAATATATTAGAGTGGAGTGAGAACTTTAATGGTTATCAATCGGATAATAAATATTATAATTTTAAAATGGTATGTGGGAGAGGAGGAGGTCAAACAAGAACCCTCCGTGAAACATACCACTTTATACTTTCACAACAAAAGGTTAAGGAACCTGTATACTTTATAAATATACTTGATGGGGATGAGTTCTATAGGAGAATGGAACTCTTAAAAAAGTTAGAAAGAGATAATATATTTATAGGCTCATTAGCAGAGTGGTCTAAGGAACTACATTAAGGGGGTAGTGGGGGGAATAGGGTAAAAATTACATGGAAGTGAGAATGATCATAGGTTCATAAGGCTAGAAGGATTATAGGTTCATAAAGGAAGAAAATCATAGGTTCATAAGGCTAGAAGGATTATAGGTTCATAAGGTGAGAAGGATTATAGGTTCATAGAGGCCTAGAGGGAGACATAGAGGTGTTTATGGTTTTTGAAAAAGACAGGGGGGTAAATGACATTAGATAGGGATTTCCCATGTTAAACGGAGGTGTCCCAGAAGCAACATTTATCATCTACTGATGACTATGTTAAAGCTCCTCTTCATGTCATCCATTTAAAGTCTGATTTGGCATCAGGACCAGTCACTGTGGGGTTACAAGCCACTCTTCCTGTAGAGGGAATCTCTTTTATTATCGGGAATGATTTGGCCGGTGGTTGAGTTTCTGTTAATCCGATGTTGGTTGAAAAGCCCAGTAGGGAAAATAACACAGCACAGTTAGAGCACGAGATTCCGGGTATCTTTCCATCCTGTGCCGTGACTCGTGCTATGGGTAGGAAGTGCTCTGAAGAGGAGAAGGAAGGCGATGTGGATTTGGGTTCTATAGAGATATTGGAGGAAAAGTCTGGAAGAGGTAATAGGAAAGGGAGTGACATCAAGGAACTTTTTTCTTTTTTTTCCTTTTTTTGTATACCAAATCGAGGCTCGTGAAAGAGCGAAAAGGAAAAGAAAAGAAAAAGAACTGAAGGAAAAGATGGCATCTGCACCAAAAGAGGAAATGGAGTGTCCGTCAGAGACATCTGGGAACGAGGCTGAACAAACGGTGTTGGTCCGAAAGAGACTTGTTGAAGAACAACACAGAGTTTCGGAGCTCCGGAGTTTGATTAATAAAGCCGTTACAGAGGAAGAGGCTATGAAAATACCTGTTGGTTACTTCATGAAAGGGGAAATACTCATGAGAAAATGGAGACCACCGGAGGTGCCAGCGAACGATGAGTGGAAAATTCATTACCAAGTTGTGGTGCCACCGCCGTACCAGAAGGAGATATTGAGTTTGGCACATGAGACACCTTTGGCCGGGCACCTTGGAGTAAACAAGACATGTGACAGAATTTTGGTACATTTTTTCTGGCCAGGATTGCGACGTGATGTCGCTGAGTTCTGTAAATCTTGCCACTCTTGCAGCTGGTGGGAAAACCTAATCAGAAAGTCCCATCCGCACCTTTAAAACCAATTCCAGCTTTTGAAGAGCCATTCAGCCGAGTCATTATTGACTGTGTCGGCCCTTTACCTAAAACTAAGGCTGGACATCAGTATTTGTTGACCATCATGTGCGCTTCCACGAGGTTCCCAGAAGCAGTGCCTCTTAGAAAAATTACTGCGGCAGTTATTGCGAAGGCCTTGATTAAATTTTTCACTTTGGTTGGCCTACCTAAGGTCATCCAGTCTGATCAGGGTTCCAATTTCATGTCAACGCTTTTTCAGCAAGTGGTACACCTGTTGGGAGTGGAGCAAGTAAGATCAAGTACTTACCATCCCGAGAGCCAAGGGGCCTTGGAAAGGTTTCACCAGACATTGAAGAATATGATCAGAACGTATTCTTTTGAATGTGACAAGGATTGGGATGAAGGAATACCCTTATTGTTGTTTGCTACGAGGGAATCCGTTCAGGAGACATTGGGATTCAGTGCTTTTGAACTTGTGTTTGGACATGCAGTTCGAGGAACATTGAAATTGGTGAAAGAACAGTGGCTACAGGAGGAGTCACAGTCAACAGTGGTGGAGTATGTGTCAACGGTTCGGCACAAATTGGCAAAGGCTTGTGAAGTTGCGAGAAGAAACTTGAAAGTGACACAGGATAAAATGAAAGTGAGACATGACAATAAATCTCAGATAAGAAATTTCAGTCCTGAGGACCGAGTGTTAGTGTTGCTTCCTGTTCCAGGTCAGCCACTACAGGCTAGGTATTTTGGTCCCTATGAAATCGAAAGGAGGGTTAATGAAACAGATTACGTGGTGACAACTCCCGACCGACGGAAAAAGCGGCAGCTGTGTCATGTCAACCGACTGAAGAAATATTATGAGAGGAAGCCTGTGGAAAAAATGGTTCCTGTCTCACCTGTCGTGCCTGTAGTCGGGGTGCAAGAGAATCCAGAGGTTGAGGCCGGTGTGAAGTTTGATAACATTGATGACCAGGCTTGTCCCAGATTGACGAACACGGAAGTGTTGAGCAATTTAGATGAGAAACTAGGTCATTTGACGAGGGAACAACAAGGACAACTATCCAGCCTAATTTTTGATTTTGCACATTTGTTCACAGATGTACCTGGTCGTACTGACCTTGTATATCATGATATTGAGGTGGGGGAAGCCACTCCTGTGAAACAACACCCCTATCCGATGAACCCTGTGAAGATGGAGTATCTTCGGAAGGAGGTTCAGTGTATGTTGGAGAATGACATCATCGAACCAAGCAGCAGTGAATGGAGCTCACCATGTGTGTTGGTTCCAAAACCCGATGGCAGTTTTCGCTGTTGTACGGATTTAAAACGGGTTAATGCAGTGACCAAGACAGACTCATATCCCATCCCAAGGATTGATGACTATTGATAGAATAGGCCCAGTTAAATATGTAACTAAATTTGACTTGCTGAAAGGGTATTGGCAGATTCCTCTTACTGATAGAGCCAAGGAAATCTCGGCTTTAGTCACACCAAATGGGTTGTATCAGTACAAGGTTCTTCCCTTTGGATTGAAAAACGGGCCTGCTACATTTCAACGGCTGATTAATAAGCTCATTGCAGACCTTGAGGGGGTGGAGGCTTATCTGGATGATGTCATCATCCACACCATGACCATGGAAGATCATATTAAACAAATTCATGCATTTTTCAAGAAACTTACCGAGGCAGGGTTGACCATCAACTTATCTAAGAGCGAGTTTATAAAAGCACAGGTGGTGTTCCTAGGCCATGCAGTAGGTCAGGGTCAGGTGCAACCGGTGACAGCCAAGATAGAAGCCATTGATTACTTCCAAGTTCCAAAAGGGAAGAAGGAGCTTATGAGATTCTTGGGTATGGCTGTTTGGTACCGGCGGTTCTGCAGGAATTTTTCTGATGTGGTAGCCCCTTTAACGAATTTGCTGAGGAAAGAGACCAAGTTTATTTGGGATGACAAATGTCAAGCTGCCTTTGCCCACGTCAAAGCGATATTAATGAGCTCTCCTGTCCTAGCAGCCCCGGATTTTCAAGCACCTTTCAAGTTGGCCATTGATGCAAGTGATGTGGGGGCTGGGGCAGTTCTATTACAGGAAGATGAGGATGGAGTGGATCACCTGGTGTGCTACTATTCCAAAAAGTTTAACAAACATCAGGCAAATTATGCCCCTGTGGAAAAAGAGACCCTGCTCTCCTGCTAGCGCTTCAATATTATGAGGTGTATCTGGGAACTACTACCCTTCCTATAAAAGTCTTCACTGATCACAACCCCTTAACCTTCATTCAGAAAATGAAAAATAAAAATCAGAGGTTGATGAGATGCAGTTTGGCTTTGCAGGAGTTCAACTTGGAAATTGAGCATGTAAAGGGCAGGGACAATGTCTTTGCTGATGCTTTATCCAGAGTGAACTAACTTTGGAAATTCCTGTAGGTTGTTTGGAAGTTTCGTTGCTTTCTTCTGGGGAATATTAATTATTGTTGCTCATGCGAATTGATCATTTGGGGGTGAGTTTTACTTGTTTGTTAAAAAGGGTTTTTGCATGCAAAGAAAGTTTTTACTATGTTCAAACTTTCTTTCTTGAGTGTGGGGAGTGTTACGGATTTGTCACTTCCGTCGTTGTGGTTTTCATCCACTGTAAGCATTTTTGGTTCCATGTACTATTATTGTTATCGTTTAAGTGAAATGGAGATAACTGTTTGCAAAAGGTGAAAAATTAATGTTTTAAAAGAAACCGGAAACCGGATCGAGAGAAAACCGGAAGACAAAGAGGAGGAAGCAAAAAGCGGAGCAAGGAGGTCGGGAAGAAAAGCCGAGCTGCTTTGAGGTCTCGAGGAGGCGCTGGCAAACGGGGGTCACGAGCGAACTTTGGGTTTCCTGGGAAAGGGATTCCTGCGACAGAGTTGTGATCGCTGTGACAGATAAACCTGCGTGACAGGTTTTACGGTTGATTCCGAAGAGAATCATTGTTGGAGTTCAGGTACGCCTCCAGTACGGGCCCGTCGGCCATTTTGCCTCGCTCCCACCATTTCGCATCACTCCAGCCTTTTCACCTCGCTCCAGCCATTTCACCGCACCCAGCCGTTAGCCTGGTTTGCGTGTGTCACGTGGATTTCAATTATGAATTTGTCGTTCTCCGTTTGGGAGCCGTTGAACATTCATACCCGAAGGTGTGATTTCCCAGTCGCCTTTTGAGGGCACCTTTCTGCCTCTTTGGCAGCGTGACTGTCAGCCGAACTGGATTCTGGTCTCGATACGACATTTTTCTTGCGATCACCGGATCACTGGAGCGTGGATCGACTTTGGCTTGGTGCCGGGACAGAGACTTTGGGAATGTTCTTTTCGCTCACTTGGAGCACAGTGAGTTATATTGTAAGAAACTGATGGTACCATCATAGGAATGATATAATATTTGTTGTACAATTGATTAATATTGTTCTTGTGCTGTTATTCTTGTGTGCCCTTAATACAATACTTGTTTTTTGGTAACAATTGGTGTGGTTTCACCATTGGTCATTGACACACAGAATAACACATCTTTCTTCCGTGACTCCTTTCGGGGCTCTGAGGTATACCGTGACCGGGGTTTGGGGAGGAGCACGTCACTATATATATATATATATATATATATATATATATATATATATATAATTGTTGCGGTCGACTGTCGACCGAAGTACGAGGGACCGGGAGGGTTCCAAATTTATCCCTCTCGACAACAACAATTTGTTGCGGTACGACCGCCGAAGTACGGTACGAGGGGCCGGGAGGGTTCCAAATTTAAGGTGCACATGTCACCGGAGACGGCGATCGAACCCTCACTTTCCCACACCTTCTGAATGCCGAGCGGTTTTGCACGGTGTGGAAAGCAGCCTTACCCCACGAGATTTATCGACCTGAGTCTAGCCAAATTCGGTCCCGGATGATGCTAGGCCAATGGAGAAAAGACGTACCGAACAGGTTGGAAGTAAGAACAAAATGTACAGCCTTTTATTTGGAAGGCACAGAGAAAGAGACGAAGATTTATCTTAACAAATATTACGTAATAATAACCCCGACTTGGCGCCCTCACACTCTGACACACACTCACACACTCACAGGGACAAAGGACACTCTGGTTAAGGGCATGCTGATGTACGTACTGGGATTGCCTCGCAATTGGCCACGTGGTCTGGTGTGTGCAGTTCGGTCCTCACGTGCAGCCTGGACGAGGTCAGGTCCGAAGGACGAACCGCCGCCTCGAAGTTAGCACAGACGAACTTCAGCACAGGCAGATGAACTTCAGCGCAGGTAGATGAACTTCAGCGCAGGTGAGTCTTGTAGAAAGCCAACGCTGGCAGGTCAGCTGGATGGCGCAAGAGATTGGCGCAGAAGCCAAGAACAAGAACACAAAGGCCAAACACGTGTCGTGGGAGATGTGAAAAAGCAAGAGAGTGATGTCGTCCACGAGGCAAAGAGAACAGAGCAGGAGGTCGTCGACGTGGCGAAATTCCAGGCAAAAGAGCATGAAATCGTGATCCGTGTGGGCTTTTCCCAGATCCGCCCACGCCCCTCAAAATGTTCCACAGCCTCCCATTGGCTGAGGTTTGCCGCATCATGGTGAGGTGTTCCCGCCCCTCACTGGTCACGTGGGCCTGTACTTCTGGCCACGCCTTTCTGCACATCTGGTGTTATGGCTTCTCCCAGCCACGCAAAGGTTTGACAACCTGCCTAACAACGCATATTTGGTCTTTTTTTACTACACAATGGGAAGGGCTAATCTTTACATTCGATAAGACATAACTAACTAATGCAGGCTACATGTTGTCGTGCAATTTAACTATAGGGGGTTTGCCTTTATGGCACAACCGCAACACTATATATATATATATATAGATAGATATATATTGTCGCGTTCACCGCCGGGATTAACACCCCTGGGTGACGGATGGCCAATCGAGCTTTAACTCCGAGGCGTACCCAAACTATGGCGGCTCCTTTTACAAGCGCGGAGCTGGAGGGTGACAAGGCTTACCTGCACGGATTTCACCTGGGAGTCCTCCAACCCACGACAGATAAATCAAGACAGACACGAATTGGAAAATGTACAAATAACGGGTTCAATGAAAATAAATGCCAGGGAACAGAACTGTACAGTAAACTAAAATTCCTAAATTGAGACGTCCTCATACGGACTCATGAAACAGACACTGGGATAAATAAATGAAAGCAAAAATGTGTGTGTATGCTTGGTCTGCTTAGTACTGAGCTTTGAGCGGCCCTCGAACCCTGTCGCCCCCCAAACGAGTCCCCGAGTCCTTGCGTGCGAAACGCACGCCTTGGCGCGAAGTCGCGTTCTGCCAGCCGCCCGCGTGAGGCAGCCAAAGCTCTCTCCTCCCGCCGCCCCACGATCCACAAAGCGGCGAGGTCTCTCAGGTGCACATGCCATGGAGCACCGTCGTCACGAAGCCAGCGCCACCGGGATCAGAGAGAAGGATGCGTCCGCCTTCCCCCTGGTCACATGACAGGGGTGATGCGATGTGATTGCGTCTATGATGTCATGGCTTACGGCGGCTAACTCCACACACCGCCATTTTGATTCCTATGCCGTTCAGGCCGAACATATCGTTGAGCCTGTCATATATCACAATCTGTATGCTCTACCTCTACATTTTTCATTCAGTGTGAAACACAAACAAACCGATTGTTGAAATGACCATCAAATATTGAAAGCATAGACGTCACGGGTCTTCCAATGACACAGTATGTATATCACACAGTATGTACAGTCGTGGCCAAAAATATTGGCACCCTTGCACTTTTTTCAAATCACTACAATTTTCTCGAAAAATAAGTTGAAATTGACAAAAGTATTTGGTCTCCACAATTCTTTATTTCACTGTTAATATTACAGAACCTTTGTTTTTGATTCAGAACTTAATAAATCCTTTTAAATCAGAAAACAAAAGAAATGGCATTGACAAAATTATTGACACCCTCGACTTAATATTTGGTAGCACAGACTTTGGACAAAATAACTACAGTCAAGCACTTCCTATAGCCATGAATGAGCTTCCTCCACCTCTCTACTGGCAGTTTGTCCCACTCTTCTTGGGCAAACTGCGGGTGCCTTCTCCCAACTGCTGTTTTCAGATCTCCCCACAGGTGTTCAATGGGATTTCGATCTGGACTCATTGCTGGCCACTTCAGAACAGTCCAGCGTTTTGTCTTAAACCATTCCTGGGTGCTTTTTGAAGTGTTTGGGGTCATTGTCCTGCTGCAAGACCTATGACCTTCGACGGAGACCCAGCATTCTGACACTGGGTTGAACATTGCTCTCGAAAATCTCCTGATAATCTCCTGATTTCATGATGCCATGCACACATTCAAAGTACCCAGTGCTAGATGCAGCACTGCAACCCCAAAATATCACTGAACCTCCTCCATGTTTGACTGTAGGGAAGGTGTTCTTTTCTTTCCAGGCTTCATTTTGTTTTCTGTAAACATAGAGATGATGCACTTTCCCAAAAAAGCTCTAATATGGTCTCATCTGTCCACAGGACATTCTCCCTGAAGGATTTTGGCTTGATCAGGTGTGTTTTGGAAAACTCCCGTCAGGCTTTCTTATGTCTCTGTCTCAGCAGTGGGATCCTCCTGGGTCTCCTACTATAGAACCCCCTTTCTTTTCTCCATGCTCATTGCATAACAGCTCTATAATACATCACAAACAGTGACACAAAACAGCAGAAAGACTCCTTTTCTCTATTCAAACTGGTTGAATGAATGAATGAATGATCGTTTTGAGGCCATTTTTCCCCGCTAAAGCCCTTGCGGGCCCCATGACAATCATGGTTCCCTGTTTGAGGCAATTGTTTTTATGGCCGGATGCCCCTCCTGACGCCAATTCAAACTGGTTGAATGAGTGATTTTTATATTGCAGGTACCTGCAACTCACCACAGGTGAGTTCAATTCCAAAGTAAAGGAGAATCACCTGCTTGATATCGAATTATTTCTAACAACTTCTAAAAGGTGCCAATAATATTGTCCGGGTCATTTTAGGATTTCTGTGTGGAATAAGCTAATATGTAGTCATTTTTCAGCTTTTTTGTTTTGTCCCACTGCAAACCAAAGAAATACAAATGTGGATACCAAAATAATTTTTTATTTGAACAATTTTCTGGAAGAAATGACGCATTATTTGAAAAAAGTGCAAGGGTGCGAATATGTTTGCCCACGACTATGTAATTATACGGTATTAGTTGTTTTTTCTACTCATGAGAAAGCTTGACATAAACAGCTTCATTATGTCTGCTGGACCATGGTCCCATTAGAGCACAGCTTTATTGCATGTTGGAGGGGGATCAATATGTTGCATCCCTCACGGTCTATAACCACTGTGGTGACAGGCCGAATGGTCAGCCTCCATTGGCACATCTGATCGGATATTAATTTGATATCCGTGTCCTTTACTCGCCAAACAACACGCGTAGTGCGTAGTGCATGCGTATACTGTAAGAGGTGCACGTAGCCATTGCATGTAGCGGTAAGAGTTCAATCGCACAGTTTTGCAAACGCCGTCCTGATGAAATGTCTGACGGACTCATTTCAGGAAGAAGAAGAAGACTGTTATCTTGTATCAGGAGAGAGAGAGCATTGGGCTCGCCAAAAGAAAGGAGGTTGAAGACGAGATAATCAAAGAGATTAAAGAAAAGCAAGCACAGAATGAATATGAGGCATGGATGGTGAGTTATTCTGGAATTTATTGTTTTCATTCCCTTTGGCTACCTCCACATTGAAGGTGGGCGGAGGTTATGTTTTCAACTCTGTCTGTCTGTGAGTATGTGAGTTTGTCGATTAATTACGTACTGTTTGAAAGTAAGTTCTGCAGTGAGTACACCTATTACCTTCATGAAACTTCACTAAATGGTAGAGTTCATGGTCCGACAGAATCCTATTTATTTGTGAGGTCAAAAGGTCAACAACCTCTTCAAATTTCTAAAATCCTCAATTTTCATCTGATTGACTTGAAATTTGAATAGGTTTTTCATATTAGCGAACTGAATTCAACCACCAACTATTTATGAGATCAACATAGGCCAAAGGTCAACAACTTAAGGTGGAATTTCTAAAATCTTCAATTTTCATCCGATTGACTTGTAATTTGAAGAGGATTTGCATGTCAGCTTACTGAATTCAACCACCAACTATTTATGAGATCAACATAGGCCAAAGGTCAACAACTTAAGGTGGAATTTCTAAAATCTTCAATTTTCATCCGATTGACTTGTAATTTGAAGAGGATTTGCATGTCAGCTTACTAATTCAACCACCAATTATTTTTGAGGTCAACATAGGCCAAAGGTCAACAACTTAAGGTGGAATTTCTAAAATCTTCAATTTTCATCCGATTGACTTGTAATTTGAAGAGGATTTGCATGTCAGCTTACTGAATTCAACCACCAATTATTTTTGAGGTCAACATAGACCAAAGGTCAACAACTTAAGGTGGAATTTCTAAAATCCTCAATTTTCATCCGATTGACTTGAAATTTGAAGAGGATTTGCATGTCAGCTTACTAATTCAACCACCAATTATTTTTGAGGTCAACATAGGCCAAAGGTCAACAACTTAAGGTGGAATTTCTAAAATCCTCAATTTTCATCCGATTGACTTGAAATTTGAAGAGGATTTGCATGTCAGCTTACTGAATTCAACCACCAATTATTTTTGAGGTCAACATAGGCCAAAGGTCAACAACTTAAGGTGGAATTTCAAAAATCCTCAATTTTCATCCAATTGACTTGAAATTTGAAGAGGATTTGCATGTCAGCTTACTAATTCAACCACCAATTATTTTTGAGGTCAACATAGGCCAAAGGTCAACAACTTAAGGTGGAATTTCTAAAATCCTCAATTTTCATCTGATTGACTTGAAATTTGATTAGGTTTTTCATATTAGCGAACTGAATTCAACCACCAACTATTTATGAGATCAACATAGGCCAAAGGTCAACAACTTAAGGTGGAATTTCTAAAATCTTCAATTTTCATCCGATTGACTTGAAATTTGAAGAGGATTTGCATGTCAGCTTACTAATTCAACCACCAATTATTTTTGAGGTCAACATAGGCCAAAGGTCAACAACTTAAGGTGGAATTTCAAAAATCCTCAATTTTCATCCGATTGACTTGAAATTTGAAGAGGATTTGCATGTCAGCTTACTAATTCAATCACCAATTATTTTTGAGGTCAACATAGGCCAAAGGTCAACAACTTAAGGTGGAATTTCTAAAATCCTCAATTTTCATCCGATTGACTTGTAATTTGAAGAGGATTTGCATGTCAGCTTACTGAATTCAACCACCAATTATTTTTGAGGTCAACATAGGCCAAAGGTCAACAACTTAAGGTGGAATTTCTAAAATCCTCAATTTTCATCCGATTGACTTGTAATTTGAAGAGGATTTGCATGTCAGCTTACTGAATTCAACCACCAATTATTTTTGAGGTCAACATAGGCCAAAGGTCAACAACTTAAGGTGGAATTTCAAAAATCCTCAATTTTCATCCGATTGACTTGAATTTTGAAGAGGATTTGTATGTCAGCTTACTAATTCAACCACCAATTATTTTTGAGGTCAACATAGGCCAAAGGTCAACAACTTAGGTGGAATTTCTAAAATCCTCAATTTTCATCCGATTGACTTGTAATTTGAAGAGGATTTGCATGTCAGCTTACTAATTCAACCACCAATTATTTTTGAGGTCAACATAGGCCAAAGGTCAACAACTTATTTTCGGGATTTCACAACCGTGCACGATATATTTCTTGTTTGTCTATTTTTTTGTCTGTTTGTCTACCCCCAGTTGCCTTTTTGCAGGACATTGAGGCTTTGGGTGAACATATAATGGGAGGATATGAAATGAAGCAGAGTATTGTTTAAAGAGAATTGCACATTGAAGTTGCATCAGTGTTAAAAAATATATATTTAAAATGTTCAAACCTTCAATACTTTTCTCTGCATTATCAACAACACATGTCTCTAGGACTTTCTGTTTTAAATCTATCAAGTGGATTATGACTCTTCCATGCCTTTGGCTTTTGGAGGAACATCACAATCAAATTGTGATGCTGTTTTATGCAAATCCTTGCGATATCTCGTCTTTCCAGGAGAAGAAAGAGAGACAAGAGCTTCTGACTCGGCGGTTGAACAAGAGTCGCTCTTTGCTCGAGCTTGGCGCATCTGCTTGGGTTCCTGCAGGAAGATTAATTCCCTGAGGAAAATGACCCTGAGGCTTACTCAAGTCGTCGATTTCTGTAGTTCATCTCCAATGGACTTGCATCTATTCCCTCAAGAAGCTGAATATTTATCGTAGATATTTGTATGTATTCAAAGAGCAGTGTTTCCCATCGGCATTCCAAACAGGATAGTAGTAGCTTATTCAAAAGTCGGTGTGATTAGATTTGTGATTGTGAAATATGGAGGTCACTGCACAACCCTCTCCCACCATACCTCCTCTCCCCTCCTCACCTCCTACCTCACCACCACCTTTTCCTTATTTCCTTCTTCTCTCTCCCCCACCCCTCAATTAGAGAAACTAAACGACAAAAGGCAACAGACTTTTAAAAAAAACTACCAATGGGTATGGAGAGGTAAGTGAACATATACAAGTAGGAAAGGAAGGAATAACACAAAAACGAGTAACAATGTCCCAATAATGATTGTGTGTAAGAGAGATCTGCATCTTTATCTATACTGTACAAACACCCAAACGATGGGGCTATTGATGTACAGTTGTTTTATGCAAATAAACCAATTCATATTCATACTCAGAGATCGCGGATGTGCATGGGTGAGCACATAAGGTAGTGATGGGCAAAGCTTTTTTTTCTATGCAAAGTCGAGGAAAGGAGAACACACAAACAGCAGGATAGAGGGAGACTTGAAGAAATAAGAGATGTGGGGAAGAATGGGGTGGATAACAGATAGGAAGCATGGGCTGGGGGACAACATGGATTCAGGAAAGAAAAAGAAATGTAAAGATGTGGGCCTTGCATTAATGTGGGTGGAAAAATCATGGTTTGTGATGGGGGATCGTGGTGAATAGTTGTCTTGAAGACTTGGAGGGAGTTGGTTGGGGGGGGGGGGGGCAGGGAGGAGAGGAATGAAAGAGAGGAGGTGAGCAGTGATTCTGGATTTTCAGAATTTCACCAGAAGGTGGTTGATGGTGGACCGTGTGCACCCTGCAGACACCTGAGGGTGGGAGACAAGGCATGGAAAGAGCAGAGGGCGCAAGACCATACTCAGCTTCATCGCTTCCAATGACCTTGAAGGATTTGATTTCCATGCCATTAAGCTCAGCGAGGTGTGAGCCATGGGCACCAGCCCAGAGGGGAGAGCAGTACTCCATCAAGCTGCAATGAAGGCCTTGTAGGTCGATATGAGTTTAGGTGTATCCATGAAGGACTTTGCATGACGGAAGACACCCAATTGGCGAATGGGCATTTGAAAGATTAAAGTGAGGAAGACTTTGACTCTGACTTTGCAACTGGAAAGGACGGCATCAGCTCACGTGTCCTAAAGACCTGCATTGCTGCTCTTGCACTTCCTCTCTCTGCCCTTTTCACCCTGTCATTTACCCTAGGTCATCTTCCATCTGTTTGGAAATTTGCCAACATCCCAGAATTACATCAAAAAGGTACAAAAACCGATCCTCTTAACTACAAACCAATTAGCTTACTTTCACTAGCAAGGTCATGGAATCTATCATCACAGTTGACATAAAATCATTTCTTTTTCCAACAACCTCATCTCAGATCATCAATTCGGAATCATACCTGGTTACTCCACCTTGGACATGCTACTTCTCCTCTCCCAACTATAGATGGAGGCCTTCAATATCGATCATGAGATCAGGGCTGTCTCTCTGGACATATCTCCAACTTTCCATACAGTCTGGCATCCCTCCTTACTCTCCAAACTCCCTGCCTCTGGAATCCAGAGCCAACTCCACTCTTGGATTACTGACTTCCTCCACTCCCATAGCCAACGTGTGGCTCACAACGGAACTCTTTCTTCTCCTCTCCCTGTTAAGGCTGGAGTACCTTAAGGGAGTGTTCTAGGCCCCATTCTATTCCTAATTTTCATCAATGATCTCTCTGACTCTGGAACATCCTCTTTATCTCTTTGCTGATGACTCTACTCTGTGCCATGACATCCCTCATCCTCTGACAGATAGCAGCCTCTTCCCTCTCCTCAGATATTGACAAAATCACAATCTGGTCAAACACGAGGAACATGTCTTTCAATGCTGAGAAATCCCACAGGACCGTACTGCAAATCCTCCCATCTACTTTCTCAACAACACTCTCAAAGAGGTTCAGTCACTCAAACTCTTGGGTCTCACTCTCAGCCATGACCTCTCTTGGGCAAACCATATTTCAAAGTTGGCCTCCAAAGCCACATGTCGCCGACTCCGTCGTGCAAAGTCCTTCCTTCGCACACCTTAGCTCATATCCACCTACAAGCCTTTCATCCACAGCTCGATGGAGTACTACTCTCCCTTCTGGGCTGGCTCCCTTGCCTCACATCTTGCTCAGCTTGACGCCATGGAAACGAAGGCCATCAAGATCATTGAAATATCTTTTGATAAAGTTGAATCTATGCACCTATCACTTCACTATGGAACCAAAAAAGCTCACATAAAGCGGCATGGCCAAAAATATTGGCACCCTTGCACTCTTTTCAAACAACTCACAATTTTATCTAAAAATAAGTTGAAATTGACGAAAGTATTTGGTCTCCACAATTCTTTATTTCACTGTTAATATTACAGAACCTTTGTTTTATATTCAGAACTTAATATATCCTTTTAAATCAGAAAACAAAAGAAATGGCATTGACAAAATTATTGACACCATCGACTTAATATTTGGCATCACAGAGTTTGGACAAAATAACTGCAGTCAAGCGCTTCCTATCGCCATGAATGAGCTTCCTCCACCTCTCTACTGGCAGGATGTCCCACTCTTCTTGTGCAAACTGCTCCAGTTCTCCCAGATTTGAAGGGTGCCTTCTCCCAACTGCTGTTTTCAGATCTCCCCACAAGTGTTCAATGGGATTTAGATCTGGACTCATTGCTGACCCCTTCAGGACAGTACAGCATTTTGTCTTGAACCATTCCTGGATGCTTTGTGAAGTGTGTGTTGGGGTCATTGTCCTGCTGCAAGACCCATGACCTTTGACAGAGACCCAGCTTTCTAACACTGGGTTGAACATTGTGTTCCAAAATGCCTTTGTAATCCCCTGATTTCATGATTCCATGCAAACATTCAAGGCACCCAATGCCAGAAGTAGCACGGCAACCCCAAAACATCACTGAACCTCCTCCATGTTTGACTGTACGGAAGGTGTTCTTTTATTTGAAGGTTTCATTTTGTTTTCTGTAAACATAGAGATGATGTCTTTTACCAAAAAGCTCTAATTTGGTCTCATCTGTCCACAGGACATTCTCCCAGAAGGATTTTGGCTTGTTCAGGTGTGTTTTGGAAAACTCCAGTCGGGCTTTTTTATGTCACTCTCTCTCAGCAGTGGGATCCTCCTGGGTCTGCTACCATCGAACCCCTTTCATTGAGTTGGTGACGGATGGTGCGAGTTGAAACTGTCGTACCTTGTGTCTGGAGGTTAGCTTGAATCTGTTTGGCAGTACATCGATGTGCTTTCTCCACCATTCGAACAATCCTTTGCTGCAATGTTCGATCAGGTTTTCTCTTGCGGTCACGTCCAGGGAGGTTGACTACAGTGTCATGGGCCTTAAACTTCCTGATAACATTGCATACGATGGACACAGGAACATCAAGGTCTCTGGAGATGGACTTGTCGCCTTGAGATTGTCCATGCTTGGCTACAATCTTGTGTCTGACCTCCTTGGACAATGTTCTGGTTTTCTTTCTTTTCTCCATGCTCATTGCGGTACACACAGTGACACAAAACAGCAGAATGACTCCTTTTCTCTGTTCAAACTGGTTGAATGAGTGATTTTTATATTGCAGGCACCTGCGTCTCACCATAGGTGAGTTCAATTCCAAAGTATAGGATAATCTACCTGCTTGAACTCTAATTATTTTTAACAACTTCTAAAAGGTGCCAATAATATTGTCCGGACCATTTTAGGATTTCTGTGTTGAATAAGCTAAGATTTCGTAATTTTTCAGCTTGTTTGTTTTGTTCCACTGCAAACCAAAGAAATACAAATGTGGATACCAAAAGATTTTTAAATTTCAACAATTTTCTGGAAGAAATGATGCATTATTTGAAAAGAGTGCAAGGGTGCCAATATTTTTGGCCACTACATATATGGGTTAAAACCCGTCAGTAAGTAAAGTTTTTTGTACTGTATGAATTAAATTGGCGCCCCTTTATATGAACTTTTCTAGAGCATCACTTGGTTCCTCCACAGAACACAAGGGTAGTCCAGCATGCACACGAGATTTTTTGAATGTCCCTTATTTTCTATCGTCTGGGATTTTCCACAAGCCATGGAATGTCCCTTCTTCTATATAGTTTGCCACATGGCACATCTCATATATAAAGGGGCCTTTTCTATGCCCCTGGAATTTTTCCCAAGTATGTTGTCATCTCAGTGGGAAAATCAGATGTGTTTTTGTCTAATTATATGAAAGGTTACAACAAATGGTATTTATGTTTCATTTTGTTTTGTATCTTATCCAATGATTCCCACGCGTTTCTCATGGGATCTCACGAGCGTCTCATCACATCCCATAAGACGTGCTTGTGAGTATTTGTTGTTTATTAATTTGGATTTTGCCATCACGTGATCCTCCCTTTCTAGAGGGGACTGAATGGCTGTACACACCTTTAACTTCCATTCTCATGCATTAAAATCTGGCTCGAGTTGCCTCTGATCACAACTTTGATTTCACCACTTAAGTAAAGATGCATCTTACAATATGATTGGTTGGTTGACCACACCGCTCACCAAATGGAGGCCATCCTGTTGCCAACAGTTATTCACAATTAGGTGTTACATTGTGTTGGTCAAATTCATACTGGTTTACCCAAGTATGAAATGAATGACCATGTTCTGACTTTTAATATCACCTTTGAAAATAAGCTGAGCCCGCAGGTTACTCGTTCTTTGCACCACGCAACGTTGCCTACCTGCATGAAAGGTTGTGGGCACAGCTGCTCTTCCATGGTATCACGTGGGTGCTTATTTATGTTGATCCTCCACGTTTCCACTCTTAATTACCATGTGGAATGAAACAGTTGCAAAACGGAGAAGCTTTTATAAGGCCTATTAACTTCATACTGGCACACCGGCAGCAGTTTACAAGCATATGCATGAGTGCAGGTGATGTGATGTTGCAGGTTCATTTGCTCTAATGGTACCTACCCTCACTTATTTGATATGAGTGGGAAGTAAAAGGCGCCACAAGCCAACTTACCAGGAATGGCTCTCTGCTAAGTAAACCCGGTACATATATTAGCAAAAATACACCAAGAAAAGGGGGCTGGATGGATAAAACATATTAACCTGGGATGGAAGGATTAATGAGGGTAGAAAATATCATGAATATGGATAGAGGATGGTCGAATGAGGAGGTGGTGAACAGATAGGGATAGGGATGGAGATATAAATCGGGATAAAGATAAATATAAAGATAGAAATTGGGATAGGGATAGAAATATGATTAGAGATAGGGATAGCGAAAGGAATAGGGTTAGAGATAGGGTTCATCATCATATTCATTCATGATCATATTCATTCATGATTAGATTCATGACGATATAGATAGGTATAGAGATCAGGATAGTGATCGGGATATAGATGGGTATAGGGATAGAAATAGGGATAGTGATTGGGAAAAGAGATAGCTATAGGCATAGAGATAGGAAAAGAGATAGCTTCAGGCATAGAGATAGGAAAAGAGACAGGGATATACAGTCACTTTCGCACTTGTGTTAGTGTTGCAAAACTACTTTTCGCACTTGTGTTGGTGCAGCAAAACCATTTTCCGCACTTGTGCTGGCATTGAAAACCACTTTCCGCACTTGGGCGAGTGTTGCAGAACCACTTTCCGCACTTGTGCTGCCGTTGAAAACCACTTTCCACACTTGTGTTAGTGTTGCAGAACCACTTTCCGCACTTGTGCTGGCATTGAAAACCACTTTTTGCACTTGTGTTAGTGTTGCAAAACCACTTTCCGCTCTTGTGCTGGCGTTGAAAACCACTTTTCGCACTTCTGATGGTGTTGAAAACCACTTTTTGCACAGCTGTTAGTGTTCAAAACCACTTTCCACACTTGTGCTGGCATTGAAAACCACTTTTCACACATGTGCTAGTATTGCAAAACCACTTTCCGCACTTGTGCTGGCGTTGAAAACCACTTTCAGCACTCGTGCTAGCATTGAAAACCACTTTCCACACAAGTGTTGGTGTTGAAAACCAATTTGCGCACTCGTGCTCATGTTGAAAACCACTTATCGCACTTGTGTTAGTGTTGCAAAACCACTTTTCGCACTCGTACTGGCGTTGAAAACCACTTATGGCACTTGTGCTAGTGTTGCAAAACCACTTTCCGCACTTGAGCTAGTGTTGCAGAAGTACTTTCCACACTTGTGCTGGCGTTGAATACCACTTTCTGCACTTGAGCTGGTGTTGCAGAACAACTTTCCGCACTTGTGCTGGCGTTGAAAATCACTTTCCGCACTTGAGCTAGTGTTGCAGAACCACTTTCCTCACTAGTGCTGGTGTTGAAAACCACTTTCTGCACTTGTGTTAGTTTTGCAGAACCAAATTTCGGACTTGTGCTGGCATTGAAAAACTTTGTGCACTTCTTCTAGTGTTGAAAACCACTTTCCGCGCAACTGTTAGTGTTCAAAACCACTTTTTGCACTTGTGTTAGTGTAGCAAAACCACTTGGCTCACTTGTTTTAGTGTTGCAAAACGACTTTTCGCACTTGTGCTGGCGTTGAAAACCACTCTCCGCACTTGAGCTAGTGTTGCAAAACCACTTTCCACACTTGTGCTGGCGTTGAAAACCACTTTCCGCACTTGAGCTAGTGTTGCAGAACTACTTTCCGCACTTGTGCTGGCATTGAATACTACTTTTTGCACTTGTGTTAGTGTTGCAAAAACCACTTTTTGCACTTGTGTTAGTGTTGAAAACTACTTATCGCACTTGTGCTCATGTTGAAAACCACTTTCTGCACTTGTGTTCGTGTTGAAAACCACTTTCCGCACCCGTGCGATTATTGAAAACCACTTTTCGCACTTGTGTTATTGTTGCAAAAACCACTTTCCGCACTCGTACTGGCGTTGAAAACAACTTTTCGCACTTGCCTTAGCATTGAAAACCACTTTTTGCACTTGTGTTAGTGTTGCAAAACCACTTTCCACACTTGTGCTGGCATTAAAAAACCACTTTTCACACGTGTGCTAGTATTGCAAAACCACTTTCCGCACTTCTGCTGGCGTTGAAAACCACTCTCCGCACTTGAGCTATTGTTGCGAAAGCACTTTCCACACTTGTGCTGGCATTGAAAATCACTTTTCACACATGTGCTAGTATTGCAAAACCACTTTTCCGCACTTGTGCTAGCGTTGAAAACCACTTTCATCACTCGTGCTGTCATTGAAAACCACTTTCCACACAAGTGTTGGTGTTGAAAACCACTTTTCGCACTTGTGATAGTGTTGAAAAACCACTTTTCGCACTTGTGTTGGTGTTGAAAAACCACTTTTCACACTTGTGTTGGTGCAGGTAACCACTTTTGCACTTGTATTAGTGTGCAAAAAACACTTTTCGCACTTGTGATAGTGTTGATAAACCACTTTTCGCACTTGTGATAATGTTGAAAAACCACTTTTCGCACTTGTGTTAGTGTTGAAAAACCACTTTTCGCACTTGTGTTGATGCAGGAAACCACTTTTGCACTTGTATTAGTGTGGAAAAACCACTTTTGGCACTTGTGTTAGTGTTGAAAAACCACTTTTCGCACTTGTGATAGTGTTGAAAAACCACTTTTTGCACTTGTGTTGATGTTGAAAAACCACTTTTCGCACTCGTGTTGGTGCAGGAAACCACTTTTTCACTTGTATTAGTGTGGAAAAACCACTTTTCGCACTTGTGTTAGTGTTGAAAAACTACTTTTCACACTTGTGTTAGTGTTGAAAATCCACTTTTCCCACTTGTGTTGGTGCAGGAAACCACTTTTGCACTTGTATTAGTGTGGAAAAATCACTTTTCGAACTTTGGATAGTGTTGAAAAACCACTTTTCGCACTTGTGATAGTGTTGAAAAACCACTTTTCGCACTTGTGTTTGTGTTGAAAAACCACTTTTCGCACTTGTGTTGGTGCAGGAAACCACTTTTGCACTTGTATTAGTGTGGAAAAACCACTTTTCGCACTTGTGTTAGTGTTGAAAAACCACCTTTCGCACTTGTGTTAGTGTTGAAAAACCACTTTTCGCACTTGTGTTGGTGCAGGAAACCACTTTTGCACTTGTAATAGTGTGGAAAAACACTTTTTGCACTTGTGATAGTGTTGAAAAACCACTTTTCGCACTTGTGTTAGTGATGAAAAACCACTTTTCGCACTTGTGTTGGTGCAGGAAACCACTTTTGCACTTGTATTAGTGTGGAAAAACCACTTTTCGCACTTGTGATAGTGTTGAAAAACCACTTTTCGCACTCGTGTTAGTGTTGAAAAACCACTTTTCGCACTTGTGATAGTGTTGAAAAACCACTTTTCGCACTTGTGTTACTGTTGAAAAACCACTTTTCGCACTTGTGTTGGTGCAAGAAACCACTTTTGCACTTGTATTAGTGTGGAAAAACCACTTTTCGCACTTGTGTTAGTGTTGAAAAACCACTTTTTGCACTTGTGTTAGTGTTGAAAAACCACTTTTCGCACTTGTGTTGGTGCAGGAAACCACTTTTGCACTTGTATTAGTGTGGAAAAAACACTTTTTGCACTTGTGATAGTGTTGAAAAACCACTTTTCGCACTTGTGTTAGTGATGAAAAACCACTTTTCGCACTTGTGTTGGTGCAGGAAACCACTTTTGCACTTGTATTAGTGTGGAAAAACCACTTTTCGCACTTGTGATAGTGTTGAAAAACCACTTTTCGCACTCGTGTTAGTGTTGAAAAACCACTTTTCGCACTTGTGATAGTGTTGAAAAACCACTTTTCGCACTTGTGTTACTGTTGAAAAACCACTTTTCGCACTTGTGTTGGTGCAAGAAACCACTTTTGCACTTGTATTAGTGTGGAAAAACCACTTTTCGCACTTGTGTTAGTGTTGAAAAACCACTTTTTGCACTTGTGTTAGTGTTGAAAAACCACTTTTCGCACTTGTGTTGGTGCAGGAAACCACTTTTGCACTTGTATTAGTGTGGAAAAAACACTTTTTGCACTTGTGATAGTGTTGAAAAACCACTTTTCACACTTGTGTTAGTGTTGAAAAACCACTTTTCGCACTTGTGTTGGTGCAGGAAACCACTTTTGCACTTGTATTAGTGTGGAAAAACCACTTTTCGCACTGTGATAGTGTTGAAAAACCACTTTTCGCACTTGTGTTGGTGCAGGAAACCACTTTTGCACTTGTATTACTGTGGAAAAAACCACTTTTCGCACTTGTGTTAGTGTTGAAAAACTACTTTTCACACTTGTGTTAGTGTTGAAAATCCACTTTTCCCACTTGTGTTGGTGCAGGAAACCACTTTTGCACTTGTATTAGTGTGGAAAAACCACTTTTCGCACTGTGATAGTGTTGAAAAACCACTTTTCGCACTTGTGTTGGTGCAGGAAACCACTTTTGCACTTGTATTAGTGTGGAAAAAACCACTTTTCGCACTTGTGTTAGTGTTGAAAAACTACTTTTCACACTTGTGTTAGTGTTGAAAATCCACTTTTCCCACTTGTGTTGGTGCAGGAAACCACTTTTGCACTTGTATTAGTGTGGAAAAAACACTTTTCGAACTTTGGATAGTGTTGAAAAACCACTTTTCGCACTTGTGATAGTGTTGAAAAACCACTTTTCGCACTTGTGTTTGTGTTGAAAAACCACTTTTCGCACTTGTGTTGGTGCAGGAAACCACTTTTGCACTTGTATTAGTGTGGAAAAACCACTTTTCGCACTTGTGTTAGTGTTGAAAAACCACCTTTCGCACTTGTGTTAGTATTGAAAAACCACTTTTCGCACTTGTGTTGGTGCAGGAAACCACTTTTGCACTTGTAATAGTGTGGAAAAAACACTTTTTGCACTTGTGATAGTGTTGAAAAACCACTTTTCGCACTTGTGTTAGTGATGAAAAACCACTTTTCGCACTTGTGTTGGTGCAGGAAACCACTTTTGCACTTGTATTAGTGTGGAAAAACCACTTTTCGCACTTGTGATAGTGTTGAAAAACCACTTTTCGCACTCGTGTTAGTGTTGAAAAACCACGTTTCGCACTTGTGATAGTGTTGAAAAACCACTTTTCGCACTTGTGTTAGTGTTGAAAAACCACTTTTCGCACTTGTGTTGGTGCAGGAAACCACTTTTGCACTTGTATTAGTGTGGAAAAACCACTTTTCGCACTTGTGTTAGTATTGAAAAACCACTTTTTGCACTTGTGTTAGTGTTGAAAAACCACTTTTCGCACTTGTTTTGGTGCAGGAAACCACTTTTGCACTTGTATTAGTGTGGAAAAAACACTTTTTGCACTTGTGATAGTGTTGAAAAACCACTTTTCACACTTGTGTTAGTGTTGAAAAACCACTTTTCGCACTTGTGTTGGTGCAGGAAACCACTTTTGCACTTGTATTAGTGTGGAAAAAACACTTTTCGCACTTGTGATAGTGTTGAAAAACCACTTTTCGCACTTGTGTTGGTGCAGGAAACCACTTTTGCACTTGTATTAGTGTGGAAAAACCACTTTTCGCCCTTGTGTTAGTGTTGAAAAACCACTTTTCGCACTTGTGTTGGTGCAGGAAACCACTTTTGCACTTGTATTAGTGTGGAAAAAACACTTTTTGCACTTGTCATAGTGTTGAAAAACCACTTTTCGCACTTGTGTTAGTGTTGAAAAACCACTTTTCGCACTTGTGTTGGTGCAGGAAACCACTTTTGCACTTGTATTAGTGTGGAAAAACCACTTTTCGTACTTGTGTTAGTGTTGAAAAACCACTTTTCGCACTTGTGTTAGTGTTGAAAAACCACTTTTCGCACTTGTGTTGGTGCAGGAAACCACTTTTGCACTTGTATTAGTGTGGAAAAACCACTTTTCGCACTTGTGATAGTGTTGAAAAACCACTTTTCGCACTTGTCTTAGTGTTGAAAAACCACTTTTCACCCTTGTGTTGGTGCAGGAAACCACTTTTGCATTGTATTAGTGTGGAAAAACCACTTTTCGTACTTGTGTTAGTGTTGAAAAACCACTTTTTGCACTTGTGTTAGTGTTGAAAAACCACTTTTCGCACTTGTGTTGGTGCAGGAAACCACTTTTGCACTTGTATTAGTGTGGAAAAAACACTTTTTGCACTTGTCATAGTGTTGAAAAACCACTTTTCGCACTCGTGTTAGTGTTGAAAAACCACTTTTCGCACTTGTGTTGGTGCAGGAAACCACTTTTGCACTTGTATTAGTGTGGAAAAACCACTTTTCGCACTTGTGTTAGTGTTGAAAAACCACTTTTCGCACTCGTGTTAGTGTTGAAAAACCACTTTTCGCACTTGTGATAGTGTTGAAAAACCACTTTTCGCACTTGTGTTAGTGTTGAAAAACCACTTTTCGCACTTGTGTTGGTGCAAGAAACCACTTTTGCACTTGTATTAGTGTGGAAAAACCACTTTTCGCACTTGTGTTAGTGTTGAAAAACCACTTTTTGCACTTGTGTTAGTGTTGAAAAACCACTTTTCGCACTTGTGTTGGTGCAGGAAACCACTTTTGCACTTGTATTAGTGTGGAAAAAACACTTTTTGCACTTGTGATAGTGTTGAAAAACCACTTTTCACACTTGTGTTAGTGTTGAAAAACCACTTTTCGCACTTGTGTTGGTGCAGGAAACCACTTTTGCACTTGTATTAGTGTGGAAAAACCACTTTTCGCACTGTGATAGTGTTGAAAAACCACTTTTCGCACTTGTGTTGGTGCAGGAAACCACTTTTGCACTTGTATTAGTGTGGAAAAAACCACTTTTCGCACTTGTGTTAGTGTTGAAAAACTACTTTTCACACTTGTGTTAGTGTTGAAAATCCACTTTTCCCACTTGTGTTGGTGCAGGAAACCACTTTTGCACTTGTATTAGTGTGGAAAAAACACTTTTCGAACTTTGGATAGTGTTGAAAAACCACTTTTCGCACTTGTGATAGTGTTGAAAAACCACTTTTCGCACTTGTGTTTGTGTTGAAAAACCACTTTTCGCACTTGTGTTGGTGCAGGAAACCACTTTTGCACTTGTATTAGTGTGGAAAAACCACTTTTCGCACTTGTGTTAGTGTTGAAAAACCACCTTTCGCACTTGTGTTAGTATTGAAAAACCACTTTTCGCACTTGTGTTGGTGCAGGAAACCACTTTTGCACTTGTAATAGTGTGGAAAAAACACTTTTTGCACTTGTGATAGTGTTGAAAAACCACTTTTCGCACTTGTGTTAGTGATGAAAAACCACTTTTCGCACTTGTGTTGGTGCAGGAAACCACTTTTGCACTTGTATTAGTGTGGAAAAACCACTTTTTGCACTTGTGATAGTGTTGAAAAACCACTTTTCGCATTTGTGTTAGTGATGAAAAACCACTTTTCGCACTTGTGTTGGTGCAGGAAACCACTTTTGCACTTGTATTAGTGTGGAAAAACCACTTTTCGCACTTGTGATAGTGTTGAAAAACCACTTTTCGCACTCGTGTTAGTGTTGAAAAACCACTTTTCGCACTTGTGATAGTGTTGAAAAACCACTTTTCGCACTTGTGTTAGTGTTGAAAAACCACTTTTCGCACTTGTGTTGGTGCAGGAAACCACTTTTGCACTTGTATTAGTGTGGAAAAACCACTTTTCGCACTTGTGTTAGTGTTGAAAAACCACTTTTTGCACTTGTGTTAGTGTTGAAAAACCACTTTTCGCACTTGTGTTGGTGCAGGAAACCACTTTTGCACTTGTATTAGTGTGGAAAAAACACTTTTTGCACTTGTGATAGTGTTGAAAAACCACTTTTCACACTTGTGTTAGTGTTGAAAAACCACTTTTCGCACTTGTGTTGGTGCAGGAAACCACTTTTGCACTTGTATTAGTGTGGAAAAACCACTTTTCGCACTTGTGATAGTGTTGAAAAACCACTTTTCGCACTTGTGTTGGTGCAGGAAACCACTTTTGCACTTGTAATAGTGTGGAAAAAACACTTTTCGCACTTGTGATAGTGTTGAAAAACCACTTTTCGCACTTGTTTTAGTGTTGAAAAACCACTTTTTGCACTTGTGTTAGTGTTGAAAAACCACTTTTCGCACTTGTGATAGTGTTGAAAAACCACTTTTCGCACTTGTCTTAGTGTTGAAAAACCACTTTTCGCCCTTGTGTTAGTGTTGAAAAACCACTTTTCGCACTTGTGTTGGTGCAGGAAACCACTTTTGCACTTGTATTAGTGTGGAAAAACCACTTTTCGCACTTGTGATAGTGTTGAAAAACCACTTTTCGCACTTGTGTTAGTGTTGAAAAACCACTTTTTGCACTTGTGTTGGTGCAGGAAACTACTTTTGCACTTGTATTAGTGTGGAAAAACCACTTTTCGCACTTGTGATAGTGTTGAAAAACCACTTTTCGCACTTGTGTTAGTGTTGAAAAACCACTTTTCGCACTTGTGTTGGTGCAGCAAACCACTTTTGCACTTGTATTAGTGTGGAAAAACCACTTTTCGCACTTGTGTTGCTGCAGAAACCGCTTTTGCACTTGTATTAGTGTGGAAAAACCACTTTTCGCACTTGTGTTAGTGTTGAAAAACCACTTTTCGCACTTGTGTTAATGTTGAAAAACCACATTTCGCACTTGTGTTGGTGCAGGAAACCACTTTTGCACTTGTATTAGTGTGGAAAAACCACTTTTCGCACTTGTGATAGTGTTGAAAAACCACTTTTCGCACTTGTGTTGGTGTTGAAAAACCACTTTTCACACTTGTGTTGGTGCAGGTAACCACTTTTGCACTTGTATTAGTGTGCAAAAAACACTTTTCGCACTTGTGATAGTGTTGAAAAACCACTTTTCGCACTTGTGATAGTGTTGAAAAACCACTTTTCGCACTTGTGTTAGTGTTGAAAAACCACTTTTCGCACTTGTGTTGGTGCAGGAAACCACTTTTGCACTTGTATTAGTGTGGAAAAACCACTTTTGGCACTTGTGTTAGTGTTGAAAAACCACTTTTCGCACTTGTGATAGTGTTGAAAAACCACTTTTTGCACTTGTGTTGATGTTGAAAAACCACTTTTCGCACTTGTGTTGGTGCAGGAAACCACTTTTGCACTTGTATTAGTGTGGAAAAAACACTTTTTGCACTTGTGATAGTGTTGAAAAACCACTTTTCACACTTGTGTTAGTGTTGAAAAACCACTTTTCGCACTTGTGTTGGTGCACAAACCACTTTTGCACTTGTATTAGTGTGGAAAAACCACTTTTCGCACTGTGATAGTGTTGAAAAACCACTTTTCGCACTTGTGTTGGTGCAGGAAACCACTTTTGCACTTGTATTACTGTGGAAAAAACCACTTTTCGCACTTGTGTTAGTGTTGAAAAACTACTTTTCACACTTGTGTTAGTGTTGAAAATCCACTTTTCCCACTTGTGTTGGTGCAGGAAACCACTTTTGCACTTGTATTAGTGTGGAAAAAACACTTTTCGAACTTTGGATAGTGTTGAAAAACCACTTTTCGCACTTGTGATAGTGTTGAAAAACCACTTTTCGCACTTGTGTTTGTGTTGAAAAACCACTTTTCGCACTTGTGTTGGTGCAGGAAACCACTTTTGCACTTGTATTAGTGTGGAAAAACCACTTTTCGCACTTGTGTTAGTGTTGAAAAACCACCTTTCGCACTTGTGTTAGTATTGAAAAACCACTTTTCGCACTTGTGTTGGTGCAGGAAACCACTTTTGCACTTGTAATAGTGTGGAAAAAACACTTTTTGCACTTGTGATAGTGTTGAAAAACCACTTTTCGCACTTGTGTTAGTGATGAAAAACCACTTTTCGCACTTGTGTTGGTGCAGGAAACCACTTTTGCACTTGTATTAGTGTGGAAAAACCACTTTTCGCACTTGTGATAGTGTTGAAAAACCACTTTTCGCACTCGTGTTAGTGTTGAAAAACCACGTTTCGCACTTGTGATAGTGTTGAAAAACCACTTTTCGCACTTGTGTTGGTGTTGAAAAACCACTTTTCGCACTTGTGTTGGTGCAGGAAACCACTTTTGCACTTGTATTAGTGTGGAAAAACCACTTTTCGCACTTGTGTTAGTATTGAAAAACCACTTTTTGCACTTGTGTTAGTGTTGAAAATCCACTTTTCGCACTTGTGTTGGTGCAGGAAACCACTTTTGCACTTGTATTAGTGTGGAAAAAACACTTTTTGCACTTGTGATAGTGTTGAAAAACCACTTTTCACACTTGTGTTAGTGTTGAAAAACCACTTTTCGCACTTGTGTTGGTGCAGGAAACCACTTTTGCACTTGTATTAGTGTGGAAAAACCACTTTTCGCACTTGTGATAGTGTTGAAAAACCACTTTTCGCACTTGTGTTGGTGCAGGAAACCACTTTTGCACTTGTATTAGTGTGGAAAAACCACTTTTCGCCCTTGTGTTAGTGTTGAAAAACCACTTTTCGCACTTGTGTTGGTGCAGGAAACCACTTTTGCACTTGTATTAGTGTGGAAAAAACACTTTTTGCACTTGTCATAGTGTTGAAAAACCACTTTTCGCACTTGTGTTAGTGTTGAAAAACCACTTTTCGCACTTGTGTTGGTGCAGGAAACCACTTTTGCACTTGTATTAGTGTGGAAAAACCACTTTTCGTACTTGGGTTAGTGTTGAAAAACCACTTTTCGCACTTGTGTTAGTGTTGAAAAACCACTTTTCGCACTTGTGTTGGTGCAGGAAACCACTTTTGCACTTGTATTAGTGTGGAAAAACCACTTTTCGCACTTGTGATAGTGTTGAAAAACCACTTTTCGCACTTGTCTTAGTGTTGAAAAACCACTTTTCACCCTTGTGTTGGTGCAGGAAACCACTTTTGCATTGTATTAGTGTGGAAAAACCACTTTTCGTACTTGTGTTAGTGTTGAAAAACCACTTTTTGCACTTGTGTTAGTGTTGAAAAACCACTTTTCGCACTTGTGTTGGTGCAGGAAACCACTTTTGCACTTGTATTAGTGTGGAAAAAACACTTTTTGCACTTGTCATAGTGTTGAAAAACCACTTTTCGCACTCGTGTTAGTGTTGAAAAACCACTTTTCGCACTTGTGTTGGTGCAGGAAACCACTTTTGCACTTGTATTAGTGTGGAAAAACCACTTTTCGCACTTGTGATAGTGTTGAAAAACCACTTTTCGCACTCGTGTTAGTGTTGAAAAACCACTTTTCGCACTTGTGATAGTGTTGAAAAACCACTTTTCGCACTTGTCTTAGTGTTGAAAAACCACTTTTCGCCCTTGTGTTAGTGTTGAAAAACCACTTTTCGCACTTGTGTTGGTGCAGGAAACCACTTTTGCACTTGTATTAGTGTGGAAAAACCACTTTTCGCACTTGTGATAGTGTTGAAAAACCACTTTTCGCACTTGTGTTAGTGTTGAAAAACCACTTTTTGCACTTGTGTTGGTGCAGGAAACTACTTTTGCACTTGTATTAGTGTGGAAAAACCACTTTTCGCACTTGTGATAGTGTTGAAAAACCACTTTTCGCACTTGTGTTAGTGTTGAAAAACCACTTTTCGCACTTGTGTTGGTGCAGCAAACCACTTTTGCACTTGTATTAGTGTGGAAAAACCACTTTTCGCACTTGTGTTGCTGCAGAAACCGCTTTTGCACTTGTATTAGTGTGGAAAAACCACTTTTCGCACTTGTGTTAGTGTTGAAAAACCACTTTTCGCACTTGTGTTAATGTTGAAAAACCACATTTCGCACTTGTGTTGGTGCAGGAAACCACTTTTGCACTTGTATTAGTGTGGAAAAACCACTTTTCGCACTTGTGATAGTGTTGAAAAACCACTTTTCGCACTTGTGTTGGTGTTGAAAAACCACTTTTCACACTTGTGTTGGTGCAGGTAACCACTTTTGCACTTGTATTAGTGTGCAAAAAACACTTTTCGCACTTGTGATAGTGTTGAAAAACCACTTTTCGCACTTGTGATAGTGTTGAAAAACCACTTTTCGCACTTGTGTTAGTGTTGAAAAACCACTTTTCGCACTTGTGTTGGTGCAGGAAACCACTTTTGCACTTGTATTAGTGTGGAAAAACCACTTTTGGCACTTGTGTTAGTGTTGAAAAACCACTTTTCGCACTTGTGATAGTGTTGAAAAACCACTTTTTGCACTTGTGTTGATGTTGAAAAACCACTTTTCGCACTTGTGTTGGTGCAGGAAACCACTTTTGCACTTGTATTAGTGTGGAAAAAACACTTTTTGCACTTGTGATAGTGTTGAAAAACCACTTTTCACACTTGTGTTAGTGTTGAAAAACCACTTTTCGCACTTGTGTTGGTGCAGGAAACCACTTTTGCACTTGTATTAGTGTGGAAAAACCACTTTTCGCATTGTGATAGTGTTGAAAAACCACTTTTCGCACTTGTGTTGGTGCAGGAAACCACTTTTGCACTTGTATTACTGTGGAAAAAACCACTTTTCGCACTTGTGTTAGTGTTGAAAAACTACTTTTCACACTTGTGTTAGTGTTGAAAATCCACTTTTCCCACTTGTGTTGGTGCAGGAAACCACTTTTGCACTTGTATTAGTGTGGAAAAAACACTTTTCGAACTTTGGATAGTGTTGAAAAACCACTTTTCGCACTTGTGATAGTGTTGAAAAACCACTTTTCGCACTTGTGTTTGTGTTGAAAAACCACTTTTCGCACTTGTGTTGGTGCAGGAAACCACTTTTGCACTTGTATTAGTGTGGAAAAACCACTTTTCGCACTTGTGTTAGTGTTGAAAAACCACCTTTCGCACTTGTGTTAGTATTGAAAAACCACTTTTCGCACTTGTGTTGGTGCAGGAAACCACTTTTGCACTTGTAATAGTGTGGAAAAAACACTTTTTGCACTTGTGATAGTGTTGAAAAACCACTTTTCGCACTTGTGTTAGTGATGAAAAACCACTTTTCGCACTTGTGTTGGTGCAGGAAACCACTTTTGCACTTGTATTAGTGTGGAAAAACCACTTTTCGCACTTGTGATAGTGTTGAAAAACCACTTTTCGCACTCGTGTTAGTGTTGAAAAACCACGTTTCGCACTTGTGATAGTGTTGAAAAACCACTTTTCGCACTTGTGTTAGTGTTGAAAAACCACTTTTCGCACTTGTGTTGGTGCAGGAAACCACTTTTGCACTTGTATTAGTGTGGAAAAACCACTTTTCGCACTTGTGTTAGTATTGAAAAACCACTTTTTGCACTTGTGTTAGTGTTGAAAATCCACTTTTCGCACTTGTGTTGGTGCAGGAAACCACTTTTGCACTTGTATTAGTGTGGAAAAAACACTTTTTGCACTTGTGATAGTGTTGAAAAACCACTTTTCACACTTGTGTTAGTGTTGAAAAACCACTTTTCGCACTTGTGTTGGTGCAGGAAACCACTTTTGCACTTGTATTAGTGTGGAAAAACCACTTTTCGCACTTGTGATAGTGTTGAAAAACCACTTTTCGCACTTGTGTTGGTGCAGGAAACCACTTTTGCACTTGTATTAGTGTGGAAAAACCACTTTTCGCCCTTGTGTTAGTGTTGAAAAACCACTTTTCGCACTTGTGTTGGTGCAGGAAACCACTTTTGCACTTGTATTAGTGTGGAAAAAACACTTTTTGCACTTGTCATAGTGTTGAAAAACCACTTTTCGCACTTGTGTTAGTGTTGAAAAACCACTTTTCGCACTTGTGTTGGTGCAGGAAACCACTTTTGCACTTGTATTAGTGTGGAAAAACCACTTTTCGTACTTGTGTTAGTGTTGAAAAACCACTTTTCGCACTTGTGTTAGTGTTGAAAAACCACTTTTCGCACTTGTGTTGGTGCAGGAAACCACTTTTGCACTTGTATTAGTGTGGAAAAACCACTTTTCGCACTTGTGATAGTGTTGAAAAACCACTTTTCGCACTTGTCTTAGTGTTGAAAAACCACTTTTCACCCTTGTGTTGGTGCAGGAAACCACTTTTGCATTGTATTAGTGTGGAAAAACCACTTTTCGTACTTGTGTTAGTGTTGAAAAACCACTTTTTGCACTTGTGTTAGTGTTGAAAAACCACTTTTCGCACTTGTGTTGGTGCAGGAAACCACTTTTGCACTTGTATTAGTGTGGAAAAAACACTTTTTGCACTTGTCATAGTGTTGAAAAACCACTTTTCGCACTCGTGTTAGTGTTGAAAAACCACTTTTCGCACTTGTGTTGGTGCAGGAAACCACTTTTGCACTTGTATTAGTGTGGAAAAACCACTTTTCGCACTTGTGATAGTGTTGAAAAACCACTTTTCGCACTCGTGTTAGTGTTGAAAAACCACTTTTCGCACTTGTGATAGTGTTGAAAAACCACTTTTCGCACTTGTGTTACTGTTGAAAAACCACTTTTCGCACTTGTGTTGGTGCAAGAAACCACTTTTGCACTTGTATTAGTGTGGAAAAACCACTTTTCGCACTTGTGTTAGTGTTGAAAAACCACTTTTTGCACTTGTGTTAGTGTTGAAAAACCACTTTTCGCACTTGTGTTGGTGCAGGAAACCACTTTTGCACTTGTATTAGTGTGGAAAAAACACTTTTTGCACTTGTGATAGTGTTGAAAAACCACTTTTCACACTTGTGTTAGTGTTGAAAAACCACTTTTCGCACTTGTGTTGGTGCAGGAAACCACTTTTGCACTTGTATTTTTTTTTTTTTTTTTTTTTTTTTTTTTTTTGTATACAAGATCGAGGCTCGTGAAAGAGCGAACATTAATCACACAGAAAGACAAACCGACACATAAAACATATAACATAGGGAGCGGTAGACAAGATGGGGAGAGAGGGGGAAGGACACAAACACAACATTTGAGAGCAGGGACCGAGAGACATGGAGACATCGAGAGATCTGAGAGAGGGCGAGGGCTTTGGGGGGGGGGGGGGGGCGTGGGAAGGGGGCAGTGGGAGAGGTATAAAACATATGGACACTGCCAGGACTTCCAGGAAAGAAGTTGGAATTTCAAAGAAGGTGGATCTGGGGTGAATTAGCGGGGGTAGAAAAGATCAAGGTTTTGGATGGGGGAAGATAAGAGATGGTGGTGAACAGCTGTTTTAAAGACCTGGAGGGAGGAGTGGGATTGAAGGGAGTGAGGGAGTTTGTTCCAGAGGCGGGAGAAAAGAGGAATGAAAGAGTGAAGGTGAGCGGAGAGCCGAGATTTCGGCAGTTTAACCATCAGAGGGTTGCTGGCAGATCTTGTGCGACCTGTAGGAATATTTGGGGGACAGAGCACAGAGAGAGCTGGGGGTGCAAGGCCGGAGAGGAGTCGGTAGAAGACAGAAAGACCACCTACCTGCCTGCGGTGAGTGAGTGAAAGGCCCTCAGAGATAGCTTCATCGCGGGAGATTCCAATAATTCTGAAAGCTTTGGTTTCAACAGCGTGAAGCCGAGCTAGGTGTGAGGCAGGAGCACCGGCCCATCGGGGAGAACAGTATTCCATTGAGCTGCGGATGAAAGCCTTGTCTGTGGTGAGGAGCTCAGGTGTGCCGAGGAAGGACTTCGCACGACGGAGGATGCCCAGTCGGCGACTGGCTTTGGAGGCCAGCTTGGAAATGTGGTTTTCCCAAGAAAGATCATGGCAGATAGTGAGACCCAAAATCTTGAGCGACAAAATCTTCCACTTGTGTGGAAAAACCACTTTTCGCACTTGTGTTGGTGCAGGAAACCACTTTTGCACTTGTATTACTGTGGAAAAAACCACTTTTCGCACTTGTGTTAGTGTTGAAAAACTACTTTTCACACTTGTGTTAGTGTTGAAAATCCACTTTTCCCACTTGTGTTGGTGCAGGAAACCACTTTTGCACTTGTATTAGTGTGGAAAAAACACTTTTCGAACTTTGGATAGTGTTGAAAAACCACTTTTCGCACTTGTGATAGTGTTGAAAAACCACTTTTCGCACTTGTGTTTGTGTTGAAAAACCACTTTTCGCACTTGTGTTGGTGCAGGAAACCACTTTTGCACTTGTATTAGTGTGGAAAAACCACTTTTCGCACTTGTGTTAGTGTTGAAAAACCACCTTTCGCACTTGTGTTAGTATTGAAAAACCACTTTTCGCACTTGTGTTGGTGCAGGAAACCACTTTTGCACTTGTAATAGTGTGGAAAAAACACTTTTTGCACTTGTGATAGTGTTGAAAAACCACTTTTCGCACTTGTGTTAGTGATGAAAAACCACTTTTCGCACTTGTGTTGGTGCAGGAAACCACTTTTGCACTTGTATTAGTGTGGAAAAACCACTTTTCGCACTTGTGATAGTGTTGAAAAACCACTTTTCGCACTCGTGTTAGTGTTGAAAAACCACGTTTCGCACTTGTGATAGTGTTGAAAAACCACTTTTCGCACTTGTGTTAGTGTTGAAAAACCACTTTTCGCACTTGTGTTGGTGCAGGAAACCACTTTTGCACTTGTATTAGTGTGGAAAAACCACTTTTCGCACTTGTGTTAGTATTGAAAAACCACTTTTTGCACTTGTGTTAGTGTTGAAAAACCACTTTTCGCACTTGTGTTGGTGCAGGAAACCACTTTTGCACTTGTATTGGTGTGGAAAAAACACTTTTTGCACTTGTGATAGTGTTGAAAAACCACTTTTCACACTTGTGTTAGTGTTGAAAAACCACTTTTCGCACTTGTGTTGGTGCAGGAAACCACTTTTGCACTTGTATTAGTGTGGAAAAACCACTTTTCGCACTTGTGATAGTGTTGAAAAACCACTTTTCGCACTTGTGTTGGTGCAGGAAACCACTTTTGCACTTGTATTAGTGTGGAAAAACCACTTTTCGCCCTTGTGTTAGTGTTGAAAAACCACTTTTCGCACTTGTGTTGGTGCAGGAAACCACTTTTGCACTTGTATTAGTGTGGAAAAAACACTTTTTGCACTTGTCATAGTGTTGAAAAACCACTTTTCGCACTTGTGTTAGTGTTGAAAAACCACTTTTCGCACTTGTGTTGGTGCAGGAAACCACTTTTGCACTTGTATTAGTGTGGAAAAACCACTTTTCGTACTTGTGTTAGTGTTGAAAAACCACTTTTCGCACTTGTGTTAGTGTTGAAAAACCACTTTTCGCACTTGTGTTGGTGCAGGAAACCACTTTTGCACTTGTATTAGTGTGGAAAAACCACTTTTCGCACTTGTGATAGTGTTGAAAAACCACTTTTCGCACTTGTCTTAGTGTTGA